>NC_084501.1:20112613-20412613 GCF_030035675.1 Rhineura floridana | reverse complement strand
TTGTGAGGAGCCTTTGTTGTGCTTATCTGTCTCCTGTCTGCCTTTCTGCCTAGATGTCCCTCCCAGCTACTCCCACTACTACTCCAACCCCAGCTACCACACCCTCTCGCCATGTTGCCCCAGCCTCCCCATCCCCAGCCTCCCGGAGCAGCCTGGCTCTGGCAAGGTAAGGACCCTGCCGCAGAGCACGGTGCCTCCCCCAGCAAGCAGCAAGGACGTTTTGGGAACACAGGTCGGGCATGTTGTGTGAAGGTGACCCACTTGTCTAAAGGGGCCACGGGAGACTCTTCCCGTTTCTAATCAGGCACACACCCCCACCCCACCCTGTGTGGAAAAGGCTTGTGGGAATCGGCTCTTTGCTTCCCCAGGGAAACTGCTTCACTCACAGTAAACTTGAGAGATTCCTCCTTTTAGGGTATGAAAATTCAACATTGGCAGGATGGGCTTTGCAGCTTTTAAGTTGGTTGCACTTCTCTGGCCATTATTCTGCAAACCAAATCCTGAGAAGCTAAAATGTTTGGCTTATTCTAATGTATGTCCTTGGAGGAAACCATTTGTGGCCAAGAGTGGCTTCCAAAGGTTATAATTTTGGTCACTTGTAAATTGCAATTCACATTTAAATGTCGCATTTGAGGAAACAATTTCACGTTGCTTGGCTGAATGCCAAGTTTGTGTAGTTGAAAATAAAATGGACAGTTTCTGAGGCGGATTTTAAACGGAGATATGCTGGAGGCGAGAGTTCAGAAGCCAAATTGTTAAACTTTGACCCAGAAGCAAGCCCATAACATGCCCCACCCTGTGCTAGGAATTTCATCTGTCAGAAACTTGCCTGTTCCTAGTCTAACCTTTACAATTGGGTCGGTATAAAGAATTTAATCATCAGTGAGGGCCTTTTGTTTATGCTGACATTTCACAGTTTATACCACAGCCAGTAGCAACGAGTTGTATCGGAAGCAGCAGGCACCAGCGACTCTTGGCCCTGGGCTCCACTCTTCTGGCTCTCAGGGCTGGAGCCATTCTATCCAAGCCCTGCCTGAGCACGTGGCATGGCCCATCTCTGACTCTGATGATGTGGATCGAGGGGTCTTTGGAGGGTCACACTGTCTGTTCTCCTACCCTTCAGTTGATCAGCAGCCAGCATTTGCCCACCGCAAAGAGCGTGGACCGAGAATGGCCGGCAATGTATGGGGCAGATTGCAACACCACACTGCCTGCTGACTGGAAGCACCACAGGGGGACTCCAGCCCTGAGCCACTCGGGGCAAGGTAAAGCCCTTTAATTCCTCCTCTGGAAGTACAGAGAGAAGCAGCTGTCCTAGCTCGGGCAAAGATGCCGGACTTTGGGCGTTGCGCATTCTGAAGTACAGAGAGAAGCAGCTGTCCTAGCTCGGGCAAAGATGCCGGACTTTGGGCGTTGCGCATTCTGAAAAGCCCAGTCCTGCTCCTTGTCGGAATTTACCGTTCCTGTAGAGATTGGGACAGTATGCTGTGGCCCATGAGATGAACAGACACACTTCTTAGGGATTTTGTATTACTTGGAAATACGGGTCTCCCAAGAAATATTCCAGAACTGCCTTCAGCAACTTGCTGGTAATAGAAAATTTTTAGAAAACCAAACTGGCAGAGTGTAATTATTTAGAGAGTCTTGCATGATTCTGCTCCCCCCACAGCTCTTCATTCTTCCTGCTTCACAGGTGCCAAGCCAGGTCTTAGCCCCACTGTTGGAAGCAGGTTCTGGGGCTCAGTCCCAGTGAGCATAATCTAACCAAATCCCCCCCTCTCCCCCACCCCGGCCTTGGTTTCCTTTTCTGCAGGAGGAAGTCAGATGGACCGCAGCTACAGCTACACTAATGGGCTTGGGAGATACCACAGCAAAGGTAAGGGGCTGCAGAGCCTGCACCTCCCAGTTTGAGGGGGAATCTCCCAGTGATCTTGGCTGGAGGCTCTAGGCTGAAGCTGCTTGCAAGCGAGAGGCTGTTTCCTTCTGCTTGCCCTCAGCTGATGCTGCCTTGCTTCCTGTCAATATGTGACAATTGGGGGGGGGGCTTTCTTTGCCCACTGCTTTGGCCTTGGTGCCCACTCAGGGTTGCCGGTTGCCCCAGTGCCAAGAGAAGCCACAATTGGCAGAATTTCTTTGATGGGGGTTCCCTGCTCTGCTGTGCTTTGCCTTTTGTATTTTACCACTTTGCCTTGCCTCTGGGCTGTTAATCTCAGAGGAGTCTCTGCATCCCAGAAGATCTCCCCACCTCTGTGAAGTGTGAATCCCAATTGACAGTTGTACCCTCCCTCACAGAAGATGGGCTGTAAACTATTTGAATTCCTGAGCCAGATTGTGGAAGGTTGCTCTAGCGGATTCTGAACAAGGGAGAAATTGTCCAATGTTGACATGAAAAGACAAAATTTGATAATCCCTGTAAGAGGAATAGAAATTGATGTTAGATTTTTTTTTAGTCAAATGAGTGAGTCCTCCTCCTCCTCCCACGGGCTCAGCTGGGAAAGCAGGAGCCACCCAGGCAGGGATGCTTCAGTACAGCCAGAGTTTTCCCTAGGATGGGGGCAGGCCTCGCCGTGACCTTGAACTCACTGGTCAGCAGGTTCCCAGTCCTTTGTGGAAAGGCCACATCCAGAACAGGAACAAGCGTCCCGCTAGGGTGTGCTGCAGGCCAAGCTTCATTATCTTGGGGTGGGTGCGTGTGTTTGAAATTCACACAAGCTCCCCAATTTGTTTTCTGGTGTTGGGCTGGTTTCCTTCTGGTCTCCACAGCAGCCGGCAGTGCAGGTGGGACTCGCTGCCACAAATCCCAGGGGCCACTGTAGCTCTCATTGGGGCTGTTTGTCTTGACGTTGGCTGCGGCTGCCCCTGCCTTAACCTTCAGCCATCCTTCCTTTCAGGCCATAGCAAGGAGGAGTCCCTGTGTCGAAGGAGCGACAGTTCCCTGAGCAGTGAGAGTCCTTATGCCACCATCAAGGACTTGCCCGTCCTCACAGGGAAGCCCTCGGAAGGCAGCTACATGGAGATGAAATCCTCCGTGAGATGCGAGATGTCCTATGCAGAGATCGGCCTCTTTGAAGAGCCGGTCCAAAGTCTGGAGGAGGAGGAGGAAGGTATTTGGGGGGGGGGGGCTGCTGTTTCCTCAGCACTTCTACTTTTACATGAGGTGGGGGCCGCAGCAGAGTCCCCCACCCCTTGCTTTACACCTTCATGTACTGTAGACAGTGATGCTTTATCTTCATTCCTCTTGTCTCTTTCTCTCCGTTCCAGGTAATGGCTTGGCGAGGGCCAAAGCCGTCTTGCCTGCAGCTTCTGCTCTTCTCCCAAACCACTATGACTCCCCCAAGAACAGCCACATCCCCAGCCACTACGACATGCCGCCCATCAGGCACTGCCCCCCGTCACCCCCACTCCGCAGGCAAGACCGATGAGGACTGGATGCCCCCCGCTCTGCTGCTGCGTGAGCCTTCTCCTCCGGGAAGGACTGAGGGCCAGTGTATGAAGTGGTGGGCCTGCTCAAACTCGTCATGCAGCATCTGCTAAGGCCACAAGGTGCAGGGCCTTCACTGCCCCAGGCATCAGCCGCCCTCACAGCCGTTGAGAATTGAGGGGCAGGGATGGTGGATGATGACCGATTGGTCACCCCCCACACCACAAGAGCCTCCTCTTCCCATCTTGCCTCTGGGATTTTGGATAGAGGTCAGTGTTCAGCTCAGTCTCGCCAAGGCAGCCGCCCACCCCCACCAGTTGTACGGAACTGAGAAGTCCGGGGTGTGCCCTGAGCAGTCTTTGGCAGAGAAGAGCCAACGCAGGGCAGGCATTTTGTAACCGTGGTAGGCTTTGTGTACAGAGATCACCCTTTCCTTCATCTCAATGAAGTCATGTACAAAGGAATTGTAATTTTTTTATGCTTTCTGTTTTGCATTTTGTCCTTTTCTCTCAGAAGGTGCAGTAGCCCTCTTTGGACTTCCAGGCTACTCTGGATTACCAGGTGCAAAAAGGACTGCCCCTTGTTTCAGTAATCCCTTCTCCAGCCACAGCTTGTACTTCCCAAAATGGGTCTTGCTCTTGCAGCCCTCTAGGAAGAGATCCAAGCAGTCAGTTTCAGTGTTGTGATAATGACAAGAGAAGAGCTGGCAGGGCTGGCAAGCCTGAATTCCTTGCAGGGGTCTGCAACTCAGTGTACAAAGCATCATTTATTTTGTGTAAGTAAAGATTTGCGCTGGTAGAAGTCTCAGTATTAATATGCCAGGCTAGCCTTTTCAGGCAAAGGTCCACATTCACTTATGAACAGCATTCTAGGCTTTGCCTGATGAGCCAGAGCGTGTACACGGTCTCTCTCTCACACACACACACGCTTTGGGGGGGGAGATCTTAATGGAGCTTGCAGCTGACAGACAGGATTAACCCTTCCCCCCCCCAGCTGCATTCTCTTAACCACCCACCGTTACCCACCACAGTTAGGATGATAACAAAATCTTTTGGTTCCAAAGGAAACCTGATTGCTGTGGAAGAGGGTGAAGGGAGAATGTCTGTGAGCCGCCCATTTGTGCCATGGATGTTGAAATGGCATAAGAAACACAAAAGAGAAAAAGCTTCTAAAACCATCAGCAGCTTTTCTGCCACTCTCCACAGCTGGAGGTCATTTCATTTTGCAAAGAAAAAAGAGCATGTTGTCAAAAATGGGGGGGGGTGTGATGCTGCCCATAAACCTGTGAAAAATGAGCATGGCTGGCCTGCCCCTCCGCCCCTCAAGGATGATTCTTTGGTCATGGCAAGGTTCATCTCGGGCCCAGCAGAACAAATGAACACCGAAAGCGGCCATATATACTGAGTCAGACCACTGGTCCATGTACCTCAGTACCATCTACACTGACTGGCAGCGACGACTCTCCAGACGGAGTCCCTCCCCGCCGCACCTGGAGAGGCCCTTGGGGACTGAGCCGGGGACCTTCTGCTTGCAATGCAGGGGCTCCTGCTGGGCTCCAGTGGCCCTTCCCCCAGTTAAGCAGGTGAGTGCCAAACGGCATACGTCATCCAGCCCCAGAATACGAGGGGGGAGGAACAGGGCAGGGACTTCCTGAGGGTGGACACTTGCCTGAACCAGAGCAGCTTCATTCCCTGCCGGCTGCATTGTACCCTCCTCACAGGAAAAACTAAGTAGCCCCTGAAAGGGGGAGGCCAGGGGTCTTCCAACTGCTTGGAGGGAGGTCTCCAGCTCCCATCACGAGCATCACCCCGTCCACTGGCTCTGCTGATGGGAGAGGGAGTGTAATACCAGCTGCATCTCGAGGGCCGCAGGTTTCCCCGTCAGTCCATGCAACCAGCGGCCCTCTGCCCCAGCCACAGCTCCCTCACAGAAAATTCCCAACTCACATTTTCAGCAAGCTCCCACACTACACAAACCGAGTACCTGGAGGCGGAGGGGCGGTCATTTCCAGGTTTTCATCTCGAAGCGTGTTTGAACAGGGCTGAAGGGTCTCTCGCAAGGCTGATTCATACCAATACAAGAGGCAGTCATAACGCTCACGTGGTCTCCTCTACAGGAAAACAAGCTGGTTTATTAAGCATTCTCAGGCTTGTACTTCACTTTGTGGGAAAGGCCATGCAGGTCCAGTGGTAACAAAGCACCTTTGTAATAACAGAGGGAAGAGGAGCAGCTCATGCAGCAACACCCGCCCCACCCCAGAAGAAAACACTGTGAAGGGCTGCAGCAGGGAGAGACCTCCTGTCCTCAGGCTTTCCCCCCACACCAGGGAGTTTCCAGCCAGTTGATTTGACCATGACTTCCTGCTTCCTTTCCAGAAGTTGGCTGCCCTTTGTAGCCCCAATGCCAAGGAAGTTATTTGGGCCAGTAAAGTCCATGGAATCCATAGGAAAGTCAGCCACACCTGTCGACTGCAGAGGGGCGTGCGTGCAACTATTCTAGGCCACTGTACATGCAGTTGTGCCAAGGGCCATGTGCCGTAAACGGAATGATTGCAAACATTCCCGATGAAGTCACATCCCACAGGTACGGGGACCCAACAAGCAGGGTTTAGGGGAGGTGCCTCCCACCACACACCCCTCTGACAAGGTGGCTCAAGAGGGAGGCATTTCAAAGGCAGTCAACAGGACTCCTTACAGTGAGAGGGGGAAGGCCTGCAGGAAGAAGGCGAGAGCGTTCACAAACTCGGCTGCTCCTAAAAAGTTCTATTTCACCTCTATGAGGAAAGTGTCACTGGGCCCCTCTTCTCTTCCCCTTCCACTCCAAATCAGCCATGACAGCCAGCCCCCTTCAAGACAGAGACAGTTCACATGGCAGCAGCATCCTGTTTAGGGGCAGGTGCCAAAGAGGGCAAGAAGACAAGTGGGTGGCACTTGCCTTGTGCTGTGAGGCAGGCCAGGCTGTGGTGCCCACCTTCAGAGGCCCACCTTCCCATTTGGGTGGTGGCAGCAGTTTGTAGGCTGGCTCTGGGAATCCTTACAGAGGCCGAGAACGAGGAGGGGACTGCCATTGGGGGTGGAGTCTTGCAGGTCCAGCACAGGCGCTTCCTCCTCCTCCTCGCCCAGCAGCTTGTCCGTCTCAGTGTCCCAAGCCTCCCAGGGGCTGCAGCATTTGTTCTCCAGGCTGTAGAAAAAGGAGTGAGCACGGAAGGTGGCGCTCATGTCCTCCTTGATGCTCTCCAGGATCTGGGTGAAGGTCGGGCGGAGGCGAGGATTCTGCAGCCAGCACCAAGTCATCAGTTCGTGGCTAGAGGAGGAGAAGAGGAGAGAGAGAGAAAGGAAGGCAAGAAGGGAGGAGGCCCGGTGGTTAAGGACTCACCTGCGGAGCCCGTTCCCCAGAGACTGGGAAACAGCCCAGCAGCTCCTCTGGGCTTGGCACAGGACATGCTCCAAGGAGGCCTCTGCTGCTGCTGGGTGGAGCTAGAGCTGGCACACACACACTTGCATGCATACCCACACACACACATACAGAGCATGCATCTCTCTCACACACATCACAGCCTCTACTCCGCAGAAACTAGGCTTGAAATAAGCCAAAATGTCAAGTCTAATTGCTGGGGGGGGGAGGTCTTCATGGAGACAGCAGCTGTGATCCCCCTTCCCCAATCCCTGAAAGCACACACGCCTACTCCTCAAGTAGATTTGAAAACAGCCTCCTGCTGGCTCCAAGAGGTGGATTTTTTCCAGGCCTAATTGCTGTGGTGGGAAGCAAGGGTCTACGAAGGGGCCACTACAGGCCAGATGGGAGGCCCCCGTAGGCCACATACGGCCCACCCCAATGTTTGCCTTGCGGGGGGGGGAGCTAAGTGGAACAACACTGTCCAGTCGTTGGGGGTGGGGGAAGAGTCCCTGCCTTTCCACGGGACAGGTGGACCCTTCCGGGAAGGAGGGAGGGAGGTACTCACAGCTTCTGAGGGCAGTTCTCTGGCCTCTCCAGTACCCCATTGTCCATCACGAAGTGCAGCACCTGCTCGTTGGACATGCCCTGGTAGGGCTGCTCAGCCAGCGTTGCGATCTCCCACAGGACCACCCCAAAGGACCTGCAACAGATGAGTCAGTGTCCTCCTCCTCCTCCCCTCCCGCCACAGGATGCCTGAGAAGAGGCATCTGGGGCAGCCATTTGGCATAACAGCTCTTCACAAGGAGGGAGAAGAGGGGCGATCCACATTACATTGTAGAGTCTAAACCAAAACACAGAGCCACCCCCTCCTCCTGCCCCCACCAAGACCAGCTTTCCTGGATGCTCAACCAAGAAGATGTTGCTCATTAGTAGAAAGAACCAACCATGAAGAGGAGCCACCGCCTTCTCTTGGTGTGTCAGAGACGGACCTTTGCCCGAGGACCAGTATCTCCCCACCCCTGTGCCCCCTGCTGCTCTGGAGGGCCATGTAGGTTGGAGCCCACAAGACCAGAGGGCTGCCCCTTCAACCCCCAAACACCTACCAGATATCTGAGTGTGTGTTGAAGATGCCGTCTTTCAGCGCTTCTGGGGACATCCAGCGGACAGGCAGCAAACCTTTACCCCCTTTGCGGTAATAGTCTGTCTCATAGATGTCCCTGGTCATGCCAAAATCTTTTGAGAGGAACCAAGATGAAAAGAATCAAACAGATTGAATGTGTGGCAGAAGTTCTTGTCTAGGGAAGCCGATGCCACCATAAATGTGCTCTGGCAACCAAACAATACTAGTTGGCCTCTTCCTCCTCTGCTCGCAGAGACCAGCAACGATACGCCCCTGAAGTCCCCTGGCCCCATTCCAGTGTCTCACCTCCAATCTTCACTGTGAAATTCTCTGAGACCATGCAGTTGCGGGCAGCAAGATCCCGGTGGACAAACTTCTTGGCATTCAGGTAGGCCATGCCGTCGGCAATCTCACCAGCCATCTGGATCATGTCCCTCAGTGATGGGGGAGGCAGGCCAGGATTATTCTAGCAAAGAAGGAGGCACAAAACAGTCTGGGCAGGACCAACAGTCTTTAAGAGAGACAGAGGAAAGGGCTTCTCCAGGAAAAGCCTTTCTTCAGCCACCCCAGGTGAATGCAGTGTGTTCAACTGCCTTCAGTTTTGTCTCCACACTGGTGAGTCTGTCTCACAGCTACTACCTAAGGTGGCAAAGGGTAGCCGCCAAAGACAGAGACACTCAACAGCCCAGACTGGCCCCACCCTCTCTAATGACTGAAAGAGTCATCAGGAGTATCCAAACGCCCTCCGTGTCCTGGTCTATGGAACGTTTGGACACACAAAAGCCCGGCTTCCACCAATCCATAGCGTCATCTGGGCAACAGCCAGCCTCCACTCATTAAATTGACAAAAAGTTGGCTCCTTCTGTCTGGTGTCCTTCCATCAGCAAGTCTAGAGACCCTCTTGGTGTTAGAACAAATTAAACCAGACCTGTCACTAGAAGCTAAAATGATGAAACTGAGGTTATCGTCCTTTGGACACATCATGAGAAGACATGATTCACTAGAAAAACAACCATGCTGGGAAAAACAGAAGGGAGCAGAAAAAGAGGAAGGCCAAACAAGAGATGGATTGATTCCATAAAGGGTGGTTCTGAACAGGGTGGTTCAGGACAGATGCTATTGGAGGTCACTGACTCCTACGGTCGCCATAAGTCGAAATTGACTTGAAGGCACATAACAACAACAGGAAGAAGAAGCCTGGGCATTTCCACCTCGTTTCCTCCCACCCTCAGAAAAGCCCTTTGAGCAGACACTGGTTTTTTGTTGTCCACGTCCACAGCTGCTTTTAGACCCCTGGGCCAGGCACACTTTCTGAGGGCAGAGCAGTCCTGATGCAGACACTTACTTGGGGCATTTCTGTCTCTCATACCTGTTCTGTGGCCTGGAAATACCTTCTCCCCCTCCCTGCCTCATGGATTTATTGTGCCGCTGAGGATCCTCCTCTCCTCCGTGAGTCTCAGCAGACTCCAGGGCAAGGCAGCTCTTCGCTCCCTCCTGCCTGGCCTCCCATCTCGCTCCCTTGTCCTTTCATGCTCGTTACTCTGCCTTCTCTCTTTCTCAGCCTAGACACAATCACCTCGCCTCTCTTACCTGCCACTTCCCCACGTACTCTGGGACAGCCTTGGGTAACTGGACTGTGATTTTATATCTTACTGCATTTTAATCAAAACGTCCTTGGTTAAGGCCCAAAAAGCTTGTCTGCCCTCCTGGACACCCTATGGGGATGTCCCGCTGTCCACACCAAAAACCTAAAAGTTACCCACACAGTGCTCCTGACAGTTTGGACATCATATTAGTTTCTGAGCTAGCACTACCAGACTGACAGCAGCCTGCCCTCTGGCAGGAATACAGCACAGAGGTAAGCAGTTCCCCTAGCACCCATTCTAAGCTCCCCAGGCATCTGTGGTTCAGGGGTGAGTAAAGGCCCCCGTCCTGAGCTAGTGTGAAAACAAGCGGTCAGAATGCTGCGCGGATTGTCGGGTGCTGGAGAGTTGGGCATGGAGGAGCTGAGCTGCAGGGATCTGGGGAATTGGGATGGGGTGCTGGCAGCTGGAGCAGCAAAATATGCTCTGGTGCTGCACACAGAGTCAGGAACCCTTGACTTTCATGTCACTGCATGTATTTAGGCATCCATATTTTTGTGTTTGAAGCATGTGGTTATGAAAACATTTAAAAAAGCAAAATGTAGAGACAAAGAACAGATTTCCAATAAGTTTGGGATTTGGAACAGATTTAAAGTTTTGGCAACATTTTGCTCTGCTGCAGATACATCCAGGCTCTTAATCTAAGCAGACTGCTTTGTGTGCAAGCTCTAGAGGTGCTTGGGGAATACTCTGCAAAGTCACCCACCTCAGCTTCTGGCCTGAGAGAACGGAGGTAGCTCTTCAAGTCCCCCCTCGTCATCAGCTCCATAATGACCAAGACAGGCTGGCCCTGGGACACCACGCCAAGGAGGCGGACCTGAGAGCCAGCAGAGACAGAGTAGGACAGCCGGCATTGACAGGATGCTCTCAAAGTGCTCCATGCACATGAGATAAATACCCAAATGCCAGCCCTGTGTTATCAAGCAGCACTGTTCCCACGCTGCAGAGTGGGACTGGGACGCCAGCAGCTGCCCTTCAGTCCTTTGGTGAGCAAGAGGGCCCATGTCCAAACATCTATCACAAAGCCTGAAGAAAGCCCCCCGCCATCTAGCCAGGAAATCCAGGCAGGACTTGCCTGAGACATTTTGCTGCCTGCAGCAGAGCAGCACATGCTCCCACCCACCCCTGCGGAAGCTGACCAAACTGTTCTGGCACCTGAGGCTAAAATCCCACAAGTATCTCTCCAATAAGAATGATACTATTTGCTACATCTGTTTGGTTTGATTCCATTGTATTATTGTATTTACACATTTTCTGACTGTTTTATTGTTATGTACACCGCCCAGAGAGCCCTTGGACTTAGGGCGGTATATAAATTAAATTAAATAAAAATAAATAAATAAATAAATAAAATGGTCCAGACAGCCAAACAAGCCAGCCTCACTCAGGCCCAGAGTCCCAGCATCTCCCACTCACCACGTGGTGGCACCTGAACGCTTTCATGACCGAGGCCTCGTTCAGGAACTCAATCCGCTCCCTCATGGTGGCCAGCTCGTTGACCGTCTTCAGCGCCACCCTGGTCTCCTCCCCCTCCTCCTCCGTGTCCTTTGCGATCCCCTCGTAGACCATCCCGAAGGAACCCTGGCCCAGCTCTCGCAGCACCGTGATCTTCTCCCGCGGCACCTCCCACTCATCTGGGACATACACTAGCCAAGGAAAGCCACAAAAGGAAAGGCTCCCCCATACAGCAGGAGGCAAGGCTGGGCGCCACTGAGGGTGGCAGGCAGAGGGCAAGGTGGGCAAACGGAAGAGCCAGAGGCCATCTTGGGGGAGACTGGCCGAGATCAGCAGCAGCAGCCAGTTAGGTACCCCACAACTATAGCAATCATTTGCCTTTACCCCCCTCTCTCCCTAAATGCACACACACATATACACGGTCTGTGAAAATGGGGGCCTGCCAGCCTCACCCTTGTGATGCCTTAAAGCAGAACAGGTTTCAACAGCAGCTTCATACTCACTGTTTGAGGTGCTGAAGTATTCCGGGTTGACTGAGGCATACAGTGTGCCACTGGGGTATCCCTCTGTGCCCCTAGAAGGAAGGGAAGGAGTCAGAAAAATGGGTTCAAGGCAAGGGCTCCTTTGCACGGTGGGGGCACAGTGGGACTGTCTCCACAGGATTTTGGCCCAACTTCATTGCCAATCTGATCCATGTGTCACACCCAGAGTCAAGTTAAAGTGACAGCTGCCCTTAAAGCAACGTGAAGGTATCGAAGACTCCAGTGCAAGGCACCAGGGACGCAATAGCCATACACTCTGCTGCCAGAACCGCTTTATAAATGGCTGATCAAAAATGTGATCAGAGCCTTCGGGGGCTCTTCCGCAGACAATGTTCTGGAAGGGCCAAACACTGAGCATCAGCCATGCCGGCTGATGGGAGTTGCAGCTCAACAACATCTGGAGGGACACAGGTTGTCCACTCCCTGTGTTAGAAAAGAACCCTTCAACACACACCAGTGGCTGACACTGACAGCCCGTCTGTTCCAGGAAAACATTTTTACCTTTTCTTGTTGTATAAGAAAACAAAGACGGCCAGGCAAGTGATCCCCACCATCAAGACGACGGGCATCAGCGTCAAGAGCACATAGAAGTTCCCGGGCTCCTCTTCCTCTACTTGGAAGGGGGGTTGTGGGGGGAGGGGAGGGGAGGGGGAAGGCAGGGAAAGACGCATGTGAATTATTACACAACTATTCAGCACTAATAAGACAATAAACCCCACCTTGTTTTTTACCGCAAGCTGGGACTCTGGTTTGATTTCAGTCTTTAAGAGATGATGTATGGAAAACCCTCCAACACCACAATGGCTGCCCTGAATTCAGGATGCAGCTCTGGGGCAACATCTGGCTTTTCCACCATTTTGGGTTACATGCAATACAAAGAATTCTAGATTTACGCACCAAAGCCCCCAGCACCTTGGTGCCACTGCTGGACATACCAACTGGGCTGCCTAGTTAAGTGGATGGGCTCACGGACCCAGTTATGCATCGGGTCCTTTAAGGGACATGCTAAACATCTCCTTAGAATAAGAAGGAACTAACTAACAAAAAACATTCCCCCTTTAAGCATTCTTTTTTAAGTGGCCCACATCACTTGCCACACAAAGGCGGTCTTGATTGTTTCTGATGCAAATCATTTGCTCTCATTCCTGTCTGGTAATAATACTGGTAATAAGCTGTTATGTTAATTTACCTGAACTCTGGCCCTCCTTAATTTGCTTCCGAATCATCTCATGTTGCTTTTTGGCCTGAATCTTTTCCTTCAGCCCCCAAGGCCTGCAAAGCCACGGGTAGCACCAGAGGCCACTTTGTGGCAGGGGGTGAGGAGCCCGTGTGGCCCTCCAAATGCCATCCCTGCCCGCTGGCCATGCTGGCTCCTGGGCTGACGGAGTCCAATGACACCCGGGGGGGGGGGTGCAGGTGTTCCCCATCCCTGCCTATGGGGGTGCTGTATGGAGGCAGATTCAGGCAAGCAGCTCTGATTCTCCTCTCCACCCAGAAGGGGCCTGGGCTTTGGAGAGTATTGCTTTCCAAAACTGCCCCCCAGGTTGGTCTGAGAGCAGCCTAAAGGGAAACGCTCACCTAGGGTGCACTTTCTATTTCAGTAGAGATCCCAGACATCTCACCTGCCAACGCTTGGGGCCACTTTTTCATGAGCCATTAACCAGAGATATTAATGCCCTCACAACTCCAGGCCCCTTGCTTGGAGCCTTTCCATCTGCACCATCACAGGATTTCTCCAGGAAGAAAACCAGTCCCAGTGGGTCACCAGCGGGTCAGCAACCCTAAAATGCCAAGGCTGCTTGACCTTGAGACCAACGGCTCTCTCCCTTCCCTTCGTAAAAGCAGTGGCACCTGCTCACGGCCTCCAGCACCTACCCGGCCCATGGATGTAAAACTTGATCAGTCCAGTCCACGAACCATTTCCTGCGAGTGAAGTAGCTCGGACCTTGGCAGAGTAATTTCCTGGTTGGAGGAGAGCAAGGTGGTATCCCCCGTACTGGGCATAGCGGTGGCGAGAGACGCACACGACTGAGGTGACTTCCTGCACAAAAGGAAGAGGGATGGCAAGGAGGGAAGGGAGGGGTGTGAGCGACATCCTGGCGTTGTTCAGCCTTGGGGTCTGTGAATCACTCTAAGGTGTGAAGCAAAGCACTGGGCTGCGGGGGGCGAGGGGGCAGTTTGAAACCCTGGGTTGGCTACTGCTGAGGGAGGGCTGCTGTTGCAAGTGGCCAGGCCCAGCAGCTGGCCCAGGCTGAAGGGGGCCAATCTAGTCTGGCATCCTGCTTCTCCCAGTGACCAACCAGATGCCCAAATGGGAAGCTCACAAGCAGGACGTGGTGGCGGCAGCAGCAGCAGCACTCTCCCCAGTCACATTCCCCAGCAACTGGTGTTCTGGAGCATACTGCCTCCAACAATGGGGGGAGGACATCACCATTGTGGCTAGTAGCCACTGATAGTCTTATCGTGCTCTACAGATTTGTCTCATCCCTCCATTACAGCCATCCAAGTTGGTGGTCATCACTGCATTCTGTGGCAGCAAATTCCACCCATTTAACTACTTACTGCTTTGTGAAGAAGAAGTCCTCCCTCCTACCTGCCCTGAATCTCTGTTGCTAGGAAAGGCTTTTGCAAGTTCCAGGCCTCTGCTCTGCCACCCCCACCCACCCCCGTGCCCTCCTCACCTCGCTCTCCCGGCTATACTTGATCTCATACTTCAGGATGAGCCCGTTGGGATTCTTCGGCTCCTCCCACCGGAGGAGGACGCTGTTCTTCCCGGCTGGCTCCCAGGTCATGTTGCCAGGAATGTTGTCTGCTTGAGCTGGGCAGGGAGAGAGAAAGCCAAGGGCATCTTGAGCAGGCTTTGAAGCTGCTAGTCCTCCAGTACCCAAACCCTCCTCCTTCCACCCGGTACAACTGCTTTTGCCCAAGCAAGAGGGCCGCTAAGCCATGAGAGTGCACACCGAAAAAACTCTGCTGTTAAACTCTTTACAGCTCATGACACCCTCTGCAAACGGATCGTTCCTTGCTTCCATTGGCATCGTTCTGCAGAGTTTGTGAGTAGTTTATAGTTGGTTGCTAAGCAACCTTTTGATTTGGCAGTATGGGACGCACAGCATCTGCTTATCAGCTAGCGACGGGGAGGAGAGATGTGCAAAGCAGTGCTGAGGCTGAGCCCTGGGCCTCATCCTCATTTCAGAGGCCTGCCCCACAGAAACTCACAGCAGGTTTTCCAGTGTGATGACCAATTCTCACTCTGTGTGACTGGGCAGCCGTGGGCGGGCTACTCTCCCGGCACAGGGACTTACATTCTGGCATGGTCCTGGCAAAGACAAAAGTGGCAGCGCTGCACCCCACAGTCTGTGCAGCGTGGTTGCAGGCGTGGATGTCGATGCGGTACTCTGTGAAATGGCGGAGGTTAGAGATGGCTGTCCGGTCCCGAACCACTTTGTCCTCAAAGATGCGGAAATCCCTCTGTGTCTTAGAGCTGGTCCCTGTGCGGTTTAGGGTCCCTGCATTCCCCAGGGTGTCTGGAGAGGACGGGTTGGCAACAGCATGACCAGCAATGGGGGTCACGGCAAAGGTGTCTCTGCGCTTCTTTGGGATCCTGTCACAGCAAAGAAAGGGGCAGTGAGGCCGCAGGCAACAGAGAAGGGAACATGATCTTGGCCTGTCTGCTGGAAATCGCTTTGGCACCACCCACCTACCCACCCCCACCCTGTCCTGATGCCAGATGCTGTGTCCTTGGAGGACAAACTAGACACTGCACAGGTCAAGGACCCTGAGAAGTAAGCAGGATCTCCTGCAACCAGTGATGAGGATCCCCTTGAGGGGCCCCAGAGGGAGATCTCCTGGGAGCTGTCAGAGGAGGAGATGGGGCCACCCCTCCTCGGTCCTGGAGGGCACAGATGCCAGCACCAAAAAGAGTCGTCATGTGGCTTGTGAGGAAGTAATCCCTGAAACTCCTTTAATACCCGCAGCTGGGACAGAGTGTGGTCTAGGAGGCCACCATATATAAGGCCTCCCTCTGAAGGCCTCTGCCTCCTTGCTGTACTGTATCTTGCTTGAACATGCTGTTGACCTTGGACTGTTGCCTCACTTTGCTTTGTTTTGGACCAAGACTGATCCCTTGTGCTTGACCAGACCACGTACAGGCATGGACAGACCACACTGCCCCTTAAACCCTGCTCTCTTGGGTGTGTTTTGCTAAAAGGCTTTTACCTCCTGGGACTGAGACCCTCGCCCTTGAGGACATCCCCTGGACTGTGACAACACGCCACATACTATGTGCACCTCAATCTTCGAGCGGTAAGAGATCTTAGGGGTCCCAGTGCATATTTTGGGTTTGGTTTGCTTGGAATGAGTTTAGTCCAACCCCAAACTTATGATAATATAAAGCCAGACAAGTGCTTAAACAACCCTGCCTGCCTGCAGTGCTAAATTCCTTGCAACCCATCCAGGAGTTAAGAGCATGCGGCTGGTTTGCATGCCTGTTTAAGGAGAGGGAATGGGGCTTAGTAGGCAGTCAGACAAGGGAAGGATGGGGAACTTCTGGTATTGAGGAAAAGAGACTTCTTTTTCTTCTTAAAAGAAGGCCATTAAAGGTGTGTGTGTGTTTGTGAGTGAGTGAGTGAGTGAGTGAGTGAGTGAGTGAGTGAGTGAGTGAGTGAGTGTGTGTGTGTGTGTGTGTGTGTGTGAGAGAGAGAGAGAGAGAGAGAGAGAGAGAGAGAGAGAGAGACTTCACATAGTGGACTGAACTTGAGCTAGCCCCAGCCACGAACACACTTTTTTTAAAGCAAGTTTCTAGTCCTCAGAAAAAGCTTAGAAGCACTCAGGCTCCTGAGAGCATCAAGGGAAGCTTCCCCAGAGCCCTTCCCTTGTCAGCAGCACTCTATACAAGAGCAGCCTACCTGTAAGAGATCTTGTTGATGGACGTGACTTTCCAAGGGGGTCTGGAAAAAAGGCAAAGAGGTAAAAGGCCCCCCTGCTCACCACACTGCTGCCCCCTTTGCCTTCTTCTCCTGAGCTTCGCCTGCTCCCGCACTGCCGCCTGGCTCAAGCCTTCTGCTTTCTGCTCCCCATTGGATTAATTCAGCTGACGGGAGCACAGCCATGCTGGGAGCTGATAATCCGAAAGCGCACCAAGGTGGGGAAGGCTGAGGTAGCCCCATGAGGGAAGAAAATTCTCTCTGTCTGCCTGAGGCCCTGGAGAGCTGCTGCCAGTCAGAGCAGACAATACTGGGCTAGATAGGCAAACAGTATTTTCAGACTCAGACCAGCCCTGTAGGATACTCATGGAAAGATCCCTTCAGAACCTCTTCCCTTCTGCTCTGAGCCCCAACTGGCTTGGGGGGGTTGCAAATAGTTGGCAATGGCCTGCCTGCCTAACATTTTCAGGTGAGTCGGTGCTCAAGATGGCTGCCATGTGCTCACAGTCCAGAAGCAGCCACAGCCCTGGGGATCTGCTGTTGGGGATCAGTGGGGGCTCCTTCACCAGCCCCAGCCTGCCACCCTGGGGAGTCGCCAGAGCACCTCAGCCAGGCCTGTGCAGCTCTAAGCCTGTTCACCTGGGGATGATGATGGAATTGTGCAGGAAGTTTTCAAACTTCTTCTGGAAAGAAACTGCTTCGTCTCTCAGGTGGGTCTGCCCAATGGGGCTTTGACACGGGCAGCACTGCTGGTCCTCTGGATCCTCCCAGCCCTCACCGTCATCCGTGTCAAACCGTGTGTCTGCGCTGCTGGTGGGCAGCCGGAGGCCTGGTGCGGAGGGAGAGGAGAGAGAATATGAACTGGGGCCACCTTTGGGGGGCCTAAGTGCCATCCAGCAGCCCAGCCACCTCACCTTTGTGGCAGTAGTCGTTGACAAACAGCTCAGAGTCCTCTGCCAGCTGCTGCCACAGGACGAGGTAGTACGTGATGTTGCCGTTGGGCTGGGTGGGCGGCTTCCACCTCACAATCAGGTGGGAGGAGGAGTTGGACATGGAGATGACGTCCCGTGGCACCGTTGGAGCTGGAAATCAATTGCGGGAGGGGGAGAGAGAATATTAATGTCAGATCCAGCAGGCAGGAGGGCAGAGAGGCAGACCACGAATCTGAGGGTACAAATCAGCCTGTCTCACTGCCCCCCCCATTTGTCTCCCCTCCAGCATTTCGAGCCCCTAATTCCCCCAGTCCCAAAGGCCTCCGCACCTTTCAAACCTTTGTCGATAACAAATATTGGGTTGGATCCAATGCTAGGACTACTCAGAGTAGACCAATTAAAATGAATGAACCAAAGTTAGTCATGCCCAGTGTGCCTACTCTGAGGAGGCCTAGCTTTGGCCACAACCCATTATTTTTCCTGCAAATGCCCCTTGCTTGGGACCATGTTAACCTCCCATGGCTGAACTAACAGGCGTGCCCCAGGGCTCACACCTGGTCTACCCCACAGCACAGCTAAACTCAATTCAACCCCCCTATTTCTCCACTGACCCAAAGGGTGGTAGCTATTCCAGAGTAATCAGTCTGAAGAAAGACAGTGCATTTGTCCACACAAAGTGCACTTCAGCACCTGGTCTTCTTATTAAATGATTGCTGGGAAGTACAAACGGTTAAGTTGATCCCCTTAATCACTTTGCACATTCTGAAGCATTAATGCAATCATTGCATAATTGTTCAAATTGCAAATAAATCAGTTGTTCTTCTGGTCAATGTCATTATTACAATTGATTTGCGTTCTCACCAGGAGTCATTCGCTTGCTCTTAACTGCTGGCCTTTCAACATACCACACAGCACAGTATGCAGCCGGCTATGCCGCAGCCACCACCACCACCACCCCGGCATCTTTTCTGCGGATATTTTCCTGCTATTCGGTTGAGGCAGCTGCAGCATGTGAACTCTCAACAGCCACAGGCCAATCTCAAGGCCCGCCAAACAGCAGCTGCCCAGATGCAGCTCACGATGCAGCTCTTCCGTACCTGGCTGGGTCCCCTTCCTCAAAGGTGGGGGCACCCATCAGTGCTTCAGCCACCCCATTACCTGCAGGCGTGGTGCGGATGTAAGCCACCTCGCTCTGAGCCCCGTAGTTGCGCCGCTCCTCGGCAGTGGTGAGGGTGATGGCCCGCACAAAGATGGCATACTGGGTCCAGGGCTTCAGGTTCTGGAGCATCACCCCTGGGTCCTGCTCGTTGTTCAGGGGGAGCTCCACGTCCACCACATTCCAGCTGTTGGCCCCACAGGCGTCCTGCCCAACGTACTCTGTCACATTCTGGAAGGGCCTGGGGGAGGAGGCACCGGGGGGGTCAGAGCTGCAGAGGCAGCCAGGAAGGCAGCTTGGCTGCCCCCCACACTCGGCTGGGTACTTTGGAGATGCGTCTATCAATACCAGGAAGGATAAGAACAAGGGCTGTGCAGCCACAGCTGTGGTGGAACCAAAATGACAAACTCAAGCCTAAAGCACCGGGGGGGGGAGGCTGGGCGTCCCCTGCAGCAGAAAGGGCAAAGCCCCCACCCCCACCCCAAGGACTTACGATTCCTTGTAGTATATGATGAAGCTGAGGAGATCACGATACTCTGGTGGCTGGTAGCGCTCCCACTTGAGGAGGATCCGATCTGATTCAGTGGTGTTGGACACAAACCGCAGGGTTTGGGTCTTGCCTGAAAGAAGGAGCCTTGAAAACAGGGAATGGAAGGGGGACTCAAGCTGCTGCAGGGAACAACAGTGGAGCTGGCCAAGAGCCCTGAGATGCTGATGCTGCTTTTAATAGGGAAAATATTTAGGATGTAGCTTTTATTTCTAGCTGTGTAAAACCCTATTTTCATCCAAGATGATACATGAGGAACGACCTAGAACAGAAGTGGAAGGCGGCGGCAGCAGCAGCAGCAGCAGCTGCTTTTAGGATTTCAGGTTTCCATTGTGGTACCTTCACATTTAAAGACTTTTGCTGTTTTTGGTGCAACAGACTAACAAGGCTGCGCCTCCGGGATTTTTAACCTGTTGCAAAGGGAGACAGACCTATTGCTGGAAAAGCTTGACTTGATTAGTCGGCAGTGGCCGACTGAAGCAGCAGAGCCGCCAGATGTTGCTGGACTCCCAGCTCACATCATGCTCAGGCACTGGCAGTGCTAGTCCAACAACATGTGGAGGGCACCATGTTGGGAAAGTCCTCACTTTTTCCTTGTCTCCCAGTGCCATTGCTGCATCCAGAATGACCCACTGCCCTGGATCTGGGCTCAGCTCTGCCTAAGAGCTGCCGGGGCCCCTTGCTGTGCGCATAAAGCCCTCTGCTCTCTCAGGACAACTCACAGGAGGCTCTGTCTCCATTGGTCCGGGGATTGATCTCCGCTTTGTTCTGCCTCCCCTTCGTTCCTGTGATCTCCTCCATGCGATAAATCTCCGAGAGGCAGAGCCTGGGGTTGAAGGCAAAGTACATCTTACCGACGGGGATGGAGAGTGTGTGGTGGCTCCAGTCCCAGAGCTGCTGGAGATTCTGGTTATCCAGCACATAGAGAGTGTAATTCCTGAAGGCAAAACCAAGGAGGTGTTACTGCCAGTTTTGCAGAAATGGACCCCACGCAGCAGAACAGAATCAGGTGCGATTACGATGGATGCATGTCAGAGTGGACCTTGCCAACTCTGCACATCCCTGCTGCAGCACAATCCAAACCTCAGTCAGTTCAGAGAGAAACTCTGGGTGCTGGAGAGCACTCAGCGCATTGCTTGACAGCTGAGTCAGGCTACAGTTTAGGGAGGTGCTGTTTAGGAAGGGAGGGCAGACAGATGCTCCTTTGTCCCAACAGGCTTGACCCCTGGTCCTTTTACTCACCCATCCACCATGGAGTCCCCCCGGATAAGCTTGAGGTTCTTGAAGAAGGACAAAGAGATGAGGGCAAAGGAGTGCTTGATCTTCAGGAAGCCTGTGATGGTCTCAATCAGGCCCAGGCTCCCCTGCAGGGCGGAGGCCAGGTTATCTGCAGGAGGCGAGAGGCAGCCCAGAAGCCTGGCTGAGCTGTGGGCCGCATAGGAAACCGCCTTTTACCACATCGGACCATTGGGGCCCATCAGGCTCAGTGCTGTCTGTGCTGACTGGGCAACGGCTCTCCAGGCTTTTTCTACCTGGAGATGCCAAGGATTGAACCTGGGACCTCCTGCCTGCAAAGCCGATGCTCAGCCGCTGAGCTGAGGCCCTTCCATGTGCCCAGCCCATGGCCGATCCAATATGGAAACGTTTCTCTGCTATTAGAACCCAGCAGCTGCTGCTCTGAAGGAAAAGTGGCTCTGGGTGCTCTGCTCTAACTTCACGTTCTCAACGCGTGTCCTGGAAACAGGAGCAGGCATAGGGTGTATCTGCTGCCAAGCGGGCTCTCTTTCTCCCGCCCCTCTCCAGCATTTGTCCTCAGAATGGCACACGTACAGCCTTCAGACTGAATGCCAGTCCCACACCCACTACAGTGCAGGGGAGCCTTCTCCTCCTCTCAACCACTGTCTGCATGTTTATCTGATAAAACGATGGCCTGGTGCTGTGTTATCTTTCTTTCTTTCAGCATTTCATGCTTTTAAACACTGTTCCTAGAAGAGGGGGGTGACTTCCTGAAGGACACAAACATCAGCCACTCTGCACTGTGAAAATCTTCGGCTTCTTTCCCCTGGAGCTGAACTTGGAAATCTGAATGTATAGCAGGATCACCATCAGCACAATTATGCCTCTTAAGATTCAGTCCCCAGATGACAGTAGCAGGTACAGACCAGAACCCACCCCTGGAGCAAAGACAGGCACTCACCTCCCCGGCGGATGTTGACAATCAGGTTGCCCTCAATGAGGGTGCAGCCAGCCAGGTCCTTGGCTGCCCTCGTGGAGTCAATGGTCTTGGTACCCACTTTGCATTCCTTTGGACACAGGCCCTCACACTTGTGGCAGATGATACTGGAGGAAGAGGGGAAGAGAGAAGGAAGGACACCTGAGGATGATGCACCCACAACACGCTGAGGCTCCTCTCCACACGCACCATGGAGGCGGCTTATCATGACTGATCTGCACCCACAATTCTCTCACCACTGAGTGTCTCAGCAGGAAAAGCTAAGGATGGGGGAACGCACACACACACACACACACACATATGCACACATTTTTGGCTGATTCCTACCAGAGATGTCACAGCCAACTAGGTGCCCAAAAGAATGTATTCCAGAAATGCAATGTCAGGCCCTACCCCTCATTCCAATGATTTAAAGGGTGCCAAAATCTGGGCTTTGTCTCATAAATGCAATACTTGGCATCCAGGTGCAGCTGCACGGGCCACTGTGGAAATGGGGCTGCTAGGAATGGGGTCACTCTGTAGCCCCAAAGAACCAACTTTGGGTTCCATCTCTCTCTCTCACACACACACGCAGGCAGGCAGGCCCACAGCAGGCAGAATCAAAGCAGGACCTAGATGGTGTATATTTTCTCTCTCTCTGTACATGCGTATGTTTAACTTATATTTAACTGTTAGCCTACATGGATGGAAGTGTGCGGTAAAAATATTTCAACTGATCTGATACTGAGTAAAACACAACAGATCTCTCAAGCCGTAAGGGGTGGGGCTGGGTGGTGGGTGGGGACCCCTCCTCACCTGCTCTCATTCCTCTTGTACCCCGAGGGGCACTCAGAGAGGCACTGCTTGTGATGGATGACAAACTTAGAGGAGTCACGGGGATTCTCCGACACCTTGCGCAGGCTGGCGCAGTGCTCAGCAGTCATGCAGCGCCACCCTTCGTACTCGTAGGTCAGGTCTGGGCAGGAGCTCAGGCAGTGCCCATTGAAGTAGAAGTGGCGGCAGGCAGTGCAGGCATGGCTGTCCCCAGGACGGCTGCAGCTCCCCAGGCACTCCTTGTGGCAGCACTCGGCAGAGCTGGTGCAGGCTGCACCCCCCACTTTGCACGGGCAGACTGGAGGTGGGAGAGAGAAGGGTAAGCGGAGGCAGGTGCATGAGGCGGCATTGGGAGGACAGGAATGAACTAAAACGCCAGTGAGGCTCTCTCTGATTCCCATTTCTTCAGTCCTAATTTCAGTTCTCCTTATTTCTCTGTCCATCTGCAGAATTATTTTAAAGTCCCACATGGAAATTTATATTTGTGCATTTTTGTGCACACTTTTCACCTACACAATTTTGCATAGTATATGCAATCCTTCCCTTATAGAATCCATTTTGGTATGTTATTTTAATTAATATGAAAACAACACATTCTTATGTGCACTTCTCAATAATATATGCATTCTTTGGTTGGAGAACTGCATTGCAAAATTCAGAGAAGGGCAAATTTCAAAAAGCATGCTGAATAGTTTTGAATTTGGGCACAAATTTTGGAGTTTCACAAAAATGTGCCCCCATTCCAAGTTGGAAGCTTCACTCTGGGCATGTGTTTACCTGACTTCCATCCCACTGTTACTCCCAAAATTATATGAAAATAAACAATAGGGGGTTTTGTATATCAATAGGCATTTGTTTCAAGGTCAAAAGTGGGGCCCTTTTCATTGAGCGGCCCTCCTTAAAACAGACCCAGCACAACATGTCAGTTTCTTGGCTGCAGGTGCATAAGACTGGCAGTTCTTCCACATTGGTCAAATGAAAACTGGCACGCCTGTTAAATTATTTCTTCAGAGAGTAAGCAGCATGAAATAAATCTCACAACATTTTGCTCTCTTTCCTGTTAAAACCTGGTGAGGATTCCTGAGATCTTCAGTCAAAAATGTACATTCTTTTCTAGCAATAAAGCTTTTTTGTAACTAGTTACTACAAATCTCTACATTTTTTGAAGTGTGACTCAATTCTCTCCCCAATTCTGTAATTTTCAGAATTTCAAAGCTCATTTTTTATATGAGAAAAGCAGGCCCAGGGTTGTGTAGTCACCTGTGACACGCAAGTATTACATGAGGGCAACCAGAAAATGTAGGTCTGCATTTCCCTCCCACCCAGCCAGCACCACAAATTATTAACACAGGCCAAGGGGAGAGAGTTAGGTTGACAGAATCTCCTGCAAGCTAGTCCCTTTTGCAATCAAATCTGAAAAGCTGGAAAGTTTTTAAACCTGGTAGGAAAAGGCAAGTTTGCCAAGCCTTCCACTTCAGATAAAGGAATATATCTCCTCTCCTCTCCGCATGCCCACCCATCTCAAGCTTTTGTGGTGTAGTGGTTAAGGTGCTGGACTACAACCTGGGAGACCAGGGTTCGAATCCCCTCACAGCCATGAAGCTCGCTGGGTCACTGCCTCTCAGCCTCAGAGGAAGGCAATGGTAAACCCCCTCTGAATACCGATTACCATGAAAACCCTATTCATAGGGTTGTCATGAGTCCATTTCCATTTCAATTAAATAAAGACATAGGAGAGACTGAACTTTGATCATTTGAGTCACCTGATTGATAAATATCTGAAAGACTGAGGCTGCTTCCACACTGGACATTTACAGTGAATCAGCCACATTTCATTAACTTACTTTTTCATGGGCATCTGCAGATGCTGTGAACAAAAAATGTCCCTCCCACATTTCCCCTATTCAGCTTCTGCCGATTTTTTCACAACTCAGAAAATACAACTTTGAAAATGCAAAGGGGCTGCTGTGCAGTTTCCCGATACGTAGATAGTTTCTCACACAGCTGTTCAAGAGGCAGCTTTGCCATTTATGGCCTGTATAGACTGTTCTAGCCATTTCTTTCTCCACATTCTGTCTTGCCTCTCTAGGAATCAGCTCTATCACTTTAATTCTTCCCTTCCCAAATAACACTGCCTTTATGTGTGTTAATTTTCTCTTTCACACACACACACACAAAATTGCGGGGGGGGGGAGGAACATGATCACCTGTGCAGATGAAGGGAGTATTTAACTCTTTTCTCATACACAATGGTCCCAATGAAAATTGCCCACCAACATTTAGAGCTGGGGAAAGGGGGATTAACAACCTGGATACAGACTGGAAAAAGTCTGGAAGGAGAGTTGGTATTCCACTTCCACCTCAAAACCTATATCCTGATCCCAGCCTAAATTCTAGGTTAGGTTACTGGCTCAGAATGCAATATTTATACTGCTTTAAAAAAAAAACACCCATGAATCATGGAATTGTGGGATCAATGTTGGTGCTTTGTTTTAATTATACTCTGTACACCATCTTGGAAAAATATTTACATTATGAGAGACATCCTGGAAGTCAAACAGAGAAGCCACTTTGACCCATACAGGGAGACCTTTTCTTACAGTTCCTCAGCTGCCCTAGAGATGGTCAGACCCAGCAAGTAGTTGACCAAATGCTGCTGGTCCTTTAACAATGATGTAGAAAATGGAATCTCAGCAGAGGCAGGTTGATGGATGGGGACGACGACTGCACCTCTTGAAAAACTGCATATCTATCTACACAGCACTCTTAAGAGGCACAGCTGGTTGCCTTGTCCAGCAAGACAGAAGACTGAAGACTTGTCCAAGATGAAAAGTGCTAGACTGCTGGAGGAGGTGGCTGCGCACAAGCGATAACGATCTGTCTGTTTGCAGTGTATATTTCATTAGCAGGCCTCTTGTTTACAGCAAACGAGCCCAGGAGAGACTCACATACATTTATGAGAGTTTCACTACGGGGCGAGACTCAGCTGCAGATGACAGGGAAGGGGGGGCTCCTCCCAGAAGGACGATACAAAGGAGATTCGGTTACTTCCCCATGACCAGAAAGACACAGAGGGCGGATTCTAGGCTCCACGTGGTCTCTCCTCTCTTGAAATCTTCCAGTCAGATTACCAGATCCTTTACTGGCCTAAACTTTCTGTGTTTCCAAAGACAGAGCAGATGATATTACCTCCCAAGTGGACGCCCCAAATCAAACAAGGAGGCTTATTTGGGCAACTGCTCTGCCACGTGGCAGCATGGGCATTTCCCCAAGACACACCTGGAGGAGCCTGCAAGTTGCCAGGAAGTCGTTTGGGGGATGCTGTGAACGCCAGACCACAAACAGAGGGCAGCCACTTCAGATGGTAAGAAAAGGCTTGAAGCTGGATCAGGCCAATGGCCCATCAAAGTCCAGCATCCTGTTCTCACAGTGGCCAACCAGATGCCCACAAGCAGGAGCTGAGCGCAACGTTAGCACTCTCCCCTCCTGCAGCTTCCCAGCAATTGGTATTCAGAGGCAGGACTCGGCCATTGTGACTAGCAGCTGTTGATAGCCTAATCCTCTTTCAAAGTCATCCAAGCTGGTGGTCATCACTACTTCTTGTGGGAAATGAACAGGATTAAGAGTCTTTCCTTCAATGGTGGGGGAAAAAAATATCAGTCACTTGCAGGCAGGTGCAAAACACAAGTACCCAAAAGGTGAAACTCTAGAGGAAGATGAATGGCATAGCCAACTTGCTCACCTCACACTTCCCTTGCAGACAGATCCCAAAAATAGATCACAACAGAATTAAGAAGTATTTCCTAGTAATAGTTCCTCTGTGTAAACACCACAAAGAACAAAGTTTATTGGGTCCTTGTTTTGAGGAGACTTACACAGAAGCTCCCTGGCTGGTTCATACTAGCCATGTCTGTGTGCATCTGGGCAAATAGCCAGGCTGCTGCAACAGCCATGCCAGGAGACTGACCATTAAGGCAGCCAGAGAGAAAACTCCTGCAATGTGTAATAATGGGCAGGTGGAAGGACATGTGCTCCACACCGCTCAAGCAGCAACAGTGCAAGAATAAGGAGTGGAGAAGAAACAAGGATGTCCCTGCTTTCATTGTTTGGAAGGCTGGAGCGTTTGCAGAGCACCAGGAGACCCTGCCTGCTGGGTCAGGCCAAGATGGACCACCCAGCCCAGCCTCCTGTTCTCACAATGGCCACCCAGGTGCCCCAATGGGAAGAGGCCCACAAGTGGGACCAGAGCACAACAGCAACACTCTCATCACTTGTGCCCCCAGCAACTTGTATTCAGGGGCAGACTGTCTCTGACAGTGGAGGGACACCATAGTCATCATGGCTAGTAGCCATGGATGGCCTTGTCCTCCATGAATCCATCTATCCTCCCATTAAAGCCATCTAAATTGGTGGCCATTCCTGCCTCTTGTGGGGTCGATTTCCACAGTTCAACCCTGCACTTCCTTTTGTCTGTCCTGAATCTTCCAATGTTCAGCTTTGTTGGATGGTCCCGATGACCCCTAATAATATGAGAGGGGGAGAAAAAAACCCTCTCTACTTATTCCCTTTCTCCACACTATGCATAGCTTTACGCAGCTGTATCATGCCTCCCCACTAGCTTCTTTTTCCCAAACAAAAAAGCCCCAAATGTTACAACCTTTCCTTTCAACCCACCACCTCGATCAAGCCTTGTTTGACCTGAATCCATCCCCCTCAGCAACAGTTTATTATATGATAACTGTTGGATTTGTGGCTGGTGGACCATAAATACTTTATATGCAGATATGGAAAACTTTTTTTGTTGTGTTGTTGTTGTCTCAAGGGAACTCTTTTTGAAGCACAACGTAAATTAAATTAGCCACAAAGTCCTTTTGCTCACTCGCAAAGCTCAACCCTTGTCAAACACCAGGTGGTGTTCGATGCTAGTCCTACTCAGAGTAGCCCCCTAGATGTTAATAGACACCGCTAACTTAGGATCATATTTCAATGGGTCTGCTCTGAATAGGACTTAGTTGAATACAACCCCATCTCTGAAACCAGCATACACCCCCCCAAATCAATTAATTCCGAGCCTTGTATGTACTGCCTTCAAGTCAATCCCGACTTATGGCGACCCTCTGAATAGGGTTTTCATGAGGCTGAGAGGCAGTGACTGGCCCAAGGTCACCCAGTGTGCTTCATGGCTGTGTGGGGATTCGAACCCTGGTCTCCCAGGTCATAGTCCAACACTCTAACCACTACACCACTATTCTGAGCCTTAAATGCTCAAAATTGTCCCCCACATCCAGCCGGGGTGAGCAGGCAAACAGACCTTTCTGGCAGTTGCTGGAAGTCCAGCAGCGATATTCCATCTGCCCCTTGAGGGTGGTCTGGGTCTGGACGCAGGGTTCCTCCACATCCAGAATGCCCGGGCAGACGTCGGCACACTCCTCCACAGGCTTATTGTGCAAAATGATGTTTTGCTCCAAGGAGTGGGGGGGCTGCAGCAGCCCCCAGTCAATGGTAGAGATGTGGCAAAGCTCCTGGTTGCGTTCGATGCGCACAGAGCCATTCAGGATGTTGGTCAAGCTGTGCAGGCCGATGTCACGCAGATGTGGCATTTCAAAGATGACCAAGGCGTAGTTGAAGAAGAGGCTGGTCCCACGGATGACCGACAAGTTGGGGAAGAGGTCACGCAAGCTCTCCAGCCCGTATACCCGGAAGAGCAGCAAGAACTCTGTGATCATGACCAGGCGGGGGAAACTGAAGGGGTGGAAGTCCTCACTGCTGCTGGTGAACATCAGGAGGATCTGCAGGTTGCCCTCAATGATGGTGCAGTTCTCCAGTTTCTGCAGCTGGGAGACATCGACGCGGATATCCATGCTCTCGCAGACTGCAGAAATGAGGACCGGTAGGGTGGGGAGGAAGAAAGGACAGAGTGAGACAGAATCACCAGGATGTTGATAAAACAGAGGAACTGTTAATGTTCTTAACCTCCCACACGCCCCTCAGTGACAGACGAACTTCCAGGGAAGAGCCCATAGGAAAAAGGACTGGGCATCTCTCTCACACACACACACCCTCCTGTACCAACTGTTCATGTGAACAGCTTGGAAACAGAAGCCTCTTTTTCCAGCCTTCCCAGGAGGCCTCCGTCTGACACAGGGAGCGTATCTGTTGCTCAGCTGGAGGTAGGGAGGGATGAATCTGTCAATGTTGGTTTATCTCAAATCCTCATTTTCCCAATCTTGCATTCAGCTTGCCACATTTCCACATTAGTTGGGGGGGGGGAGGGGATTGTTTAAAATCCTCTCAAAAATCCAACAGCACTTTAGCGCATATTTCTAGTAGTAATTGTAGTATTTTAGTTTATTAGTTGCTTGTTACATAAAGAATCTCTAAGCAATCTTCACAGTTTTAAAACATAAAGCATAACATAAAATCAGAAAATATATATAGAAATAAAAACCATACAAAAATCCATAGAACAGACCTAGTAAAACAACAGCAATAACCTTCAGCAGCAAAACAAATCATCCAGCAAAATCATCATAATCCATCAAGTACCTGGGAAAAGATATCAGTTTTTACTTATACACATTTTTGTAAGCAATTATCAGTTATTTTTGACTAATATACATATTTTTGCAAGTTTTCCCCAATACTGCATTTTATATGTTATTTTTCACTAACAGATTCATGTTTATACACACTAACATACACATTCTGTACCCTTTTTTTGGAGAAGAGCATCACAACATTCCAAGAAGTGCATTTTTGGTTTATGTTTCGGGAAAAGTGAATTAGGTAGGTTCACATTAAAGTGCAAACCAAATTCCTCCTCCATCCCTAGTTGGAAGCAGAGGCAAGGAGCTATCCCCCTCAAACCTCACCTGGGGAAGGGCAGCTGGCCAAAGTGTAAGGCACTCATGCACTTAAAAGATCCAGGGACAGTTTGGTGGAAGGTATGTGCCTTTCCCTAGTAAATTTCCTACACCTCGCCAGTTTCCAAAATATGAGCCACTGAGAACCTCCTAAACAAAGGTCACCTGGCAAACCCTGAAGTTTAGCTTTTCATTACTGTGTCCCTGAGGGACAAGTGTGGATCAAGGTAAAAATAATAATAATTAAAAATCCAGTCAGAGAGGAGCCATGAGGGAAAGAGGCAGCCCAGAGGCTGCAGCGCCCTCAGCTGTGCCTGGCTGAAGCACCCCCTTTCAGGGGCTCCATAGTCCCACCTGCCCTGCTCCTGCACCGGAGGGAGAGGCTTGGAGCCTTTCCTGGGCACAGGACCAGCCATTTCCACCACCACACATCTTGTTGCATGTGGTAAAATCCTACTCCAGGACCGAGAGCGCAGGGCGCTCACCCTGAGGCCGTTTGCTTCATTATTATAAAAGACAGGCCAAAGGGGGCCCATCATCTAGCCCAGCATATCCCCTTCTCACAGGGGCCAACCTAGTGCCCCCAAAGGGAAGCCCCCAAGCAGGGCACTCGAGGCATCGTACAGAAAAATAAAACATACTACAGTATGGGTTTTAATTTGGTATGGTTTAAATTTGTATAGTTTTTAATGTTCTTAATTGTTGTAAACTGCCCAGAGAGCTTCAGCTATGAGGCAGTATATAAAAGCAATAAATATATAAAACAAAACAAAAACAAAAATTACAATAAGCTTTTTCTCAAAATCCAACCACCATAAAAAAATATACAAAAGACCAGCACAATAAACCAAATTGTTCACAAAAGACCAGCTAAAACAAGGACAAAATAGAATAGCTTAAAAACACTAAGATTTAAAGATAAAAAAGTGTTTACAAAAACTGAGGGGAACAAAACAAGTCTTAGCCTGGCACTGAAGGGAGAATATTGCAGGTGCCATGTTAGAGCTTCCTGAGTGGACACCACAGGCAGGGATTGGGGGAAACCACTAAAAGGCCCTTTCCCTCACGGCCGCCCTCCAGAACTCAGATGAGGGTGTTATGGAAGAGGGCTATTAGCAATGGCTTAGTAGTTAGGCTGAAACATGAAGCCCTTTGAACATTCACAGGCCTAAATACTTTTGTTTATGACTGAGTCTGAAGCATTTCTCTGTCAATGGCATCATCCATAGAAAACCCAAATATTCAGATTGATCCTTCAACCTTTTATCCTTCCCTCCTTTTATTAAATACATTTTGTTTCTTAAACACTAAGTAATCCTGTAAGATGTCGTGGGTGCTCAACCCCAAACACATACAGTGTTTCCTTGTATGGGAATCCATTTTTGTCCCAGAGGAAATGTTTGAGGAGATGAGACTGAGGGGATTTGTGAAGGAAAAGAGGGGGCCCTGCCTGGAACGGAAAAGCCAAGAAGGGATGGTCAGAGAGGAGCTGTGAAGGGAAAGGGGCGCCTCAGTTACATGCTTCTGAGCAAGAGCAGAGTGCCTTTCCTATAGGAATAAAAGGTCCCACAGTGTTCCTTCAGGCATGTGCAGAGTGCTCCCTCCCCCAAAAGGGTCCAAGGTGGCCATGCAGAGAAAGTTTTGGGTGGGAAGTTCACAGTGGTTCACTGCTGTTTTCTCTCTGTGTGTTTGATTTTCCCTCAAATGGCACGTAGCATTTGATCCTGCTGTCTCTCAGTTGCGAGTGGCAGCAGAGACTCAGTTCTTCTCAGGCTGCCCGGGTGAAAGACCCTGTCATGTCTAGCATGCTCTGTCTGAAAAGACCTTCTGGTTGGAATTAAATGTTCCACCTCTCCTTTGTTTTCTCAGAGGAACTGATGGATGAAGCAATTCCTCTGAGGAAAATAGTCCTTGAGGAAATATTTTGACTCAAATTGAGTGATTTGCAGTGTGTTTAGTTTTAATTTTCTTTATTATTTGATTTATATCCCGCCCTTCCTCCCAGCAGGAGCTTTAATAAAGGGCTCAGTTTTCTCTCTTTCTCTGTGCGCATGTGTGTGTGTTTGCATGCGCGCACACGCTTTTAAGATTATGAATTTTGGATGATTTAGACTTTTTTTAAAACACACTTTGCCTCCTTTTGTCAGTCATCACATTTTATACTTGTTCACTGCTTTGGGAAGAGCATACAGGGATTGTTGTTCAGCCTGGCACAAACCCCTCTTAGGGGAAACAGATGCTTGCCGGGGCAGTGGAGGAGGCCTTATCCTCCCCATATGCCCCACCTCATCTGCGTCCTCTTGCCCCAGACCCCGAATCCTCACCACAACAGGGGCTGGGGGATGCTCCCAACACATGGGGGCTTCGCAGGGGTGTCTGTGAGGAGGAGGAGCAAAAGGCAGAGATGCTCCGTGGGGCTCAGCAGGAAGAGCGATTGCACTCAAAAGGACAGCCCGAACGATCAGGGGTCTGGAGCAATTCCCCTAGGAGGAAATGTTGCCACTTCTGGGGATTTTTAGTTTGGGAAAAGGGCAGAGGGGAAACTTAACAGAGATGTGGAGAAAGTGGATAGAGGGGGAAAGCCTTTCTCATAAGACTAAAACTCAAGGACACTGAATGAAGCTGAATGTTCAGGGCAGACAAAAATAATGTCCTCCTTCACGCACTGCATAAACTGTGGAATTTGCTGTCACAGGATGGAGCGACAGGACGGCTTTAAAAAGCTATCAATGACTACCAGCCAGGCTGCTTGGGAGCACCTGGTGGCCATTGTGGGAACAGGAGCCTGGACTGGGTGATGGGCCCCCTTTGGCTGCCTGGCCCAGCTGCTGATTTTTCCCCTCTCGCTCTGGCAGCCGTCCTGGCTGTTTCCCACCCTCTCCCCAGAGGGAAAAGCCAGTAAGCCAGACCCTCTTCTGTGATGCTTTGCACTCCACAGGGAGGGGGCGGAGGGCTCTGGCCTCCTTTTCATGGCCCCTCTCTGTCCTGTTCTCCCTCCCTGCCTGGCAGAAGCCCAGCTCTGCTATCAGCCCATCTCTAATCTCAGTCCTGGGATGCTAATATTATTTACTCGAGTGGCCTCAGAGGCTATTTTCATTACCTCCTCCTGGGCAACAGCAGCAGCAAAGAGACACAGCTGGCTGCTTCCCACCCGTGGTAAATTTCTGAAGTGAAAACGCTTGTTGCAGCCCCCGCAGCCGCACCCCAAAGGAAACTCCAAAAATGCAGGCAGTTGTGTGGATCCATTTTATATATTAACTCACATCTGAGTTTGCTTATTCCCTCCTCCCTCCCAAATCATTTTCCTTTTGTCTCTTTTTAGTGACCTGTAAGCCACTCTTGAGAGCCAGTGTGGTGTAGTGGTTAACCCTAGGTGCTGGACTAAGACCTGGGAGACCAGGGTTCGAATCCCCACATAGCTATGAAGCTCACTGGGTGACCTTGGGCCAGTCACTGCCTCTCAGCCTCATGAAAACCTTATTCATAGGGTTACCATAAGTCGGAATCGACTTGAAGGCAGTACATTTACATTTTAAGCCACTCTCATTCCATTTTTGGCTGAAAAGCAGGATTAAAATTATTTAAATAAAATATAATATACTTCCCGCCCCCAATAGCAGCTTTACCCAATTTATTAGCATCAGCTGACAGATTAAGAAGCTAGGAAAAAGTGATGTGGTAAGCACGTAGTGAAAACTGAGCTGAAGAGTCCTGGGTTCACATGCCAGTCCTATATGCACAGTTTACTTTTGACTGCATAGGTTCAACTTGTAAAAACTGCAGGGGCTGCTCTGGCACCATCAGTACCAGTTTTTAGGAACCCAGTTAGCTGTTGGGAGCTAAGTCAACCTCGAATGCTGTGGCGCACTTCTGCCAAGGTGGGGGTAAGACTTGCTTGTTGCTGGATGAGCATCTTAGGAATTTTGTATTGTACATTTTTCAAAGGTTTCTGGCTTTTAATTGGTTTTATCTATATGTATTTTATCTTAAGTCACGTCGCTTTGAGGTTTTTTGTATAAAGTGACTACCAAATGTTAGTAACAGCAGACGTTGAGCTTTAACAAAAAATCCTTTAGCCAACTTAAATGCAACCTTCAGCTTTCAATTAGAAATGCAAATAATCTTGCAAAAAAAGTGTTATCAATTAAACTACTACCATGAAGTATGAGAGGAAAGGAGTATCCAGTCTCTGCTTGATTATTTTTCTTCCTTCACAGACTTCCTCTATGCTAATCTGTCACAAACAACAATGAAACTTAAAAGCCTTATTATCACTTCACTCAACTGTCAGAGCAAGGAGGATCAGTCATTTAAATCCCTGGTGCTTTAGCAGATGGCTCTCACTCCTGGGAGCCAAAAAGCCCCAGTTACCCTCACCCTGCACCCCCCCCGTCCACTACGCCAGCACTTCTCAGGAAACTCGATCTGTGGGAGAAGGGGCTGACGCTGGGCTCAAACCACAGTCTCCTTCAGCTACACAGAGAGCTCATAAAGCCCTCAGGTACCTCTTCCTCCCTCCTGTTCCCAGGAACATGACAGTCAACAGACACACACAGAGAGACGGGATGCCTGCTCCTCTCTCCTGTCAAGTCTTGTTCTGCTCTTAATCCACCCATATTCTGCTTTTACCCAGCAACTAAGATTGTTGCTGGTGCTTTTCAAAAGGTGCTTTTCACCCAGAGAGATGTCAGGCACCTTTTGGATGCAAAACAGGTGCTCTGCCATTCAGCTATGGCCCTTCCCTAAGAACATGTTGCTTGTGCATGTTATTACTGCAGAACAAAAGTGGGAGAAGGGCATTTTAGAGAAAGAAAACACCTAAATGCACATCCTGTCCAAGGGTACTCAGACACAGGAAATGGGAAAGGGACACATCAGGATTGCTACTTGCGGAAAAGGGCCTTCAGAGCCATACATGGCTGGCCCTCCACTCTCCGTTGCAGGGAAGGGGAGAATTCTTCAGGGTCCTGGGAGGAAATTTTACTCTGTTTACACAAATAAGCAGCTGCGGAGGAAAGCTACACACAATGAACTCACTGCCAGGTGTGGATGTAGGACCCCACAGGAGCACTCTCCAGAGAGAATTTTGCAGCCACGTCCTCATCAGCTGCATTGCAAATCAGCCCACCAGGAATATAGTCACAGACCTGACATTTTGGTCAGTCCTAAATAATAAAGGTATTGCTTAACTGTGGGTTCAGCAGAGACACAGGAGCGCGGGAAACTGCCTTACCTGGAGTCAGGCCTTGTGGATTTGGGGGGCGTAGGAATATCGGAACCTGACTTAGACCAAATCAGGCACTGCCTCCGTCTAGCTCAGCATACACTGACTGGCAGTGGCTCTCCAGGATTTCACAGAAGGGTCTCTCCCAGCCATACTTGGAGATGCTGCTGGGGAATGAACCTGGGACCTTTTGGGCTCTATACAGCCTTCCCCTAAAAATAAAGTAAGGTTCCAGTCCTCATGGTTGTGAATAAATAGGGATTTAAGCAGGGAAACTCGGGCATCAGCACCAACCTGCTGCTCCCACTGTCCTACTAACAGTACCTTTGCGGCCCATGAAGGAGGGCCAATAGCCTGAGGTCACAAGGACTGGCCAGGAGTTGGGGTCTCCTCACTGGAGCCCACCGCGCTCTGTGAAGCCACAAGAGGAACCCCAGAGAGGATGTGGGGCTTTCCACAGGGGAGGAGTGGGCCCTGCTCAGGTGACATGCCCAGAGAAAAGGCCTGTTTGATCACCTGTTTAAACAGTGCCATTTCTGTTCCAGAAGGTCTGAATAACCACTGAAAACATTAACTCACAGTTTTGATAGCTCAGTGTTTGCTAAGTATGACAAAACAACTCATGGAGGGGTGAGGAGAATTGAAGAGGGGTCCTCCTGTTTTGCCTGTTAGAATGGCAAGTTGTGCTTTGGCAGGGCAGAGCAATTGCAAGTGAGCTACTGCCCCACCTCCACCTGGCAGCACACAAGGAGTTTGAGGGGCTCCTGGTCCTGAACTGGGCAAGAGAGTGAAGCTACTACGAGCCTCTGGACTGACTGCAAATTGCTTGCCCGGGGGGGGGGGGGAGGTCTCAAAAGGCATTGGTCATCTGATCCAGGCCCCCTCTCTGCTGGTCAGTCACCTCCTCTGTGTAAGGCCTCCTCTGGAGCGTGCAGAAACAGACAGCCTGCTCAGAGCCCCTGAGAAGGGAGGTGACCCACAAAGGGCAGGAAATGAGCAAAGAATTATAAACTGCCAGCCTGGTAGCTGTGCTGATTCTGCCCATGCTCCTCACTCATGGCACGCGTGTGTGAAACCTGAAGCCAAGTTATCACCTCCAGAGCAACTTTTCTGTCCAACATGAAATTTACTATAAACACCAGGGATAAACTCTGTAAACGCAAGCCTCAAACCACAAACACTCCACCTGGCAACAAGAGAAAGTCAGCCTGATGCTTCCAGGCGGCAGAACAGGGAGGTGAGCAAAGAAGAGCACCGTTGCCCTCAGGCACCAGGTGGGACTTGGCTTTGTCCAGGAAGCTGGGAGCAAAAGGGATGGAGACCAGCTCACGCCTGCAGCCAAGATGGGGGCACCCCAAATGCACCGCAGACAAAGAGAGGGAAGCCCTCTGAGTGCTGAGGCAGCAACCAGCCGAAAATGAAAGAGGTAATCGTTTATTGCAGCCCGATGTGTTTTGGGTGTCAAAGAACCCTTTGTCAAGGGCAACCTTGTGCAAGTAACAGGCAGCCATCTCATCGATGTAAAAACCGGAGTAAGTTCTTAGAGAAGAGTAAGAATTCACTCTTTTTTACATCGATGAGATGGCTGCCTGTTACTTGCACAAGGTTGCCCTTGACAAAGGGTTCTTTGACACCCAAAACACATCGGGCTGCAATAAACGATTACCTCTTTCATTTTCATTTTCTGCTGGTTGCTGCCTCAGCACTCGAAGGGCGTCCCCATCATCAGACTAGCCATCCCATCATCCTTTTGCAGTTGCCACTTGCTCAAGAGACTGGGGGTGATGTAGGTGGCAGCAACTGACCCCCTTACGTGAGGCAAACTCTTCCCTCAGCTGAACCAAACACAACATCTAGACCAAGAGCTGCTTTGCTTTGGTTCTGCTCTGTTTGCCAACACAGAAAGTTTCTCTTGTGCCTGGCCTGTAAATCCAGCCATGTATATACAAGATACTTTGGTCCTTTCTTGCACACATACCTGCCATCCCACTGACTTTTATCACCAACAGCACAGGCTGGTGGGTTCACCACTAGATCCAAGGATCCATGGAGCCCAAAGCAGTGTCCGTGTGGGGGTTCCCAGGTGGTCAAACATCCAGACACCGACCAGACCCAGACCTGATGAGCTTCAGCAAGGTGAACAGGTGGCCTCATGTGCCTTCAGGCCATGCCCATGCCCAGCACCACCACCTTGTCTACTTTACCACAGCTGTGCAGGCTGGAGCCACCCCTGCGCTACTGCAGCAGAACCATCTTGGAAGGCCACCACCCCAAGTCCATTGGACTTGCAGTTTCTGACTTCTCCTTCCTCATCACATTCACTGGGGGTCTTACTGACCTCAGAACCTCTGCCAGGAGTCACCAACATGGTGCCTTCCAGCTGTTGGAGGACTCCCAAGCCCAAGCAGCCACCAGGGCCAATGGCCAAGGAGTCCAGCAACATCACATCGGCTATTCCCGCATTATCTACTAGAACAACCTTTCCTAACCTGGTGCTCTCCAGCTATTTTGGACTACAACCCTCACCAGCCTCAGCTAGTGTAGCCATATCATCTACTCTTGTGTGGTTGTGGGGCTGATGGGAGTTGTAGTCCCAAACAGCTGGAGGGGACCAGCTGTTGAAGTCTGGCATAAGCTTTTGTGGATGACAGTCCACTTGCATTTGATGTGTTGTCCGTGAAAGCTTATGCCATGATCAATTTGGTAAGTTTCTAAGGTGCCAAAAGACACTGTTCTGTGCTTATTTGATTTTCCCTAAGAAAAGATTAAAATTAATAAACAGATTACAATGAAACAATGCACAGCCAAGAGCAGTAAAAGACACATCCAAGAATCCCTTATTCTACCAGGCAGCTCACACTATAAAAACATCAATACAGGAGAGACTGTCCCTTGCTACATTTTGACCAAATCATCTATTTAAAAAGCACACTGGAACTACGGACAAAAAGGCTCACACTTTGATATATATATAAAAGTGGGTTTCATAATCAGCAAGTTGTTCTGTATATGTTCTCCTTGCAACAGACAAAGCTTTAATTAATTCTAGCAGTAATTAGCACAATAGTTAACAGTTTTCCTGTCTTACATCATTCTTAATAAGCAGATCAGAACGACTGATGGATGAAATACTGGAAGCTCTCGCCCAGTTAGATCCTTTATTACAGTAATTAACTCTCTCCAAAGAGGAACTTTTTTGTTTTAACAAGTCCTTCCAATATGGAACTCAGTCAGCATTGGGCTCTCCACAGCACAAACAATCATCAAGCTGCCCATATGGATTTCAAAACACACACATACTGCATTTCTCTGCCCTCATCACACATGACAGTGTGCCATGCGTGTTTTTCCAGAGATCTCATCCTTTTTTGCCAAATCGTCTAGCCCACTGTCAGCTCTCTGGAGGTTACTTGGGGATATAAAAACTCTGCTCTGGACCAGTTTATGGGGCACTTAGTGAGGTGCAGAACCAGAATATTTCTTCCTGCCTAGGGCTGAGGAAGGCTTTGGGAGTGGGGCATGAGCCTGTGGCAAAGCTGCCACCGCCTGGCACCCCTCGCAGGCACAGCAACTTCACACCCACAGCAACCCATCAGCTGCCCGCCTTGGGGGTGACTTACTTTCCGCTGCAAGTGGCCCAGGAGCCAGCCAGAAGAGGCAAAGGATGAGCAGAGCTTCCTGGGGGGGCAAGAAGGCAAAAGCAGAGCTCCCCCTCTTCGCCTTCAGCTCCATGGTCCATGAACAGCCCAGTTCTCGGGGGCAACGGAGAACAGCGTGCCAGGGGCCCAGCACCTCCTATTGGATTGTTGGGGGACAATAGGTGGGAGGGAGAGGCAGAGTTGGCTGGGCTCCGCTCTCAACCAGTAGAGTCCATGGCTTCCCTTCCGTTGACAGGAGCAGGGGACAGAGGGTCAGGTCCACTGCAGCCAGGCAAGCAGCCCCTTTGCCCTGGCTGGCCTCTCCCCGCCACTGCCCATCCTACTGTCGAGAAGCCTGTGGCACCCTTGGAGACCCACACCTGTGCACTGAGGAAAGCAGGAGAGTGGAAACAACCCCAGCCGGAACTCAGGGGTGGAGCCAACATCTTCCCCACACAGACAACACCCTCCCACCCCTGCCCCTTGTGGTTCTGTATCTACCGGGGGGGGGGGGAGAGAAGGAGAGGGAGAAGCAGCCCAGCCTATTGCTCGGGGGCTGCAGAGCCAGGACTGGGCCAGTTCCAGTGGTTTGTTTTCAATTGTTACTTCAAAATATTTAGCCTGACAACTGAAGCAAGATGAGGTTGGATGAAGGAACTGGCCTTCCTTCTCTTGTTTGGGAAATAAGAAAAGGAGGGGTGGGGTGGGGTGGGGAGGGGAGCAGCTGCTGCTGGGGGGAGCGAAAATGAGTGGCACCCTTCTGAGCGGGGGTGGGCAGGAAAAGTAAAGTAGGATTCCAGTCCTCATGGCTCCAAGTAAAGGGCTAACTTAAATGGACATACAAATCTGCCTTATGCTGAGGCATCCAGATCCATTGTCCACCTAGCTGAGTATCGACTGCGCTGACTGCCGCCCTGGGCTCCTGCTGGGAGGAAGGGTGGGATATAAATCAGATAATAAATAAATTTGGCAGTAGAAGAACTTGGCACATTCAAAACACACCAAATTACAGCCTGAAAAGAAGAATACTGCCTTTCAGGCTGAATCACCTCATATCAGGTGACTGACAGGCAGGTAGCCCAAAGAGCTGCGGGAAGGGCCACATAGCTCAATGGTTAGAGCATCTGGTTAGACGGGGCCAGCTTCAGTCCCCCATGGCATCTCCAGGTAGGGCTGGAAAAAGACTCCGTCTGAAATCCCAGAGAGCTGCTGCCAGTCAGTGCAGACAACACAGAGCTAGATAGACCAGTATAAGGTAGCTTTCTTTGTTCTTATTTGGGAAGGGCCGTAGCTCAGTGGAAGAGCATCTGCTTTGCATGTTGAAGATCCTAGGTTCACTCCCCAGCGTTTCCAGGTAGTACCTGGAGTGCCCCTCTGCCTGAAATCCTGGAGCGCCTCTGCCAGTCAGTGTAGACAACATTGAGCTAGATGGAGCAAGGGTCTGACTCGATATAAGGCACTTCAAATGTTCCTAATTAAACATTTATAAAGTGGGTAATTATTTTTCTAAAAGACAGGACAGAAAAAAATCACCTGTTTTACCGATAAGAGTTACTCTAGTGAGGCTAAGATTAATTCCAAGGACAGTGAGCGAACTACTGACGGAGAACAGAGTCAATGCATAGACAGGCCAGGTGATCCGTCAAGGAAAGTGAACCAACTACACACTGAGACTCACCCGCTTTGACTCAAGGAATTAAGCGTGTAAATCCAGAGGCAGGATCATTAGGGCCTAGTCAGTAAATCTGCCCAAACTTTTAATTTCATTGCGGAGGCTTTGCCTAGTAATTGTGCCTCCACCTCCCCTGCAGATATGCTAGCACTCAGCTGCAGGATTCCCACCACAGTAGGGCCCCACTCATACGGCACGTTACGTTCCAGACCCCCGCTGAAAAGCGAAACTCTGTCAATAAAATGGCGCCCAACGCCCGAAAAACACCATAAAAATGAAACAAGTGCCGTACGAGTGGGGCCTTACTCTAATTGAAAGCTGCCATATTAGCAGAACGCTGAAAAGCGGGGCCCTATTGTACAATAAAGCAGCCAGGAGCGATTTAAAATGCAAACAAGTGATTTACCATCCATACAACGTTAGAGAAGCAAAAGTTCACATTTTATAAAACTGTCTGATGTGATCCTTAGTCCGCCCTGACAGTTGCGTAGGGTGGCTGGCCCCCCCTCATGCGCTCCAAACCTCTGTGTTTTTACAAAAACCATGAAAGCCCGTCTGGAACCTGAGTTCCAAACTCATAAATGGCAACAAGCCCAGAAGAGCAACAGACCTTCAGCTTCCATCTTGAACCTCTCCTTGCTTCTCCAAGCCACCTTCCTACCCCTAAGGCAGAATTGCTGGGGAACGGGGAACAATCCCAGCCCAGAGTAGGGAATGATGGGAAATGGGGGTTCTTGTGACATTAGCCTTCCAGCCCTCCAGAACGAGATTGGGGGGACATCTGTGGCCCTCCAGACATTGCTGGACTCCATCTCCCATCATCATCACCATCCCTGACCATCAGCCTCGCTGGCTGGAATGCAACAATTCCTGGAGGCCTCCCCCCCCCAACACCCTGCTTTAGAAAACAAAACTGTATTTTAAAACACTCAGAAACTGATTCTCTCTCCCCCCCCCCCACACACACACAGAAATGATGGGTCTGAAAAGGATAAGAAAATCTGCATGCAGGGAAGGGCAGAGACTTGCTCCTTGCAGGCTTGCGGCACCCACAGGGTCAGCAAGGACTCTCCCCCCCCCCCACCATCTCTTTCCTCAGACCAGGAACTCCCCCTCAGCTTATACACTTTTTGGTTAAAATGGAATTATAAAATAAGCTGACCATTAGTTTTCTTTTAACCTAGGGTAACGACTTGAAGGCAGTCCATTCCCATTTCCAATTGCCAACCTTAGTCCTACTCGGAGTAGGACCACTGAAATGAATGGACCTAAGTTAGGCCACATCTGCCTGAGTAGGTAAGACCAACAGTGGTGGCCACAATCCCTAACCAAGTAACAGATGAAATACTCGGGAGCCCAAGTTGCCGCCAACACCAAGGGCTGGGCTTAAAAACACTGTAAATTAGGCAGGTTCCCCACCCCACCCCGCCTCTGCCTCCCCACAAGCCCAGCAGCTGCGGCCCCCAGAGCTCAGACAGGCCCCCAAGCACTTGATGCTCCTTCCTAGAAAAGAGAGCCCAACTCTGTCTGAAAACGTCACTTGGAAAGAAAGCAATGGACAAAAGAAAGGAAACTAGTCACTCACGCTCTGGGGGAAAAAACCCCAATAATGTTCACAGAGCAGATATACCTCATTATGATTATTTGGTTTGCTTGAACAATATTTGTTAATTTATAATTAAATTTAAATTAGCAATTTTTTTAAAGTCCATGAACTGTCCCCTTCCTCCCTCTCCAATGCCTTTCTTCTATCTAACCCGATGGGTCTTTGTCCGATGCACTCTGCACCTGCTCAGGGACACTTTTCAGTGTAGGAACACACATTCACACAAACACAAGCCCAGCCCCTCTACCCCCCCTTTCCTACAACTCTTGTATTCCAGCCCTGACCCCTCCAAAACCTACCCAGGGGCTGCTTTTGCTGGTCAGCTGAATATTCACTTGAGGGTCATGCAGGTCAGCTGACCGGCTGAGTCACATGATGCACATTTCCTCTTCTCTCCCAATCTATTCCCCTTGTGGGTCATAGAGTTGTGGATTGTGAGCCTGAAAGCTGGCACTTTTTAAAAAGTGATTTGTAAACCACTCTGCGAGCCTTTCTGGCTGAAGAGCAGGATAAATAATTATTTAAGCAAACATATAAATAGTGGGCAGGTACCCACATGAATTATAAAAGGTGCAACACAACACACACGCACAGGTGAGGATGCCCTAACCCTAATGGCTACCTGTAGCCCTCCACATACCCCTGGACCCCAGCTCCCAGCAGCCCATGTGGCTGATGATCCAGAATGATGACAGTTGTAGTCCAGAACCCCCTAGAGAGGGTCGCATAAGTGCCCCATCCCCACCCTAAGGGACTGACCTGCCATATTCAGCTCTTTCGGGAGACACTGGAGGAAGAGGCGGACCAGCTGAAGACTTAGGTTGGGTGAGTTTAGCAGTTTGTCAAACAAATAACACAATTAAACAATATAAAGTTATAATGTATAAATTAGATGTAAATCACAATAATTATTCTTTGCACATTTTCTTTGGTTTTTGTAAGAATACACGTAAATCAAAAAGCGAGCTGCAACAATGATATTCAATACCTACCAAAAATTATCTTCATTTTGTGTGATCTTTATGGTTTCCCGGTGGCAATGTTGTAAACATTTTTTCTTTCTTTATAACGTGAGGCCCCTTGTAACATGAGGCCCTGAGCAGTAGCTTGTTTTGCTTGTACATAAATGTTTTGTTGTACGTAATGTTGTTTTTAATGTTTTTAGTTATTGTAAATAATAATAAAATTTTATTTATCAGACGCCCATCTGTCCGACCGAACGGACACTCTGGGCGACGTACAATATAAAATACAATCTCACATATACATAATCATCATAATATTAATATCATAACATCTCATCATTGTAAACCGTATAGAGAGCTCCGGCTATGGGGCGGTATATAAATACAATAAATAAATAAATAAATAAATGTGGCCAGGGGTGACCTGCCATTCAGCTCCCAGATGCTTTTGCCAAGATTGCCTTCCATTGAACTCTTACCTTGTGTACCATCAGGAAGAAAAGCAGCTCCCAAATATCGCCTTTTCCTCCTTTCTGGACCGAGCTAACTTCCAGTTAGAAGTAGGGGCAGATCCAAAGAAGGGGTGGGGGGCGGCTTTTAACAAGCCCCCATTTCTTCTCGTTTCTGGCCTTCCTCAGGACAACCTCCTTGGCAGCCAGCATGGCCTGACTGCCATCCAAGATACGCACTTACTCCCAGGTAAGTCCCAGTGACCTCAGTGGGATTTTGCGTCTCAGGAAACATGCACAGGCCTATGTTTCTGGGCAGCACAGTATCTCCTGCATTCCAACTTCAGGCTCATAAAACAGCAGCTTGGGGGGGGAGGGAGATTTTCCATCATGCCCCCAAAAATGTATTTTCTTTCTCCCTGCTGCCCCCCTTCTTCATCTAGGGAACTTGAAAGCTTGGGGTTAGAGTGAACTGAGAGTAGACCCATTGATTTAATAGACCTATGTTAGTAATATCTATTACTGTCAGTCGGTCTACTCTGAGTAGTATTGACATCGGATACAACCCTTGCTCACGATTTTGGGAGAGGAAGAGAGACTCAGTCATTCATGACACATTAACTGTACACATTTTAGAAAAACTCAAGCCGTTTATAAATACGTAAAATAAAGAAAATTAAAGCTGCTACCTTGAATTTTGAATTGTGCCCATGCCCACAAGATGCACAGTTGGGACATGCCATTAGTGTCCCCACCACCACCACCCCACCCCACACCACCACCACCAAAGGGAGAGGCTTCTGAACAGTGCCCAAGGGCTGTCCAACTTGCTGTAGTCAAGACACTGAGGACATGACTGTTGATTGCTAACACTTTATGATTGTGGCACTTTATGGGGCCAGCGCAAAGTGGGAGAGTCCTGTACCATTATTGCAATCACCAGATTACAAATTAGGGGCCAAATTGGTAGCTCCTCCCCCCCTACAACTTTCCAAAGTGTTCAGTTAAGAACATTTGGATAATGATTTTACACGGCTTCCAAGCAGTCACCACTGGCAAAATAGGTTGCCCAAAACATCCAAGTGATTGGCTCAGTAATGAGCTGCAGAGCAGATAATAATCAGTCATGAACAACTGAGCAGATCGTACAAACACTTTAATCCTCAATCAGCCCTTGCCAAAATCCACAGCAGCCAAAGCTGAAACAATGAACAGAACACACACAAAAACCTTGCATCCCCAAAGACAGCTAGCTTTGTCTGTGCCTGCTTGCATTCTTTGAAATCATACACATTATGCGCACACGTACACACCCTCCTCGCCTTCCCACTCAGTCGGGGTGCAAGTGCGAGAACTAATTAAAGAGGATGGTGATTTGAACCTGACATTTCAGCCCAGCTCTGCTCCAGTGAGAGGCCTGCATTTGCGTGCTGCATCTTGACCTAGGCAATAATGCAAAGCAGGTTTCCCCCTCCCACCTTCCCCAAACAGCTGCTTCAGAGCGTATTTCCACAGATACAAGCAGGCAGGTCAACTCAAAACACAAGCTTTGTACCAGAGTCACATACCAGGACCACAAAGGCAGCTTAAGGAGAAGAGGCAGCAAGATAAGAGCAGTTGTGGGGGGGGGAAGAGAAAGTGAGCTCCCATGCCAAAAGAAGAGGAGGCTCAGCTGGGATGCCCAGGGTCATAGGATGGGGAGCAGAAGCAGCAGGGCGGGGGTGTCAAGGGGGGGGGGAATGGCAGCAAGGGACAGCCCCTTCCCCCTTGTGCACAACCAGGAGACTTCACAGCAGGGGGTGGCCACCCCCTTCTGGCCCAAGGGCCACCCCACACTGTCTCATGTATCAGACACATGCCACTGGACAACCACACACACCTCACCAGCACTTCAGCATCACAGCTGCATCCACACCAGACATTTAAGCACATGCAAATCACATGACTCCCCCCCAAAGAATCCTGGGAGCTACACCTCCCAGCACCATTAAACTACAGTTCCCAGGATTCTTTCTGTGAGTGTGCAGGGGGGGATGTGCTTCCAATGTATGGTGTGCCTGCAGCCCATGTCTACTTCACACACACCCTTTTGTTTTTGCTATCACAGCCAAAATCAGTGGAGTCTTAGTGGATCAATGGGTGAGGGGCTAAGAGCAGGCACCCAGAGTGGGGGCGGGGGGCAGGTAGCCATCTCTGCCCCCGTGAATTCTCCACCACCACAATAACTGCACTGCTGCCGCCGCCGCCGCCGCTGCCTCCACAGCCCTTTTCTGGAACCCTCTCTTTAGGGCAGCCAGCATGGCCAATGGTCAGGGTGATGCGGGGGCCAGAGATGTTGCCCAGCCCCGACCTAGGCTCTGCAGCAAGGGTCGCCATCCCAATGCCCTCCAGATGTTGCTAAACTCCACGCCCAGCAGCCCATGTGGCTGATGCCCCATGATGGATGGTGGCCATGATAGGAATAGTAGTCCAGCAACATCTGGAGGCTACAGAGGTACCCTGCTTGTGCTACAGGAATCAGTTAAGACCTTTACATGACTGTGTTACTGTCTGCAGTGTTTCCAGACTCCTGTGGGGTCATATATTGGGGGGGGGGAGTGGGACACACGCCTCGTCAATGGCTTTTCTTTTCTTTTCTGAAGTTTTTATTCTGCTTTTCCAATATTTTAACTGGCACTACAAGACCATTTCTAGAGGGCATCCCTTGTGCTAGTATCTTGCAGCAATGGCAGCTCAAAAACAACAAATTTATTATGGCATAATCAGCTTTTGTGGGCTACAGATGCATTGGAGTGAGATCCTCAGCTGTCAGGTGGTGTTATTTCATTTGTGAAGATTTATAAACTGCTTAATACAAAACGTTACAAGTGGTGTGTACAAAAATTTAAGACATACAAAATATATCAAACAAAACCATGAAAATACCATTCATACATGGGGGGGGGGGTTGTCATAAAATGCAGGAAAGGATAGTCTGTGATAATTACATCATTGACAGAGGAAATTCACACAAAAAACTCCAGACATGTTGTTAATACTGTTCACAATTCCCACCATCACGACCAGAGTCCGTATGCACTGGAGTGCCCTCTGCTGTTAAAATCTGACCAGTGCAGGTGTCTTTAACCCCCAAAAGACCACAGTGACCTCTTATGCTGAACCTCCTGACCTCTTTGAATCCCCCCCAACAAACCTCAGCCTAAAGATCTGTCCTTGTCCTGGAGTGACCCCTGCTGGCCAGCTGTGCTCACTGCAGCATCTGGAATGACTTTGCCTCCCCTGAAGGTGCATCTCCCCTTGTCCTCCGCTGCCCTGCTTGGGAGGATGTGGCTCACTGCGCTCCGCCTCACCGGCCCTTGCTCTCCTGTCTACACAGTGGCAGGGGGAGGCAGGTGCATCGTATCACCTCATGTCACAAGGGAAGGGCCGTGGGTAGCTCAGTGGCAGAGCACCTGTTTTGCAGGCAGAAGCTCCCAGGTTCAGTCCCCAGCACCTGCAGGACCCTGGAGGGCTGCTGCCCGTCAGCATAGACAGTACTGAGCTAGGTGGGCCACATTGGTCCGAGCCACTGGCTCTGGCCCACGGCTGCACTAGTCAAACGCAGAGAGGCCACTGAACTCTTCCGCACAATCCTGCCTGCAACCCTGCAAGGCAGGCAAGCGCAGTTCTCTCAAACTGGCTGGGAGAGAGGGCAGGAGGGGGGCTGCTCCAGAGTCATTTCCTGAAATCCTAGAAAGCGGTGGAATCCGAATCCAGAATTCCTTGGGAATCGCATCTGGATCTCAAAGCCACTTCGCTAGACCAACATTTACATGCTTGACATTTTAACTTGAACCAAGTTGAGCAAAATCACAAGAACATAGTTATTTCTATGTATGATTAAAAACTTACAATCAACCAGGAACCCACTTGAGGCTTTTCTTGTCATGAACCCCTAGAAGTGGGTGGGACATTCCAGTCCCCCAGTAGGACAGAAAGGGCTGGGAAAGTAAATCCTCCCCACAAAAAAACAGACACATACACACAGAGGATAAACAAAAACAAGTGGGCCCATTGCAGCCTGTCAGATTAAAACACAAGTAACAGGGATGGGCAGAGAATGGCGTGCTGTGCTGGAGCGGGGGAGGGATGTGGCCTACCAAAAGGGGATCCCTGCCTAGCTGAAACAGGAAGGAAGACGTTTCGTACTGGATTCCTTTTGTGGCACACGCACACACAGACGTGTGCCCTTCCTGGCCACGTCACAGTGACTGTGGGCTGGTCAGCAAAGGCTAGAACACACTGGGGGGCAGCCTCCTTCCTCTGGACCCTTCCGCTTCCGTGTCTTCAGACCAGCCCGATTCTGTTTTTTGCTGTTCAGGCAAGCAAAAGACTTTGTGGAAGGATCTCCATGCAGAACTGAGCTGCCGCACCTGCTCTCCTCCTGGGTCAGTGGATGGTGGGCGGGTGGGAATGGGGCACGTCCCCAGGCAACGACACTGCTTGGCCCCAGTTCAGGAGCAGCTGCTTCTTCGCCTCCGGAACAGAGTCACGGGGCTGCTGGCCTCCCCCTCCTGATCGCTCTCGCAGCCGCGCTGGGTGGGGGCAGGAAAAGGGCAGAATGAAGGAGAGGAGAGCAAAAGGGGCGGGCAGGGGCCAGAGGGAGGGGAGGTCTCCAGGACTGGCCCTCTGCTTTCCAGCAGGACTTGAGGTAGAGGGTGAGAAGAGCATTTCTCTGGGAAGAGGCACTCACCAGACTCTCCTCCTCTTTCTTCTGCTGGCAAAGGAGGCCCATCCGGCACAGCCGATTGCACGCCGACACCATGTTGTAGGAGAGCTGCAGGGGAAAGCAGAGAGGTGGTGGGCACATAGGACACACATGTGCTGCCTGCCTTCCACGGGAATAAGTGATGCACCTCCCCCACAACCTATCAGTGGTTTGGCATTTTTAAAATGTTTTGTAACTCATTTCAAGAAATGTTTTTGCAGAAAGGGATAAAGGAGTGCAAGTGTGCCAGCACTTGCCCTTGCGGACTGTCTCCGGTTGTACATCACGACAAACGCCCTCCCTGTTGCCTTTAGGGGACCGTTGACGACCTGCTTCTTGCAACAAGACTTCTAAGAGGAGAGAGTTACCCCAATCAGGGTTTGTGTGTGTGTTGGACTGTCCAAGTCGCTCCCGACTTATGGCTGCCCTTCGAATAAGGTTTTCATGGTAATCGATATTCAGAGGGGGTTTCCCATTGCCTCCCTCTGAGGCTGAGAGGCAGTGACTAGCCCAAGGTCACCCAGTGAGCTTCATGGCTGTGTGGGGATTTGAACCCTGGTCTTCCAGGTCGCAGTCCAACACCTTAACCACTACGCCACACTGGCTCTCAATCAGGGTCTCTACTGCATGTGAAATTGATTTTCTATAAATATGCAGTTATTGTTGTTGTTTTTTGGTTGTTTTGTATAAATGCGGCAGCCAGACTGCTAACAAGAACTAAGCGGTCTGAGCATATAACACCTGTGCTGGCTCGCCTGCACTGGCATCCAATACGCTTCCGGGCCAGATTCAAAGTGTTGGTGTTAACCTATAAAGCCTTACATGGCGCGGGACCACGATATCTGTCGGAACGCCTCTCCTGATATGAACCGGCTCGTACACTACGGTCTACTACGAAGGCCCTCCTCCGGGTCCCGACGCATAGGGAGGCCCGGAGGGTGGTGACGAGATCTAGGGCCTTCTCAGCGGCGGCCCCCGAATTGTGGAACAGTCTCCCCGAGGAGGTACGCTTGGCGCCGACACTATCATCTTTTCGGCGCCAAGTTAAAACCTTTCTCTTCTCTGAGGCATTTTAATCTTAGTTAAATGTTTGTAACTTGGTTGTAGATTGTGTAGTTTTTATATGCTTGTTGTATCAGATTCTGTAATTTTATTGTATTTTATGTTAATCGCCCAGAGAGCTATTGCTAGTCGGGCGGTATATAAGTTTAAGAAATAAATAGAAATAAATAATAAATATTTGGTTTTTAGTTTTTGTTTTTATGTATGTAATTGCTTTATATAAGTTTTTATTGCATATTGAGATGCCTCATAGGAAGTGATTCAAAAGGAAGCAATGATTATTTGTTCATTTATTTATTAACAGCAGCAGCAGCAGCATTGCCAAGGTGCATAGCTTTTTTATTGGCTGGCTCAGGGGATGCCAGGGCAGGGGGTCTTACTCAATTTACCTTCCACTTCCGGCGAGCATTGAACCTGCGGAAATTCTTCATGTTGATAGAGGAACGGCTCCGGTTCACAGCCTGCTTCCGGGTCAGAGGCTGGAAGGGATGGGGGGGGAAGAGAAAAGAAACAAATGCCTGCAGCCACACCTAAAATTTCCCTGCCTCCCCCCTCCAGCATCAGTTCATGCTAGGAGCGGGGGGGGGGGGTGGCGAAGTGGCCAAGGAGGGTTTTTTAACAGAGAGGTTTTAAGGGCCTGAAACACTAGAGCAGATGTGGGGACCGTTGGCCCTCCAGATGTTGCTGAACTACAACTCCCATCATTCCTGGCCATTGCGTATGCATAATTCAACAACGTCTGGAGGGCCGAAGGTTCCCCACGCCTGCTCTAGGGAGCTGCTGCCAGTCAGTACAGGGACAGTACTGAGGCAGACGGGCCCAACGGCCTGACTTGGGATGAGGCGGCTTCTGGTGTGCCTGTGAAGCCAGCCGGCCCCTCCCCTCCCCTCCTCTCACCTTGATCCAGGGGTGGACGAGGCCCATGGCAGCCGTCATTCGGTTCCTGAAAAACAAAAACAAAACTGGATGTCCTCCCTTGCCCTCCTCTGTGGGCAGACCCATCATTGCCCCTCCTGAGGGGAAGCCGGGAGAAAGGGGAAGGGTCTCCAGGGTATTCCTTTAGGGACTCAGCCAAGGACGGGGCAGAATTTCAATTCAGCTCACATTGAAAGGCAAACCTGCCCCATTTGCACTTTCCAAAACAATAAGAGAACCGCAACACAGCCTTCCTCCCAATTTTGCAATGCATTTCTCCAGCCAGGTGATGTGTATAACAGTGTGTATACTGGGATAACGTGTCCAGAAAAATGTAATTGTTTATGAAAGCAACATACAAAAATGCAGTATTTTAGGCAAAATTGCATTGCAAAACTCTGTATATGTTAGGTAAAATTGCCTACAAACAGGTGCTTATTAAGAGAAGTTTCCACTAAAATGCTGATGAATTTTCATGAGCAACCTTTTTTAAAAAAATTGCAGATTGCTGCAGAAATGTGGAGAACTGAATTGAAAACTGGAAAAAGGAGAAAGGGAAAGAACCAAAACGGACAGATTCACCCCTCCCACTTCACAACACACACCCCATCAGCGCAGGCCAAGGCAGGCCACGTCGCACAGCCTCCTCCTTTTTCAGACCTCTCTCTCTCTCTCTGGCCACTGTAAAGGGAAAGATGCCCCCACCCCACCCTGCATGTACAGCTTAAAAAATACAGCGCTCTGCTCCGTCACCCAGCACCTTTCAGGCATAACAGGATGAGTCCCAGCAAAGGAGGCGGCCAATTAGGCGGCTGGTTGCAAGGCTTTATTTTTTGTACTGAATGATGTATTCAGATTTGTTTTAAATTTGTAGCCCGCTCTGGAATTCCATTTGCAACAAAAGGCAAGAAAGCAGTGTTTTGAATAAAACTAAGTATTGGGTCCTACCTATAGTAGACCCACTGAAATTAATCAACATGACTAACAGGTCCATTTGTTTCAGTGGGTCTACTCTGAGTAGGACTTACCTGGATGCCACCCATTGTTCCCACTTCACAAGTGGACGGCTGAGGCCAAGATGGCAATTCCTCACCACCACCACCCCACAGGCCCAGCCACTGCTACTGACACCAGGGGAGGGGGGGGGACGGTGTCGCATGGTGGGACATTACCCTGGCTCCTTCACCAGAAGCTGACGGATGAAGTCCTTGGCCATCTTGGAGGTTTGGCTGAAATACTTGTCCTCAAACTCATAGGTGCCAGAGACGACGTTGGTGAGGGTCTCTGTGTCCGTCTCCCCCTGGAATGGGGACATGCCACTCAGCCTGCAGCAGCCAGCAGCAAGGGCCAGGGGAGGAAAAATATTAAAAGTTCCAGCAGGAATCAAGCAGGCGTTATTCAGAGCGGACCAGGGGGGGCAGCAGGGGGTGTGTAGTTGTACGCACATGCAACCATTTTTAGTTTATTTTGAAACCTTGAATTCTTCCAAGGAGTTTGCACGTACTGAAGGAGCCACTTGCAAACTGAACACCCCCAGTCACACACTATGAAGAATGGGTAACGAGAACAAATGGGGGGGGGAGTCTTAGGGTTAGCTGTTAGGCAGCTCTAGATCTCATTTCCATCTCTGTCCCAATAGCATTGGCACTTTACAGAACGGAAGAGGCATTTAGGAAGAGAACACTCCCTTCCTTACTATATATATCTCACCCAGTCTATAGGCCACCTTTCATGAGGCTGTAATTATAGGCCAGTTTCTAATAAAGATCTGAAAATCACAGTGCAATAAAAACGTGTCACATGATACAAATAGATAAACCCCAGTGCATAAAAGCATTACCCATAGAGAGCAGAAAGGAAGAACGTGAGACCAGATCCTGAAATCAAACAATTCTGTTCATCCAAAGACCTGAGACAACAGGTGGGTCTTAAACCAAACTCTGGAAACTCATTAATGTTCTGGCAGCCTGAGCCTCCACAGATGGGCTGTCTGCCCACGTCGCTTCATAGTGGGCCTTACCTGCTGGTAGGACAGTGAGCAGCCCACCCACGCCCACACCCAAGGCCCGGTCTCGTCTGTAAAGGGAAAGGTACTGCAACAAGCACCCGGGTCCCAAGTCATTCTGGGCTTTCAAAGTCAAAACCAAGACCTAAACTGGGGCTGACAACATAATGGCAGATCCTGGAGAACCTTTTGCAGCGCAAGGTCGCATTCCCATCCAGACAACCTTCCGAGGCCTGCATGCCAGAGGGGGGGGGAGAGGCAAAAATGGGTGGAGCAGTGGATGTAACAGACACACACACACACACACCCTCTACCCTCCACCTGGCCAGCAAGAGGCACAATCCGAAATCAAGGACACGTTTCCACCCAGGCAGAAAACGCTCCAGGAGAATGCAGCTGGGGGGGTGGCCTGTGGAGAGAGAGAGCCAGATAGGGAGGTCTGGAGGGCCACATTTGGCCCCCAGACCTAAGGTTCCCCACCCCTGCTGGGAAGGAGCCCCTGTCAACACTCCAGTAGCAGCAGCACCAGTATTCTGCACGAGGAGCAGCTCAAGCGAAGCCCCACGAAGAGCTACAAGAATTACAGTAATCAAGATCCAAGGCTACCAGGCATGTAGTTCCTGGTGTGGCTATCCCTTGGCAGGCATATTTGTCATTGTTTTAAAATGAATTGGTCTTTCGTTTTATTTTTTCCTCCTTTGTGGACAAAATGAGTTTTAAAGTCTCACCAAAAATCCTTCCTGAGCATAAATAATTCTGAGGCTTTGATGGACCCACCGTCAGCATACCCCACACCAACCCCAACTATAAAGAGGCTCTGGCTACTTACAAGATGTAGGTAATCACACCAATGCTCCTAGGAGAAAATGGGGGGGGGGAGAGAGTAATTGAAGGTGAGAAGCTGAAGGGAGCATCCAAGTACGTTCCTTGCTTGGACATCCAAGGACTGTGTGGGCACCCAGAACCCAAGGACATCCCTGCCCCCTCCAGGGAGAGGAACCTTCTCAAGGAGGAGTGTTGCGAACGGAAGAACATGGCAACCGGGGGGGAGGTCCCTTCATACTTTATAGGTAAAATGCACACCCAACATAGACTTTAGCTTGTCTGCAATCATTTCTCCACTGTTTTGAAGGACCGAACACCCAGAGAGAGAGAGACCACTCCCCCCTCACCCTGCCCCGAAGGGCTGGTGCTCTGCCAAGACCGTGCTGGATGTCGACACAGAGCAACAGAGAGATGAGGCCACTGCCTTCTCTTACCACATGTCCGTTGCTGAGCTCAGAGCCTCATAGTTGATCACTTCAGGAGCTGAGGAAGAAGACATGGGGAAGACGGCATCAGCGCTGGGAGGGGGGGTCTTTGTGGGAACAGAAAAGGTGCCTGTGGGAGGATCCCCATTTCAGCAAAGGACACGATTCACCTCACCAGCCTCCCAGCCCCAAACATCCACAGTCTTGGTGGTGCCTCACCTCCTCCTCCTCCATTTATTATTATTATTATTAAAAGATGCATTTCTTAATCCAGCCTTCCTTCCCCAACCTGGTGCACTCCAGACATTGCTGGGCTCCAGTTCCCATCAGCAGCACCAGCATCGTCCCCCATCGTTGGCCATGTTGGATGCTGGCAGTGGAAGACCAACAATCATCTGGAGGGCACCACGTTGCCTGCTCAGTTCTGCTCAGAGTAGACCCACTGAAATTAAGCTAGTCATGTTGCACGGGCTTGTGTGTGAAGGTGTCCATATTGTACTGCATTTTTACTTATGCTTTTAAAGATGTTGTAACAGGCAACTAACAAGTTTAACCACAACAATGTTTTCTTCCCTCCCGCCGCTGCCCCCAGTCCCACTTTCAGCCAAGACACAGAGCAGTTGCTACGTTCTAGGTCTGGGTCATTCCTCCCCTGGCCTCCAGGAGAGAAGAGGGACCAGATGGCTCTGCACTTACCAATATACTGTGGAGTGCCACACAGACTTTTGAAGGTCACACCTTCCTCAAGCTTCTGCGCTAGGCCAAAATCAATGATCTTGATCAGGGGGTTTGGAGTGCCCTTCTGAGACAGCATGATGTTCTCTGGCTGCAGAAAACACGAGAGACTCAAATGGTACTAATATGTACTCACAGGAGGCTTCTGTGTCGCTCAAAAGCTCACATCCAACATTTCAAGGAGTTGCTTCTCAGCTGAGAAGGGGGGCACCTTTGCCCCAAGAGGACTCCAGCGTTCTCAACATGGCAAGCCAGGAAGATCCACATGTCTGCAGTGGAGGCACAGATAGCGTGAACACTGCAGGCCTGATCCCCAAAACTGGAGATCTTAAAAACGACCTGCCTTGGTCATGCTGGGAACGAACACAGCTCTGAAACGGCTCTTATGTTCAACCACACATAATGCTAATCCATGGTTTGTTTAACCATGTTTGTTTAACCTTGCTTTAGGCCTCTGCAACCTGGGGAGCATCTAGGGTGGGATGACCAAACAAACCATGGTTAAGGAAGTATGCTGGATTTGTAAGTCAACAACAAATCATGGCTTCAGATGGTGGTTTGTTGGCAGTAAACAAACCACAGTTAAGCTGCTGGGCAGGGTTTACACGTAACGCTAAGTTTTAGGGCTTTAGGCTTAATGGCTAAGCTATGGTTTAATAAACCATAATAAACCATGGCTTAGCATTAGTATGCATTGCTTAGGATTTTGTGTGAACCATAAGCCATAAATAGGAAGCTGCCTTACACTGAGTCAGGCCATTGGCCCCTTCCAGCCCAGTCTTTATTATCGGACTTATATCCCGCCCTTCCTCCAGCAGGAGCCCAGTATTGTCCACACTGACTGGAAGCTTCTCTGCAGGGTTTCAGACAGGAGTCTTTTCCCCAGCCTTACCCAAGAATGCTGTGGGGGGACTGAACTGGGACCTTCTGCACCCAAAGCAAGACTAAGTATGAAGATGAAATCAACCATCGTACTGAGAAGGAGAATGATTTTGTCCTTTTGAAGAAGGATGTGGATGAGGCCTACATGAACAAGATTGAGCTGGAGTCCCGTCTGGAATGCCTGACTGACGAGATCAACTTCCTGAAGCAGCTGTATGATGAGGAGCTGCGTGCAACGCAGTCTCAGATCAATGACACTTCTGTGGTCTTGTCCATGGATAACAACCGCAGCCTGGACTTGGATGGCATCATTGCCGAGGTCAAAGCACAGTATGAAGACATTGCTGCCAAGAGCCGGGCTGAAGCAGACAGCATGTACCAGATCAAGGTGAGCCACCACCCCCTGCACACATGCACCTGGTTTACTACTGGGTGATGAGGGCTGGGCTGGGTTGGTGAGAGTCGCCACTCATTCTTTCGTTTTACATTTAAATAGTACATTTTAATGTGTACTATTAATATTTATTGATGTATTTTGCTGCTATTTTGATTATTTTTGTTTGATTCCATTGTATTATTGTATTTATATATTCTCTGATTGTTTTATTATTATGTACACCGCCCAGAGAGCCCTTGGGCTTAGGGCGGTATATAAATTAAATAAATAAATAAAATAAAATAAAAGCAGTTGCTCTACCCACTGAGCTACAGCTCTCAGGTCACCTGGCCCAGCTTCCTGCCTGTTTCCCACAGCGGCCAACCAGATCTCCCAACAACCTTCCCCTGTTGTTTACCCCAGCATCTCATCCTCAGAGGCAGACTGCCCCTGGACATGGAGGCTCCATTCAGCTTATCCTGCATCAAAGCGGTCCCACTACTGAGGCACCTGGCTGAACAACGTGAAAGAAGACGACTGGTCAAGACAGGCCTTTGGTCTGATTCAGCAGCCTGGCTCTCCTGATGGTGTCCTTGTACAAGTCATCCTGCCCCCCCCACCGCCCCATACAACAATGATCCCACCTCCCTGCTGGCCTTCACACAGACAGAGGGGGGCGGGCAAACCCAGAGACCACATACATCTCACTGACCAAACTGGTCAACCTCTGAAAGAGAAAACAGGCGGAAAACACCCCAAGGGCTGGCAAAACCCCACTGCAGACACACACACACCCCTCCAGTCCCTAGGGGGAAAGCCTTGCTGTGGGGTGGGTGGCTGGTTTGGGGGAACACTGCCCCTGAGCAGGAAGCGGGGGCAACACAACGCAAGCCGGAGTGCTGTCTACAGCAGTGTCCGGCAGAGGCACACAAGGCCTCCAGAGAGAAGCAAGAAGCCCCTCGCAGGGCTGGCGTACCTTGAGGTCAAAGTGGGCAATGTGGCAGGAATGCATGTAGGCCGCGCCCAGCAGGATCTGCTGCAAGAACTCAATGGCTTCCGCCTCTGTCAGGAGCTCCTTCTCAGCAATGAAGTCAAACAGCTCCCCACCGTGGATGCTGGAAAGAGGGAGATGGATTGGGGCAGCTGGTCTACTGCAGTCCTGGCGTGCAGGCCTCCTCCTGCCACCCTGCCCCACCTCTGGGCGATGGATATCGGGGAAGGGGACTTCGGTGTTACAAAATATTGTTTATTTTGGAACCTTCTAGGTTGGCATCAAAAGACCCTAGAATCCCCCCCTTTGCCTGACAATGACTTTAGAAGCTGCCTTCTACTGAGTCAGAACACTGGTCCACCTAGCTCAGTATTGTCGGCACTGACTGGCAATGGCTCTCTCAGGTTTCAGGAGGGGATGTTCAGCCCTCCCTGACGATGCCACCATGATTGAATCTGGACTTCTGCCAGCAAAACGGGGGCTCTGCCATGGACCTACAGCCCTTCCCCATGTGGTAGTGCCCCCAGTTCCGTGGCAGGCAGTTAGTAGTGGTTTGGGGACAGAGGTCTAATAAGAAGCTACATTTCTGCCCCTCCGGAGGGTCATGTTTCATGCTGGCTGCCAGCCTGTGTACCACAAGGCTCAGAGGTCCCCGTGCAAAGGTGGGGGGCTCTTCCAGCCTTCTGGGGGCCACATGCCAGGGGTGGGTGGGGGGGGCCAGATGCAATGGGGGGGCAATTGTGCCTTTACCCTGGAGGGCCACATTCCAGCCACACAAAACTCAAGACACCTCCACGGTCTTCACCTTCCTGGCTGTTTATGCCTTGTTAAAGGTCAGGCAATCACCCACCAAACATTTTTGCTGTGTCCTGGCTACCACAACATTACACATTTACGGTGAAGGGGTTTTCCATGAAATGAACCATAAGAACCTCTTGTGGCGCCTTAAAGACTAAGGCCTCCTCCAGGCGACCTGCTTATTGAGCATTCACCAGGCTGGATCCAAACAGAATAGACCCGTTGAAATTACTAGCCCTAAGTACCCCTACTCTGACTGAATTGCAGGGTTAAATCATTCTCTCATCCCACAATTCTCCCTACGTTACTTTCCAAACTGCAAAAAGTGGAGTAATGGCCACCAGCTTGGATGGCTTTAAAAGATTAGACAAATTCATGGAGGACAGGGCTATCAATGGCTACTAGCCACGATGGCTGTGCTCTGCCAGCCTAGTCAGAGGCAGCATGCTTCTGAAAACCAGTTGCCGGAAGCCTCAGGAGGGGAGAGTGTTCTTGCACTCGGGTCCTGCTTGCAGGCTTCCCCCAGGCACCTGGTTGGCCACTGTGAGAACAGGATGCTGGACTAGATGGGCCACTGGCCTGATCCAGCAGGGTCTTCTTATGTTCTTATGATTTACTGTGCAAGGGCAACAGACATCCTGGAGGAGCCCTAACAGATTGATGGTTGGAAGACACTTCCGTCAGGTGCACAGAGGTCTTCTTGAACTGGTGAGACTTTTAAGACACTCCACCGCATGACGCCTTGCTGCTGGTTTTGCTGCAACAGACTAAGACAGGGGACAGACCCCAAAAGCAGGTCCCACAGCTGGACCCCCCAATCAGCACCCAATGCCCCTCCTCCTCCTCCCACAGGGAACTCACAGCTCCAGGATCAGCACCACCTCGGCCTTGCCGGCAAAGATGTCGTGGAGGCGCATAATGTTGGGGTGCTGCAGCTGCTGCAGGATGGAGACCTCCCGCTCCACCTGCTCGCGGTCCAGGCCCAGGCGGCTTCCCTTGCGCCTCCTCACTTTCATGGACTTGGCAGCATAGAAGGTCCCCGTGTGGCGCTCCTGGCAGCGTCTGACCACGCCAAAGTGCCCACTGCAGGGTGGGGAGGGGGAAGCAACAGGAAGAGAGAGCGCTGCCTTAGACAGAGACAGACCACTGGGGTCCACCCTGCTCAGTACTGCCTACACTGGATGGCAGGGCCCTTGGGAGCCCTTCCCAGCTTGGCCTGGAGATCCAACTGGGGACTGAACATGAGATCCTGCGTGCAAAGGAGGCGGCCTGCCACTGAGCTACGTGGGGAGGGAGGAGGATAAAAATTCACCCCAGAAAAATTCATCACAGGATGCCGAGTGTGGAGACAGTGGACAGAGAGAGGATTTTGTCCCATTACACCAGCTGGGTGGGGGGTTCCTCCCCTGAAGACGACTGGTGGGAGATTCAGGGCAGGTTAATGGAGGGCCTACCTTCCCCCAGTGCTGAATTACAAAATGCATTGAGGGCACCTGGCTTAGGAGACTTTAAAACAAGAACAGGAAATAATGATGGGAGAGCAGAGGTCTGTCAATGGCTGCCAGCTATTAGTAATTATCATTATTTATTACACATTGCTGTGGAGCCTCCAGGTTCACAGGCAGCCTACCTCCAAATACCTGCTGCTGAGGGCCAAACAGTGAGAAAGGGCTCCTGCCTTCCTGCCCTGTTTGCAGAGATGTTCAACTGCCCTCTGTGGGCCTGACCCGGCAGGGCTCATCTGCCGCTCCCAGCAGTGGGGAGGCTTGGAAGCGCCCCCTGGCCAGAGAAACGAAGGCTCTTCTGCCCTCCTTCGCCCACCAGCTCCCAGGTTCCAGGGGCCTCACCTGCCCAGCTTCTCCAGCAGCTCATAAAGCTCATCCACGCTGCAGTGGCGGAACGTGGCTGCCATAGCTGAACCGAGCCGTGGCGCCTGGCGGTCTGCGCCCAGAAAAACCTCGTCGTCATCATCCAGGCCGCACGGCATTTCCTGCGGAGGACAGAGGCTGGGGATGGAGGGTGGCTCCCAATTATGGCACCACAACTGGGCCCTTCCTGCTCGTTGCTGCATGTCTCCATCATGGCAGCTGACAGACTTCCACCGACTGTGCAGATCTGCAAGGTGCCGTTTCCCCAAGCGCAGCTGGGCCAGAACATGGCAAGGCAGGCTGCCAGCCAGAGGGCAAAAGGCGCACTCTCAAAACATTCAGGCTGGTGGGAAACTGGGAGGTCTGGAACTTCACTACCCCCCCCCCACGCACACTGGATACACTGTACAGCCAGCCAGGTCCCTTTAAAGCTAAGCCAGCACATCTTGTGTTCCTTGAACAAGATGCAGAGGGAAACTGAGGCACAGCCTTCCTGGCTCGTAGGGACAGCCCTTGCCTTTGGAGTGGGGGCCGGTTAAAAGCAGCTGGGGGCTGGACCTTCATCTCAGCCTTTCCATCTTCCCTTGCAGTCTGCCAATTGTGGTGCAACTAGATGATTTTTGACCCTGGGTTTAATGGTATTTTGGGAGTCGCCCTCCCTCTTTAGACATCCATGTGCATTCATTTGGCTGTGAAGCACACAATCGTCTCTTCTTCCTCTCCACCCTTCCCACACCATTCCATGCCTTGCAACTGCAGCACCATCGACACCATACATTTAAAGCTCATTTTTTTCTCTCCCAAATAATCCTGGGAACTGCAGTTTACCCCTCACAGAGCTACAATTCCCAGGACCCTTAAAAAACCACCGTTCCCAGGACCCTTTGCAGAAGTCATCTGCTTTAAAAGTATGGCATGTACGCAGCCTGCTTCTACATTCCTGATCGGTTACAACAGCAACAACAGCAACAAAGAAAACCAGTTTGCTAACCCTGATTTTTTTAAAAAAGAAAAGCAGCTACATACTTTACACTCACTTAAATTATAGCAGCCTGGTTATGACAGGAATAAAATGGGGGCTGCCTCCTGCTAACCACATTTTAACTTGGGACTAGTTAGCAAGATTTTCTCGCAGGAAAGGACTGCATCTTTTTTAAATAATACTAATAAAATGACCACCTGAAAGCATCCACCTGCCCACCCAGACGCTAGTTATACAAACATGGTCAAAGTAGGGGGGGCATCAGAAAAGCGGAATGGGTCTCATCCCGCGCAGTCTGGCTTGCTGTGGCCGGCAGCGGGTCCCAGGCAGAACGGGGGGGGGGGAGATTTCCCATCACCAGCTGCCCCATACTGCTAGCTGGACCGGGCCCTTCAGAGCCCAGGAGAACTCCGGGGGGGGCCACACAGGACAAAGGGGGGTGGGAACAGCGGTAGAAGCATCTCACCGCAGCACCTCCGGTCGGGACCCCCGCCTCGTCCCCGGTGAGGGCCTCACCCCCTCCATCCTTGGCCATCAGCAGCTGCAAAGGAAAGGGAGAGGTCAGCTCCAGCAGGGAGGGCAGCCCATCTTCTTGCCAGCGGATGGGGGGAGAGCAAAGACAGGGAGATGCGCCGCTAAGACCCTCACTGGGGGGGGGGCTTTTGTGTCGGCCAGAACTAAGGCTCCTTTCCAGCCCCCCCATCCTTTTGGAGCCTCACACCCGCGCGCCCCCCACTCCCTGACGGGCTGCTCTGGCCACCATTCCACAGGAGGCGCCGCGGCGGGGGCTCTCAAGGCAAGCGCCCCGCCGCCAGCCAGATCCGCCACACACACACACAGCCCAACGGAGAGGGCGAGGCTCCCGCAGCAGGCCGACGCCACACGGCGGGCGGCCCAACTTCCTCGTGTGGGGGTCTCGTCTCTCCCTCTGCAGTCTAGGGGTCCGGGCGGAGAGGCGGGCTCCCGTTCCCCTCCCTCCCCCTCCCCGGGGCCCCGGCTGCCTCTGGACTCCCACCTTAAGGCGACCATGGCGAGGGGCCTGCTCGGCACTTCCTCCTCCTGCGCCTGCTCCTCCCGCCGCGCTCAGCAGCAGCAGCGTCGCCTCGCAGCAGAAGCTCCAGCGGCTCAGCCTCCGGCGGGCGGGAGCGGGAGGAGGAGCGCTCGGCTCACCTGGCCGAGGGCCGCGAGGAGGAGCTGGAGGGGAGGCCGAGCCGCTTTCCAGAGAAGCCCCCGAAGCTGCGCTGCTGCCGGGGAGCCCCCGCGTGGCTTCGGTGGCGGAGCCAGAAGGAAGAAGCGGCCCAGGACGGAGACAGGAGCCCCCCCCCCCGGCCTTTTGAACGGGGCCTTCGGGAGGAGCACGCGCATCCCGCCTGCAAGTTTCGGAGCAGACACGATCGCTTTGATTCCAGTTGTGCACGTCCTGCTGCTTCCCGCCGGAAAGTGGGAATGTTTGCGAGGGAGGGGGGGTTGCCCCACTTGTGTTGCGCCTCTCCACGTGACGCTAATGCAGGAACGGTGCGATAGGGAAACATCGCAGGACAACGAATAAAGCCGAATGATGTGTGGACAGACCCGTATAAATCCGCCATGAATGCACTATTCAGAATACACTCACCAATTATTATTTTTTTAAAAAAACAAGCCCTGTGGCACAAGGATGCGGAGCCAAGGCCACGTTCGCAGGGACAGGAATGTTGCTCTTGCAGACCTTCATGTTAATTTATTTCCCAAGACAAGAGTGATCCTTAATTCCTCTGAAATAGCCTTCTTGGCACTCAGTGCAAGGGGGAAGATGGTGGGAAGGAGCCCCCCATCCAAAGCCAGCCTGGAACTTTTTGGCATTTGCACCCCATCCCACACGGAAAGTCAAAAATCACGCACACTCTTTTTCAATTCTTCATCAGGATCAGAGGCAGCACGACTGAACAGCAGCCTGAGGGCAGCAGGGGGAGGAGGGGCTGTTGTGCTCCTGCCCCACTCCTGCGCTTTTCTGATTGGCCAGCTTGGCTGGGCTCTTGGTCCACCTAGCTCAGTGCTGTCCACACTGACTGGCAAGCGGCTCTCCAGGTTTTCAGATCCAGGTCTCTACCTACAGATGTCAGGGATTAAACCCGAGACCTTTGGCATGGGTTCTTCCCCTCAATTTAAAGTAAGACTCCAGTCCTCAAGGTTCTGAATAAAAGGAGCAGAGGAAGCCACCATATGTGCTGAGTTGGGCCCTTCATGTCCATCTAGCTCAGTACTGCCTGCACTGACTGGCAGGGGCTCTCCAGGGTCTCAGGCAAGAGTCCCCCCCCCAACCTGGAGAGGCCACTGGGGGACTGAGCCTGGGACCTCCTGCATGAGAAGCAGGTGCTCTCCAGGCCTTTCCCTTTTCCAGGAGTCCAAAAGGTGGTCCTTCTCAGGGTGAATTAATGGGGGGGGGATGCCAGGCAGACAGAAGGGGAAACCATTGCCAAGGCAACAGAGCGAGAGAAAAGAGCAAAACGGGGGGGGGGGGAGAGAGGCCTTGCAAATGTGGGTGGCTCCAGCCAGAGAGACATTTGTGAGTTAAAAGTACGCGCCATAAGTATGCCACACAAGAAAGATTAAATATTTTTGCTTTTCAGTGCGCTGACCTCTGAATAGCAACACTCCAGGCACATCAGGGTATCAGAACTGGGCAAATGCAAGACCAGCAGGACCAGTGGGTGCTTCTGGGAACTCCCGAAGAGGTGCCCAGTTCCCCGGCCAGAGGCTGCTGGTGGGAGGCTCCCGGGCCTCTTTCTACGGCGCTGGAAGCGGAGCAGCGCCGCATCCATCCCCGGCGGCCTCATTCCGTCAGGCCTGGGAGGGCGCATTCCTCTCCCAACCGGCGCCCGCCTGGCTGCTCTGCGCAGATGCTGCTGCTGCTGCTGCTGCTCCTGCGCTGGAGACTCGTCTGTTATGTCGTGTTCCGAGCGGGCCGCAGAAAACTCAGACAAGGAACAAATACCTTATTTGAGGCGGCGGCAGCAGCAGCAGGAGAGGTGGGAGGGAAATACGTTGCAATGGCCGGATTCCTGGCATGGCTGGAGAGAGTTTTGCACACACACACACACACACACACGGTTGCTTTTAGGAAGGGGATTTTGCACAAGGGGGCAAGAATGGGGGGCAGGGGTTAATCCCAGGCAAAGCAGCCCATCTCTGGGGACCACTGGGCAATGCCTCTTGGCCTGGGGGCTGCAGAAGGGAGGGACCCTCAACCCTGCCTGGAAAAGACCCGCAGGACTGTGCAGGGAGGCTGATCTCCGGAAGGCAGCCCACGCAGGACGCTGGGCAAGCAAGCTAACGAGCCATCTCCTGCCTGGGGCATTTTTGCAATTTGAGTCACGCCTGAACTCTCTGGAGCGCGCGGGGGGCTCCTTTGCCCCCATCCGCCCCTCGCGCACATTTCCTCCTGGTGCCCCAGCTGGGCTCTCCCTATGCCAGGGACGGGGAGGGGGTCGGGCCGGCCCTGCTGCTGGCGAGAGCGGGCGAGGCAGCCGCCACTGGAAACTTTGGATGCCGTGCAAGGGCAGCGCGGCCGCGATCCTGTGCAGACACCTGGGAGAAAGCCCCGTTGCACGGAGTGGCCCTTACTTCCGAGGAAGGTTTAAGGGTTGTCAGCCCATTGCCCCTGAAGTACTTCACCCTCGGGCTTTGCTGCTGGGGAGGCCAATAGGGGCGAGGGGGGGGGACTGTTTCAGCTCCCAAGAGAATGTGGCCGGCCTTCGGAGCCCTGCAGCTTGGCGCCGCGGTGGGGTGGGGTGCTCCAGTTGCTGCTCTGCCTCAGGCAGAGACTCTGGGCAGGAGGGGGGTCAGCAGTGCCCCCCCGCATCCACCCGTCGGGAATTCCTGGCTCCTTTTCCAAAAAGCCCGCGCCTGAAGCCCCCTCGGGGATCGGAGCCGGCAGCGGACCCTGGCTGTCCCGGGGGTGGGTGCGGTGGGGGCACCCTGCAAACGCCACGGCTCCCCCTCCCTCCGCCACCCGGAAACGCCAGCAAGGACCCCCCTCCGCGCGCCCTCGCTCACTCTCTCAGCCGTTCTTCCGACAGCCCTGTGAGGGAGGCCGGCGAGCCGCAAGGGTAGGCGAGGGGCGCTTCTGCTTCGGGACGGGAGGGGAATCCGCCTCGCACTGGAGCCAGCCCGAGCCGCCTCTCCTCTCGCTCCTCTGGGCCCTGCCGCGACGGCGTCGGGGCTCGGCTTGGCTCGCTCCGCGGAGGAGGATCCGCCCTGCCGGGCTCGGCCGGACAGCCGCCACTCGCCTCCAGCTCATGACGCCCCCTTCCCCGCCTACCCTCCTTGGGGGCTTCTGCTGCGCGCGGAGGAAGCTCCCGCGGAGGGGCGCACCTGGCGATCGGGAGGCTGACCCCCACATCGCCCCCCAGCAGCCTTTCCGGAGTGTCCCTGCGCAACATCTTCTAAAGCCCCGCCCGGCCTCTTCCTTCCCTGCCGGTAACCAGCTAGCAGCCCAGAGCAGGCGGAGGGGCCTCGAGGCGCTCCTTTTCTGCTTGCAGGGAATGTGCCACTCAACAGACTAACGACGCTGTAACCTCCACAGTACTGGCTCGCATGTCATCCTAAGGCAGGCCAAGGCCCGGCTTCCCTCCCACGCCTGCCCCCAGCAGCTGGGCATCTAACAGCTACAACGGCCTTTGCTTCCAGTGGTCGCCAGACTCTTATAGAGCCCCGAGGCGCAAGGCAGTCTACCTCCTCATAGCAGACGCTGGGGCCATGTGAAGGGGGGCTGCTTGGGGACTTCCAGGCAACCCCTGGCTGGCCAGTGGACTCACCGGGCCTTGCTTGAGGGTTACTTGAAGCACTGCAGGCCGCCTCGGCCAGGATCACCCCACCCCACCCCAGTCCACCCGCTGGAGGGAGAAGAGAGCCCTCAGGGCTGGTAGCCCTGTCCTTGATGTTCATGAACATCTTAGGGTCATTCCTTTGCATGAGTCTACTCTGAGGAGGAGCAGCATTGGCTACGGCCCAAAGCAACCCCAACGCCCCCTTACTCACTCCCCACCCCCTCTTACAAAGATGATCCTACCTACACCAGCCCTTCAGCAAATGGAGAGACAAGCGCCAGGAGATTAAAGTAAGGACGTTAGAAAAGCCAGCTGAAAACCGAGTGCCTCCACCCTGTGGCCTGGGCCTCGCGGGCGCCTTTGGCCCTAGAGGGCCCTCCCACAAAAGGGTGCGCGATGGATCCAGCCCGCAGCCTCCTCCCTGCAGCTTGGAGGGCTTTCTCTGTCCCAGTGGACTGGAGAGAGGCTTCCTCCTGCTCTGCTGTGCCTTGGAGGATTGAGTTTCACTGCTCCTAGGGGGCAGGCCTGGGGTTCAGTGCCCCTTTTCTAGCCTCCTAACCATCCATTTGAGGGGCAACAGGCCAGCTTCCCACCACTGATACCTCCCGTGCACAAGGTGTCTGGAAGCCATGATACAAAGTGTACGTCTGCCCCCAGAGGCACATGCACACCCTCCCTCCCTTTTGTTGGCCAGGCTTCAAGCCTGCTGCTCTCTCCCCAATTCCAAGTCCCAGAGAGGAGAGAGGCAGCTTCAGTCCTGCGTTCTGTGAAGAGGCCAGCACCCCACCCTCAAAGTCTCCCCTGTGGAATTTTGGGCGGGCAGAGAGAAAGGGGCAAGCAAGGGAGCCTCCTTTGCACTAGCACCGCCGTGGAATAGGCAGGAGTCAGCAGGGCCTGCTCTGGCGGCACAGCCCCACCCCACCCCACCCGGCCCCCTTGCCCCACCCAGCCCCACAAGGGCAAGCCACCTCCTAGGGCTCTCTTTGATCTGGGGCAGGAGAGGAGTTATTTTTGATCACACGGGCCTGGGGCCTGCCGCACATTTCTGGCTGGGATTCCTTATCAGGCAGAGCAGGAAGGCAGGCGCTCCCCCAAGACATCCTGAGGCGTGTTGGGTGGCCGGTGGGGATAGCAGGAGGGACGCTGCTGCTGCAGCCTAGATGAGAGAGCAAATGCCCCTCGGTGCCAAAGTCAGCAGAGGGTGGGCAGCAGGACAGCAGCCACACCTGGAAGCCCCTGCAGGCGGCGGCGGCTCCTCCTGCGCCTCCCTCCCCTGGGCAGGAGGTCCTTCACAAGTGGTTGGCAGGGAGGTCATTTTATTCCAGATTAAAAGCCTTCCATGAAAAAACAGCCAGGCAGGCGTCCTTAGCCCTTCTGAGCCCCAACTTGCACCCAGCTCCTTCATGCTGTCACCCAATGACCAACTTGAGGGGACACAGCAACTGTTGCGCACCAGGAAGGCCACAGTCCATGACAGGGCAACACCCACCGCTGCTGCCAACGTGACCCAGGGAATGGCCCCCAAGGCAACGTGGAGCCCTCCCAAGGTCCAGACATTTAGGGGTGCACTTTAGCGCATCCACACACACCCCTGCAGGGCGGGACTTCCCCCCCTACACACACACACACAGAGGCATTAGAGGCCCACTGTATTTTCTCCCCACAAGCCTTGCTTCTTTCCCTCCCAGCTATACACCTGATGAATTAAAGCACCAAACGCCCAGGGCTGGAAAGGAAGGCACGGTTGATTTTGCTTTGCATTATTCATTCTCAACTGATCCTGGGCAAGGTGTCTGTCCTGTTGCCTGGGGACCCTGCAGGGAACCTACGTCGCAACATGTTTTGAGGCCTAGGAAGTCTCCCCCCCCCCCCCCATTGAAGGGCAGAAAGAAGGAGGCAGCGGGAGGGTTGAGATTCAGGGGCTGGGCCTGACCAGGAGTCCTCAGCCTCCCCCCCTGCAACTTACTAAAAGGTTTTGAGAGAGGGGAAGGAGGGGAAATTCATTTAAAAGTTTTATTCTTTTATAAAATCTCTTTCCAGACAATTTCGTAACAAATAAGTTACTTAATGAGAGCTTTTATTTTGGAATACTCAAAAAAAGAGAGGCTTCTCTAAGTACTAAAATGTTGAGGGACAAACTAGAAATTGGTTTTTAAAAAAACCGAAATACAGACACATCATCATCATCATCATCATCTTCATTCATTCACCCAGCAACTCTGCGGTAAGGGTGGTGGCCCCCTCCAGGAAGGGGAAACGGGCCTGCAATTTGAACAACGGCAGCGGAGAACCCAACAGCGCCCCCAGGTGGAGAATACCTTTCGGGGCCTGCTTTATCAGACCTGACAGCAGAAGGAACCAGCAGGGCCCAAGCAGAGCAAGGAGGGCGGGCGGGTGTGTATATATAGACACAAACACGCACGCCAGCTTGTCCTTGCCAGGGCACACGCCACGCTTAAGGGGAAAAGGCCTCCCTTTCACCAGCGGCTTGGGACAGGCCCCGGAAGCCACACTCCTGCTCTGGTGGGTGTGGAGCCGAAAGGTGAGACCCGGCTCCATCCGTCCCCGGCTGCTGCGAGGCCCCCAAAGGCAACTGGCCGCCTGGAAGTACATGAACTCCACTAGCACTTAAACCCAAGTATTGTAACAGTGCTGTGTCCTTATGGCTTTGGGGGAGAAAAAAAATGCAAGACAACTTCCAGTAGCGCTTCCTACTGAAATGCTGAACGCTGCCGTGGAGGACATCGCCAGGACAGTTTTCAATGGGAATGAGGAGGATGGAAGTAGCTGCTGTCGCTAACCCACAAAAAACAGGAAATTTCCCTAGCTGGGGGCGGGGAAGAGGCCTGGTCAAGAACACAAAACGCGCACAGACACCCAAAGAACCAGGTGGGGGGGGCAGCGATAGCAAGAGCACTTGGGCACAGCCCTTCCCACCCGAGAGAAAAACGCACAACGGCCGGGGGAGGGGCTGGGGCTGCCAGGGCCACAAAACAAGAGCCCCCCACAGGAGGGCAACTCCAAGGGCTGGGCTCACCTCTCACTCGAGCACCGTCCGTGCTGGGAAGAAAAGGCGTCGGAGGGAAGTCTCCTGCCGAGTGAGAGCACGCCGTGCCCCTCCCACGGCTGCCGCCTTCAGGTGCCCACACCCCAAAATACCCCTCGTTGGAAAGGCAGCAGTGTCCACGCAGACGCAAGGCTTCGAGCCCTCCCGCCAGCAGGCCTCCGCCTCTTGCACAACGCAGCCAGGGGGCCTGGTGGCTTCTGCCTCAGGGCTCAGAGGGTCCCAGCTGGCCAGGCGCTGGAGCATCAAGACAGGCACTAAAACCCGTACTTGGCCTGTGTTTGGCGCCTGCTGAGCTTATTCTCAGCCCACGTGTTCTTCAGCTCCAACTCCCGCTCTTTCGCCTGCCCCAGAAAAGAAAAGATGAGGAATGAGGTGGGTGTTTGCTGTCCCACCCCCACAATGAAGAGCACCGCCCGCCTGCCCTGGGCAGCCCTGGCAAGCAGAGCCTTGCTCTGGGGCCCCATTTCTCAGCTGAGGCAGAGGCTGCTAGAGCAGTTGGCCTGGGGCCACCCCTGAGCAGGCCCAGCCCTGCCACTGGGCAGAGCAAAGCAGACTCCTCGGGCAGCCGGCTTGGGTGCCATGAAAGGGCAGGAAAAGGCTACTGTGATATTTGCACTACCAGGGAGAGGCACATGTAGGATCTCCCGCCTCAGATGCCAAAATAACACACTGAGGACAACTCTGTGGCGGCCCCGCCTGAGGCAGAGACGCCTCTTCGGCTGGTCCTGCTTGCCAAGGAGGCCTCCTCCGCTTGCTGCTGCTCAGGCACCCAAAGCGTTTTGTGTTCCCTCCAGTGCCTTTCCAGAGATCCTGGCAGTCTGGCCAGCCACAAGCCATTGGCCTGGGCAAGAGGCACCCCAGCCGCCCTTCGTAAACGCTGCTCTGCACCCAGACGGCTCCTGCTCAGAAGCCTCGGGGAGCTTCCTGCCTTCAGGAACAAGGCAGCAGCACTAAGAGTCGGGGCGCTCTGAGGGCAGGCAGGACGCTGCAGCCTGCCTCCAAGATGGGGGATTCCAGCCCCCAGCAGCCAGCATGCCCTCAGGGGTGAGAACAGCGTCAGAAGAGCTGGGCTGCTGGATCTAGTGCCCGGTTCTCACCAGGTGGTATTCGATATGCCAACCAGCTCAGAGTAGGCCCACGGACATTGATGGACATGACTAACTTGGGTTCGTTAGTTTCCGTAGGTCTCCTCCGAGTAGGATGTAGTTGACCCAAGACCCCAAGCAGGATCTGAGCGCAGCTCTCCCCTCCTGCAGTTTCCAGGAACTGGTGTTATTCAGAGGCAGAACGCGGCCATCAGATTTAGCCGCCACTGATAGATTTGTCCTCAGTTAATTTGTCTGATCCTCTTTGAAAGCCATCCACGTTGGTGGCCAGCACTGCCTTTGGTGGGAGTTGGAGTCCAAGACTACCTGGAGGGCCCAAGACGACCCACCCACTCCCACAGGAGGTGGGAGCTTCTGCCAGGAGCGAGGAGGAAGCCTCCAAGGCAGCTGCTGCCAGGCACGGAAGGGCGGCTGGTTACCCAAGGGCCCACTTCCTCACCCTCTGCGGCCTGCGTGGTGACGGTGTGCCCAGGGAGAACCCAAGCCAGCATGCTGGGCAGGAGGGGGAGGCAAGAGAGACCCTGAGACTAAGCAGAACTGCATTGGGAGGAGATGAAGAATCCGACGGCCTCACCTGGTGGATCAGGTACGTGATCTGGTGCTTCCTCCGCTGCTGCCCCGTGGGCTGCTCCCCTTTTTTCTGAAGAGGACAGAGAAAGGAGAGCGGAGATGGTCCGTTGGGGCACATTTTGGCAGGAGGGGAGATACTTCCCTGCGAGGGAACAGAGTACAACTCCCCCAGCGCCAGGCACTCAGGCCGAGGTCACTGAGGCCACCAGCAGGAGGAGCCGCCCCCACTGCCCAGCAGGCCCCCGAGGGAAAGGGCTGCCCTGCCCCTCCTCACCTTGCTGAAGGACTTCATACTCTGCTCCTCCGTCAAGGACTTGGTCAGCCACTGCTGGGCCCCACTCAGCTGGTCGTCCCCCTTGATCTCCACAAAGTTGATCTCTTCCCGCCCCCGGTTGCGCTTCCCTTGCAGGCGCTTGAACTAAGCAAGGGGAGGAGCAGAGAAGCAGCAAACAAGGATTCATTCCGGTGGGGGCCCCTCAGGCCTGAGATAGCCCCCACGGCAGGCACGTCTGCTCCTGCCACCGCCACCACCAGGCACAGTGGGCCACGTGACATGACACCCCCTGCACTCTCTGGGGCCCTCCAGATCTCTCCTCGTTCATGCATGACAAGAGGACCAGTAAGGGAGAGCCTGAGGAAATGAAGCAAGGCTGCCAAGCCCATCTTAGACACCTGAAGACAAACACACACACACACACAGCAGCTTGCTCCATCTAGCCTCTTGGCCCCTCAGCTGCAAGGAAGCCCCACAGGCACCAAAGAGCCTCGGAGGACTCTCCTTAGCTAGCTGCCCACCCCCTGAAGCGGGAAGGCCTTCCAGAGGGAAGGCCAGAGCCCCAGGAGGGCCAAGAGCCTCCAGGCAGACTAAGCACTGCCACGTTTCCCACTGACTCCCCACCAACGCAGAAAGTCAAGGCTGAATCTGCACCCGCCAGGAACACAGCGGAGGACGGATGCAGCCCGTTTGAAGCACAGCCGTGTGAGCCTCCCAACGTGCATCAGTCGCACGCTGGCCACAGGCGGTGCTCTGTGAAGGCTACTTTCAGGCACCAGAAAGCGACAGCCCCGGAGATAATCCAGTCCCAGACTCAGCAGAAGTCTGCCGAGAGAGGCAGGCAGGCTGGCCGGCCAGCCGGACCGTTCTTCCTAAAGCAATTAATCCCAGGCCCACTGAGGCTAAAACGTCCAGAAGCAGCTCCTGCTGTTGTGGGGCTGGGGGGTACACAGAGCAGGCTCCCCCTCCTGACCTATGGGAAGCAGAGCAAGTGGATCCAGAGAGGCTCCCCCAACCCTCACCTCCCAAAAACATCAAAGGCGTTTTCTGCATGAGCCATAAACAAAAGTGTTGTAGGGGGAGGAAGACAGAGGCGGTCCTTTAGTGAGACCAGGGAATAAACTCTCCTACTGCTAAGAGTCCCATTCTACCCCCAGATTCTAGGCTGAAGGCCCTGCTCAGAGTTATTGCAAGCTAAAAGCTGACTTTTGTACATACCGCATGTGCATGCACACCCACCTCCCACTGCGGGATGTCATCCACCAGCCAGCACTGAAGCCCAAGGTCCATGGTCTGTCGTGTGGCTACAGCTGCAGAGACTCTGGCAAGCGCAAGGGACCTGCTGCAAGTGTTGGTGAGGCCCACCCACTGCCACAGCCAGAGGACAGTGCGGGCATCCCCTCAGCAATGGATACACACACACCCCGAGAGCAGGTGCTTACCGCTTCGTCGTCCATGAAGGAGGAGGCAGCATCACTGATCTCCTGGGGCGGTCCCAGCATCGGGTCCGTTTCTTGATAGTAACCACTGCTGTAGTAATCCGGCTGCAGAAGTAAGGAGAGAATCAAGAGATGCTGAACCCCAGGGCAAACACAACGGCCAGTTGCCCTCTCACAGTGCCCCCCCAGCCAAACACCTGATTCAACCTCCAGGCTCCCCCCCAGGCCCTCTCCTCTTCCTTCCTTCCCACCTGAAACCCAAAGCCCACCTACCCAGATCACCAGCCACAGAAGGGATCCCTGGCTGACCCCAGCCACGGACCTCCACAGAGAAGCCCCCACGGCATCCTCACCTGATAATAGGGGCCGGGGCCAGGGCTGGGGCCAGGGCCGCCTGCCTCACTGCAGCCAGGATACGGCGCGTAGGCCTGCCGGCTGTACTCTTCACCAGGCTTCGGTGCCCACCCGTGGGAAGCTGAGCTGGAGCCCGGAGCCGTCTTGAACTCTAGCGGGGCGTTGGCAGCAGCGTCTTGGGCCTCCGGCTCAGGACCTGGCTCTGTCCCAGGGGGCAGATCATCCAGCATCACCGGGCCAGAGTAGGCATAGTCCTCGGGGGTTAGGGTGGGCACATCACTCCGGTTGGAGAGGGAGAAGTAATTCTCGGGGTCCACCTCCTCATCACTGTCATTCTCCTCCTGGGTGATCTGCTTGGTCACCTGCAGGGCGGCGCTCTTGGCTGCCGCTTTGATGGCCGATGGGGAGGGAGTTGTGGTGGTGGTCACAGCCGAGGTTGCCTTGAGAGGCGGCTGTGGCCTGGCAGAGGACGGCAGCAGAGGGCCTTTGGCAGGCTTGGCCTCTGGAGGATTCTCAGCAGCAGCTTTCCTGGAGAAAGCGTAAGGCAGGAGCAGCCGGTTCGTCTCTTTCACCGTCAGGTTTTTGGGCTGAGGAAGCAGCGCAGACAAGCCGGATCCCTCGCCCTGGCCCTGGTGTGGGAAACACAAAGGGGAAACAACTAAGGGGAAAAGAGGTACTCTCTCCCCCTGGGCCCTTCAGCCTGCTTTGCCCAGAACCTTCCTGCTCCTCAGGCCAGGGCCACTCCTGCTCCCCTCTCCACCACGAGGCAGACGCCACTTCTCCGCCACCACTGCTCCTTGCCTCTCCATGCAGGAAGCGACATCAGAGCCCGCATAGCAGCTGATGCAATCATGGCTGCTTTAAGCAACGCGTGCAGCTGTTTGGGCTGCTTGAAGCTGGGCTGGCAGACCTTCACATAGCAGGGAAGCTGAGTGGAGGGCAACACAGGAAAGTCCTCACCTGGAAAGAGGGCTGTTTCTTTGCTGGCTCATCTTCCTCTGAATCTGACTGAGAGAGAAACACACAGAACTGAGTACAAGGAGAAGGGAACAGAAGGACGCTCGTTCACCCAGCAGCTCTGAATAGGGACCATTTCCCTGCCAGGGGAGGAGTGGGCCCTCCAGAGGCTGTCACTGAAGAACAAACCTGCTGGGTGTGTTTTATGCGCAAGGTCTTTGCGGTGTGGAGAGAAAGTCAAGAAGTCTTACAGAAGTACACAAGCCTCAAGCACTCACGTACACACAGCAGGGGCAAACTGGGCAAACTGGCAGCCTGAGGAGGTCTAGAGGCTGCTACTGCTTGGAGAGGCGGAATGACCTAAATATTCCAGAACTGTGCAGCAGAAAAGCAGACAAATTAAATACATTATGCAAAATTATGCATGCTTTTTATTTATATCATTTTGGGGTCTGTTGGTTTCACCCACTGTGTTTAATCTTTCATATTGTGTATGTATTTGACATTGCATTGGCCTTTTCCTTTCTCCAAGTCTGCCCTAGTCCATATCTGTATTAGATTTGAAATGGCTTTTACATAGGAAATTGTTTTTATATATGCAATTATTTCTATACAAGGAACTTTTGTTGTTTATGTTGTTACAGTGAAATCACTTGGACATATTTTATGGGTAGCAATTCATAAATGGAATCAAGTCAATATAGAATACACCAATAGCCAGCGTTCTTTTATGCTTTGGTGTTCTTGATTCGCTCATATCTTAATGTCTCTCGATATAAGTTGCCATGAGAACTGTTTCTTGCTGGACAGATTTTTCTCAAAGAGTCATTATCCCAGTCTGACCTTAATACAGGCAGCTTTGCTATTTGACCTGCCAGAGATCCTAATGTTTTGTTCCTTGTTATAAGTGGCCCATGTTTGTTAAGATCTGTTAATACTGCTGCCTTTGTCAGTTTTTTACACTGGGTTGTATTCAGAGTTAGTCCTACTCACAGAAGACCCACTGAAATTAACAAACACAAGTAACAGCTCCATTAACTTCAGCAGGTCTTCTCTGAGTACAGCTTCGTTGGATACCACTGTATTGTTTTTATGAGACTGTAACCCTTGGGTGAGTTATTCCTCAAAAGGCGGAGCATAACTGATTTTATGAAAAAATATAACATTTCCCCTCAGTTCAGCAGCCTGCGTATGGTGGCTTTGATAAGAGGAAGGATTTGGCAACTCCTCCTCCCCTCCTTCCTACTGCAAGTAAGTGATACAAATATGCATCAAGCATCTCCTATGCTGCAGCTCTTGGAGCACTCGAGGAACTCATGAGATCCACCACCAACTACCAGAGCTTTTACATCATCACCTTCCTCCCACGCTTGGCTCAGCCATCCATCACTTTTGGCTCACAAGTTCCTGTGATCCGGAGATTTAGGCACCAGGTTGCAAAAGGCAAAGTTTGGCTCTTCAGCAGCTGCTAAGATTTCTAAGTCTGCACAATTAAGATTTAGCAAAGGGCTGTACCGAGTTTTTCACATTTGAGGAATAAATAATGGCTGTAGTTGGTATTACTCACACGGATGGAATGGCAGCATTTCGGGCTTTCTAGATTAGAAAGCTGGCAAATCAGAGGTGACATGATAGAAGTGAGTAAAATTATGCACGGCATGGAGAGAGTGGACAGAGAAAAGTTTTTCTCCCTGTCTCATAACACCAGAACTCGTGAGCATCCTGTGGAGGCAAATGTTGGAAGAAAGAACTTCTTCAAGCAGTGCACAGTTAAACTATGGACTTCACTCCCACAGGAGGCAGTGATGGCCACCAACTTGGATAGCTTTAAAAGAGGCTTAGACAAATCCATGGAGAAGGAGGGCGGCATCAGTGGCTACTAGCCACGCTGGCTATGCTTCGCCTCCACAGTCTGAGGCAGCATGCTTCCCAAGGCCAGCTGCTGGGAATCCCAGGTGGGGAAAGACTTGCTTGTGGGCCTCTTCCCTTTGGGGCCCCTGGGTGGCCCCTACGGGAAGAACAAGAGGGTGGACTAGATGACTGCCCCCCTCTAGCCTGGCCAGCTACCGAAGTGCTCTTCTGATGTTCCTATGCCTGTGGATCCCAACAGATCTACTCGCGGGGATCAACTGAGTTGGCTCCGACCTATCCTGGCCCTTAATCTATCCTGAGTAGGACCATCGTGGGATACAACCCTCGGCTCGCTTGTTTCCTGCGCTTCCGGTTCTACCCGAGGATCCTTACTCCCGTGTAAGCGGCTGGGATGAAGTGGCCAGCCCGGCCCAGCTACGCCCTCTTCTTCTGCCGGACTTGCACACCAGCCCGGCCGAGACGACCATCTGATGGGAGGCGTACCACGAAGGAGAAGCGGCCCTAAAAGATGCCCCCCTCCGGCCCCGAGACACTCACGTCCCCCGAGCGCAGGTGAGGCGCGGCGATCCTCACGGGCTGCGTCCTCTTCTTGGGCTTGGCGGCGGCCTGGCTCGGCTCGGCGGCCGGACAGAGAAGGAGAGGCGGCGGCGGCGGCGGCGGGGAAGAGGAGGAGGAGGGCGGAGCGGAGCGAGAGAAAAGGCCCGCCTTGGGCGGCGGGAGGGCAGAGAAGAGCCCGACGCGCCGGCCCAGCTGCAGGCCTTCCTCCCCGGCGTCGTCCTCTCCTCCTCCTCTCTCGGCCGCGTCGCTCTCTTCCTCCTCCTCCTCCTCCTCCTGCTCTTCCTCGCTGCTAGCGTAGGCCACCAAGGACATGGCACCCTACCGGCGGCTCCTACTGTTACGCAAAGCCGAGGATGCGCCCGCCGCACTAGGCCGCGCTCCCTGGGGCGTGAAGCTCGCTAGGCCGCAGCGGTCGCCATAGCAACGCCCCCGCCGGAAGGAAGGCCCGAGCGGGGGCGGGCTCTCGCTCCCTCACCCCTCCCGAACGAAGCGGCTCGCTTGCGCCCGCCTCGGACTCGGCTCCGGGTGATGGCGGCCGCCGTAAAAGTAGAAGGCGCGGGAGGGGGGAATTTCGCCTTCCTCCTCCCTCAGCGCCTGAGCAGGGAGTGGAAAACCACAACTCCCAGAAGCAGCCGCGCCGGAAGCAGCCATCGGCCCGCCGGCATCTTGCCGCGCGGGGGCCGCCGGGAGTCAGAGTCCTGGGATGGTGTTTGCATTCCTTCCCCTTCCTCTCTCACATCCGGCCTCTCGGGAGGAAATGCCACAGCTCCCATCAGCCACTTCGCTCGCGCTCAAACCAGCAGGGAAGGAGGCGGCCCTCAAGATGGCCGCGTGGGGTTGGGCGGGGCTAAGGAGCAAAGAGAGGGAGAGAGCCCGCGCGCGGCGGCAGGCTCCGCCCCTCGGAGCGACGAGACGAAGCGGGAGGGGCTCTTTGTGAGCCGCCCGCAAAAAGGGGCGGAGCACAGATCAAAGGACTTAAAGCCACCGCTGATTTTAGTCTTTAGTCCTTTAACAGGAATGACGAGAATGGCAAGAAGGACAATTTCTTTTTCGTAATAATCTGAACTGAGGCTATCTGATAGCGACCCTATTAACGCAATTTCCGTAATTTTAATTATTTATTTATTATTTTATTTGTATCCCGCCCTTCCTCCCAGCAGGAGCCCAGGGCGGCAAACAAAGCGCTAAAAACACTTTAAAACATCATAAAAACAGACCTTAAAATACATTAAAACAAAACAGCGTTAAAAAAATGTTTTAAAACCAACAACTTTTAAAAAGGGTTAAAAATATTATTAAACATATTAACATTTCCTGGTTGAGATCCTTCAAACTGGGCTGTTTTGGTCCAAACTTTGCACTTTTCTTGCGCGTTTTGCCCATCACTGTTACCATGTATGAAAGGCGTGCATGTAAAATTGCAATAAACAAAACAACAGAAAGTGATTAACAAAATGATTTATTAAATACAGAAAAAAATATTCTTTAGATGCCTGTAGCGGGGGTGGGGAATGGGGACATTTCCCCACCCCAGCTATGCTTCATTCCCTCCTAGGATTTTTTGGGGGAAATTGTCTTTTCAATTTGTGACATGACCAACAATGACAACCTCCATTTAAAGAATGGTTTCCCTTTCAGTTGTGTTCGCCCAGCCAGCGATATAGAAGTGTATTTGCCTGGCCACAATAGGAGGCAAGAGTTTGTTTATTCTGCAGTTATTACATTGGGTGCTTATTGCTAAAGGGTCAAATAGAGATAACTTAAAGCAATCTGAAAAAACATCTGCCCTAGATTACTCTTCACTCCTTTAAAGTACTCACTACACTCACAGCCACAGCTATTTTTCTTCTTTTACTTGAGTACTTGATGGCAAGGGATGAAAACAGTCCTAAGGAACTGCTATCTACACTACCTTTAGCCAGCTGCCTGGCTACCTAGGCTGCAACTCAGGCCTAACTTCTGATTTTCTCAATATGAAAAGCTCAGCATGAGACCTTTTCGGGTTTCTGTACAGAAAAATCAACTCAGCAACCAGTAAAAAAAAATCCAGTTGCTTTCCACAATGACTTTCCAGTTGCTTAGTTAGTTCTTTATATAGCAGCTAGTTAAAAAGTTTTCCCTTGATTGTTCAACAGGAAGGAATATCTAAAAGTTAGGAACAAGACTACAAGGAGGGACTCTCAAGGAGTTAACAACCACATCCTAAAGTCTTTATTTTCTCTCTGCCCTTCTCTAAGCTTGTCATACTGATAAACTTGCTTTTCGGGCGGAATCTAAAACAGAGATACCAAATGCAGCCTCAAAGCCAAGCTCATGTGCTCACTGGCTTTACCAAAGTAGTTCAAGTTTATGAAGACTCAGAACAAAGGGACAGACAGCAGGTGAATGAGGGCTGCAGCTATAGGATAAGTCAAGCTTTTGAATCTGGTATTTCTGGGGAGCTCTCAAAACAAGGGTGAGACAGTTCAACAAAACAAAAAAATCATGTAAGTTAACACACTCTCTGGACGGAGGAAGAGTGAGGGGGAAGGAGGTCACTGCTGGGTGTTTGCGCAGGGGGGATTGGCTGCTGCTATTTTTCCTAACACACCTCTAACACACCCCATGCCCCACCAAGTAATGTGGCTGCTGGACTTAACAAGGAAGGCTGGCCAAAGGGATGGTTCCTTAAAAGCAGTATTTTCATAAAACACCTTCAGCAAGGTGCCCACCTTAAGGAAACATGGCCATAACTTGAGGCAGGGAATCCCACAGGCTAACTGCGCGCTGCACAGTTATTGTTACGAGGAGTGATGATGACCGCCCTGTTGGCCGCCTTCCACAATTTCTTTCGCGCAGCGGGATCCTATGCACCAAAGACGGCTTAAATCCCCGCACGCGCCCAAGTTGTACGCAGCGGTGACAAATGGCGCGCCTTTTTCCCCTTCTGGCGCCCAGTGCCGCCGCCCGTGGAGTTCCGGCCGGCCTGACCTCCCGAGGAAGCCTTCCGGGGGGGTGGCGGTGGGCTATTCCAAACCCCGCCGAGGCTGGCACGGCCAGAGCGAAAAGTGACGGGAGAGCGCCTGGAGAGGGAGGTGCGTGGCGGCGGCGGCAACGGGGAGTCCCTCGGCGCGCTGCTTTGGCTTGAGCGTAGCGCTCCTCCGCGGGCCATCGCCCGCCGGGCAACTCCAGGTTGTCCTCTCCGGACGGACGCACAGCTTCGTTTCCCGCCTCTGCGCCTTCGCTCTCCAGCCAGCGAGGAGGAGCCTCCATCGGTGCGCTCTGCGCTCGGCTGCTGCTTGCTGGCTGTGCGGCCTCTCCCGCAGGCGCCTCCTCCGCCCCCGCGCCTGCCCGCCCGCCTGCTTTGTGGCCAGGGGGTGGGGACAGGCGTTTGCATCAGCGGCGGGCCCAGCCAGGCAGCAGCAAGCGAGCGCGGAGGCGGTGGCGAAGGAGGGCGAGGGCCCAGCCCCCACCGCGTTTGGAACACCAGCGAGCGGCCCGGGGAGCCTTCGGCGCGCCTGCCCAAACTGTTGCGCGGCGGCTCCGAAGAGCCGGCGGCGCGGTCTTCTTCCCTCGTCGGCCCGCGAAGGGGCAGCGGCGGCCCCGGCGCCAGGCAGGGAGGCCAAGGCCGACCCCTCCTGCGCCATGTCCCGCTCCAACCGGCAGCGCGAGTACAAGTGCGGCGACCTGGTCTTCGCCAAGATGAAGGGCTACCCACACTGGCCCGCTCGGGTAAGAGCCTACGGGGCGCTCCGGGACGGGGGAAGGCGGGGACTCCCCGGCCTCCTTCCCAGAGCGGCGAGGCCGGCTGGCTGCCGCGTGGGGCGCATGGAGCAGGCGCCGGCGCTGTCCCCGGAGGGCGCCCGGGAGTAGAGCGGGCGGCGGCGAGGCGCTCTTGCCCGCCTTCCTCTTCGCCGAGGCGCCTCCGGGCTAGGCTGGAGCTCCGAGGCGCGAGCAGTGACTGCCGGGGGCGCGGAGGGAGCTCTGGCGCTCGGCGCTCTTGGGCACCGCAAAGGAGCTCGCGAAGTTTCTGCGCCAGGCCGCCCGCTGGCAGCCGCTTCCGCTCCCCGAGGCCTTGCGCCGGGCACGGCCTTCCGCGCTGCCCGGCCTCGCGGCTCCCCTTATGGAAGCCGGCCCTGCCCTCCAGGTGTTGCTGGGCACCGGCTCCCCACGTCACCGCCCTCCCTGGCTTGTGGGTCGCCCTGGGGCTGGCGCGGTGAGGACTCCAGCAACAGCGGGAGGGTCCCCGGTGTTCCCCCAGCCCCGCTTTAGAGGATCGCGCCGGAAGCCGGGCGGGGGAAGAGCTCTCGGGCTGAACCGACAAAACAAGGCTCGATGGCGTCTGCATGGGCTTGACTTGTCTGGGGCGCATCTTATGCCGCTTTTAAAAATAATGTTGGCCGTTGTGTGGGCGGTTGTTCTCCTTGCTGTTTATATTTATAGCTTACTCCTCACCAAATTGTCCCAGAGCAGGCTACAACAATATCCCAAAAGAAGACACACTTGTATTCTGGTCTGGGGGGGTTCTCTTGCACTGCAAAAAGCAGATCTAAATTTGTGGTGCCTGGACACCTGACAAACGCAAGCAAGCTTCTGATCTTGCGCTTGAACGTTGGCGAGAGCTCGCTGCAGAAGGCCATTTATTTGTGTTGCTGCTTGTGGTGTGAAGCTGAGCCCATGTGCAGGTAATTCCTAAGATGCGTCCCTGAGCGTTTGAATCCATAAGAAAGGACCCCCACTGCAGTGAGACCCGTTCACAAAGCCTGCTTATAGGCAGCCTGGTCTCCTTTCCTTGCGGGGTGACTCCTTTGCTGCTTGTTCATTTCCTGTGTTCAGTGATGGGCAAAGGGACATCAACGCATTGTGGAGTTCACTTTTTAATTGTTGCTGTCGTGTAATTAGTTGCTTGTAATTATACTAATTTCCATACGGTATAGAGATGTGTAGGCCAATGGGGGAGTCCTCCCCCCTAATATTTCTGTTTTTCCTGGGCCACCACCTCTCTTGGTATTACTGAGGAATTGAATTCTACTTGGTTGATAAGGGCTCACTTATTCTGTTATCTCCCCTCAAATGTGAAAAACTGGGTGCAGCCCTTTGCAAAATCTTAACTGTGCAGACTTAGAAATCTCAGCAGCTGTCCGGTGCTTTTAGTCTAAAAACAGGAATAGCCAACATAGTGTCCTCCTGATGTTGCTGGACTACAACTCCCATCCTCCCATAACTATTGACCCTGGTAGCCAGTGCTGATGGGAAATGGAGTCCACAAATCCAGAGGGTACCACATTGGCCTGGTCTAAAACACTTAGGGTTGCATCCAACTAAATTATATGTTAGTTATGTGCACTAATTTCAATGGGCCTACTCTGAGTATGGCTAACACTGGACATGGCCTTTTCTGTTCCATTGTCTTTTGAATACCGCCAATTTGTCAGATGCTACTTTCTTGTAAATTGTGGCAATTATTTTGCTTTTATGCTGCATTGTGTTAATATTGTTAGTCACCCTGGATGAAGAGTCTAGCCTGGGAAGGCAGCTGCTGAGGCAGGCAGAGGCTTCCTCCTGCCAGCTGCCAAAAGATCTAAGTCTTCCTTAACCCCTTTACAAAAATATCTTCTGAAATCCTGTTCCAAAGCTTCATCCTCGAAGGAGGCTGAATTAGCTTCCACTCGGAGCAGGGCCTTCCTTGGAGTGGCCCGGCACTGGGGAATTCTCAGTCAAGATGGACCTGGAGAGCCTCCTCCTGGCAGACTTTCCAAAGCAGAAGACAAAGCATTTTCTTTCAGCTGACTTTTGAAAATTTAACAAAGTTTTTATCTTATCTGGCCATGCTGTGTTACTTCAATTTTAACCCTTTGTTATGAAGTTTATTTGGGATATATATTCGCTTTTGGATGTTTTAAAGTGTTGTTTTTATATATAAGTGATGAGCTGCTTTTGAAATTGATGTAGAGAAGTGGTTTCTAAATTATTCTATAAATAAATGAATAGAAAGGTAGGGTGCCCCCTTGCAAAGGATTGCCATTGATCCATGTTGGATTTGGGGTTGGAGGGCGCTGCTCCTCCTGCACCTTCCCTCCTCTCACACCAGCCTAATTTGCTCTAACCAAGGAGTTTCCATATGTGTGGTCTTAGGAAGAGGTCACATCTGCCATGTTCATTGTATTTATATTAATTTATGCCATTTATATCCCACCCTTCCTCCCGAAGGCATCCAGGGCAGCAAACTTTCTATCCCACTTTTGCCAGGCAGTGTTGGATTTGGGTTCTAAAGACCCACAAATATTTGCTTAGAAGGGCACACACCATTGTGTGTGAACATTCCTACACAAATGGACCTGCTGAGCTTGTTGGGTTAAGATCATTAGCCATGAACTAAATCACTCACCACCGCTACCTCCTCCATCTGCAATGTGTGCAAAATAATGCCAGCCTACCTTACAGGGATGTTGTGAGGATTACTGAGATAATATATGCTTTAAGCATTTTTTTAAAAAAAGCTCTCTATAAGCACTTGCGTTGTCTTGTTTTTAGTCCTGTTGCATATTTATGTATATCAGCTTAGTCCTGTAACCCTGAGGGCTAGAAAGTTAGGATTTTTCGCAAACTACAACAATATTCAGAATTGGAAAGATTTTGGAATGGGTGTTGTTGTAAGAACCTGACTTCTACTCAAATATAGCTGTGCTTAGATTATATCCCTTTAAATCTAAGCACAGCTATATTTGAGTAAAACTCAGGCTCCTGTAACAGCACTCAGCAGGGATTTGGTGTTCTTGAACTGAATTGCTTCTTTTTTAAAAACTCTCTTGTTGTTTCTACCAGCCACGCTGGTGCCATTGATAGGCTGGTTCCTCCCATCCTGCCCGGCGGTTTGTGTGTGCTCACCTGGGAGAAAGCGGCATTGGACATAGCAGGGCTTACTCCTGAGTAGACCTGCATAGAACCAGGCTGCATGGCTGTGAATTAACCACCTGAGTTTTAATTGACTCCAGCAGTAAAATCTGCATACGTTAGCATAAGTGTCATTTGGGTTTATTGGTTGACCAAAAAGGTTTTAAACGCTTAAAACTGAGACTTGTCATAAAACATTAAATCAGCCTACCAGTGGGGGGGGAGTTGTAAAGGGGGCAAGAAATAGCCCTGTATCTCATTAAGTTCTCCTCAGAATGGACACATTGAAATTAATGGCTGTAAGCTTGACATGCCCATGAATTTCAATAGGCCAACTCTGAGTAAGACAAACGGTGGATGCAGCCCATGAGCTTGGTGTGTTCTGCCTGTCAGTTGAGGATCCCCTCTTCTGAGAGACAGCACAGGGAAAGGGACACCTCAATTGTTACAAATTTGAGGAAGCAGTCTGCTTTTAAAATCTGTTGTAATTGACCCCTTTTTTTAATTCCAGCACTAACAGAATCTGAATTTTTGTGTTGATGCAAATCATCACAGTGCAGTTTTCTAAACTGCTTTGCTGTTAGTTCTTAGTCATATTATGTGCATCCTGGCTACAAAGAGGATGGGGGGGAGCATTTAGGAAGATAATGGGAGGTCACGTGACTTTTGGGGGGTGGGGTTCCCTCCCCCTGCCAGAATGAATACAATACTAGATCAGCGTGTGGCTGCTTCTGCCAAGGGCAAAGTTGCTCCCCCATCGCTTGATGAAAGGTGCAAAGATTTAACATTTGTTTGGGGTTTTAATAAAAGTTTGTCTCTCTCCAGACTTGTACATTGCCTCCTAGAGAGGTGTCTTCACCACCACCCCCAAAAAGTCTGGAGAGCAAATTAATGTACAGAGGCATGAATGGGCAACCATTTTGCTTGGTTTTTTGGTTGGCTAGCAACTTATTTGTGAGGTAGTCTCGTTCATAGAGGAACATACCTACTTACATTGGAGTAAACTGTAAAATTCAAAAGGACTTTTTTAAAAATAGACTTCTGTAGGATTGCTCTAATATAGTTGAGCTTTTAAAGGAATCCAGTTGAACCTGATTTTCCTTTTTAAACTCCCATGACTTTGTGGGACTAGTGCTGTGGTCCATGTGGCCCTGAATCCCGCCTTGGACACTTTGTCCCTTTGGGATGTAGGATTTCCCCCATGGCGTTCAGATGCGATATGTGATGCTGGTGCCCTCTGCTGTGTCGTCTGTGAGCCCCAGTGCGGCCCCACAGAGTGTCGGGGAGCCTCCCCAGATGTGGTGGGCAAACTGTCAAGGGGTGGCAGTGGCCGCCTTTGTCAGGCCTGTTGACGCGCAAACAAGCCTTCACGGACTTCTTGCTCGATCTGTTGTGACAGAGGTCAGGCAGGCCTGAAGCGGTCGATAGAAAAACTGGTTTATATGTTGACACGGTCGCTTTCCATAAGCAGCTGAAATCTGGCCATTGGGAAGAGGGGGATGAAAATGCCTGCGGACGGGGAGAGAGAGAAAGGGAGGCCATGTCCATAACCCCTTGGGCCTGTCAACAAGGCTTGATGAAGGGGCTACTTTTGCACTAACTGCTCAAGGCTGGCCTGAGCCGTGAAAGGCAGGCTTCTCCCCCTTGGCATCCACGTTGGGTGGGTATGGCACCAGCCACAAGCCAAATCAGTGGCTCCCCAGAAAGTGGCGAGGGGTGTGTGTGCAGGAGAGTTCACAACTACAAGTAGGGTGTGTGTGTATGTGTGCATGTCTTTTGCTAACCCCCAAGCTGTGTTTCAGATTTCCTTGGAAGTATTATTGGGGGGCGGGGGCTCAGTTGTCTTTGGAAACAGGATTGTGGGGGGGGGGCTTGTCTTGTTAGCCAAGCAAAGTGCCAAGGCCCACTCTCCACCTCTTCCTCCTCCATGCTGGCTCCCTTGTTGTGGAGCCATGTTTGTCTCTGGCTGCACACCGCAACAACGGCGCTGGCAAGACGGGAGTGTGTGTGCATGCAAACCTGTGCTGCAAACTAGCAGGGCTCTGCTTGGGAATGGCTGTGGTGTGCTGGTGGTGGTGTCATCACTGCAAAAAAACGAAACCCAGCATGCTTTTTTGCTGCTGCTGTCGCTTTTTTCCTTTTTTCCTGACCGTTGGCGGGGAGAGGGGAAGGGAAAAGGAGGCGGCCTTTCCTCTCCCGAGAAGGAGCCAGGCAAGGCTTGCGGTTTCGCCACAACATGAAAGGGCCTCCCTTCTACAGCAGCAGAGGAGGAGGAGGCTCCAGTGATGGGTGCCTGGCCCCGTCTACCCTAGGGAGACCAGATGGCCGATTTATCCCAAGGGGGTGGCTCCTGTTTCAGCCCCTCAGCTCCCAGTGGGGTCTATAGAGCAGGCCTCTCTCCCCAGAGCCGCCCCTTTGCCACCTGGCTCAAGTGGTGTTTTTCATGCCCAGGAGAGCCCAGATGATCTCCCTGCCCCCACCCCCCATAGCCCATGTCCCAAGTCATAGTCACATTTATTTTGTACATTGCATCTCCCCATGAACAGTCGCTGCTCTCAAAGCGGTTTGCAAAATCGACAGCTTAAATGCAACAGCTGTAATTATAATGTGTTGCCATATATTACTGGTTCAAGCAATTCCAGTCTATTTAAAACATATCAGAAGCTTTAAATGTGCATTGAAACACATCAGTGGGTCTCTTTAAACCATTTCTGTTGAGGAAATTGGGAATGGCTTGCAATCAGCTATAGCCTTTTCTGTTTTGATTTTAATTATGACCAGTTATTTATTAAGTGTGTTTTTGTTTTGGATCATAGGGTCCCTCCACCCACCAAATCTTAGCAAAAGAATGCTAAGGAAATTATGTTTATGTACACCTTCTCTTTATCTCTCTGGAAGTCGCCTTAGATCGTTTTTGAGAAAGGCAACTAAGAAATGTAATAAATAATAATATTTTACAAGTTGCTGTTTTGAACTCGTTAAAATGTTTCTACAAGTGGATAAATTAATACTTGCTGTGTCATTTTTTGAAATAAGATGTTATTCCAGTGTCATTTTAAATAATCACCTTCCAGCATTGTGTTCATAATAAGCAATTCATTCCTGAGCTTCATGATTAAGGCTGCAGTCCTGGGAATAAGCCCTGTTGAATTCAGTGGGACTTACATCTGCGTAGACATCACTGCTTTTCATCCCTGCCCCTTTTTAAAAGTTCAAACCTCCTCTTTTTTTGCGACACACCCTTTTTGCAGAGGCTCTCTGGTTTGAGAATGGCACTGAGTGCCAGGGCCTGCTAGTGCATTGTGACTGAAGCCAGGTGGTGCAAGGGAAGCACACTTCTCTCGTCCGGCCCCTGCACTTTCGTTAGCGGCCGCCGTTGTGTAGCAAAAGTGTTTTAAGCCCAGCATAGTTTGTCGCTGCACCTTCAAGTCTCTCCCACTTTCCACCTTGGTTGAGTCAACAGGTGAATGTGGAGCAGAATCTGGACACCACCACCCTGTCTCTTTGTACATGCCTTCCCCGCACCCCTCTCCGGCTGAAGAGCGCGTATACAATGGAGGGGGCGGTTGCCTGGCCCCACCTGTTCAAAGTCCGCCCGCTCTCTGGTGTGTTAATAACCCCGCAGGAGGGGGGGTGGGGGGGTGGCCGCAATGGCTAATCGTGCCTGCCAGCCCTCAGAAGACAATAATGGGTGCCTTGGTACATTCTTAGGTGGGTAATCATTGAGCGAGCCTGCTTTTCCACGGGACCTCGGTGGCCCAGCCTGACGAAGGGCAGAAATGGGAGCGTGCACAGACTGAGTACTTGCACGCTTTTAACTGTCAGGCCCAGAGCACCAAGCTGTCCTAAACTCGCATGTTCTTCACACAGCGTAGCCCCACAGGTCAGGGGCATTAAGTGCGGTGCCAGGCAGGCAGGTTCCACTGGTGGAAAAGGTCTGAGAAGAGGGTTGGATCTGGTCCTCGCAGCAACTGGTGCGCATAGCTAGAATGTTCCACAGTGCATAAGTTGGACGGATGGCAGATCTGGGGTGCTGGCTGCAGTCTGGAGGTGTTCAGCATTCATCCGAGAGCTGGACGTGGGAGTGCCTTGGGCACAGGGGCCTGGGTCCTCCCAAATTCCCTGCCTGCCCGTCTGTCGGTCCATCTGTCTTGTTTCTCTCTCTGCGACAAAAAAGCCCCAACTTGTCTGCCCTCCTCTCCCCCCCCCATTTCCCCCTCTGGCATCCTGACCACCTTCCACCTCCTTGAAGGCCCCCATCTACCCAGTAGCTGCTGAACAGTGCCCCCCCCGACCCAGGGAAACCTGTTTACGAGCCAGAATTCCAGTTTGCTCACATTTCCCTGTAGCGAGGCATCCCTACAGTCAAGGACCCCAATGGGGTGTGTGTGTGTGTTTGGGGGGAGGGTATGTGTGATTGCATAGGGCAAATTTCTAGGCCCTCACTAGGCTTATGTCATGCGCACATGCCCCGGTCACCTCCTTCCCTTGCCCTCCCTGATAAGGCTGTTCAAGCTCTCAGGCCCAGAGGGGCAGACCTGCATTGTTGCCCCATCTCGCTGCACAGTTGCCTTGTGGGCCTGGGGCATGAAGAGGGGTTCAGCTGGCATGGCTGTGTGGGGAGGAAGGTGCGGGGGTAGGGCCCTGCGCCTGCCTCTTGCAACAGGCTCCTAGCATGCGTGTGCTGATGTGGCCGCCGGGCCGGTGCCAGGCTGGGGGAAGGCGGGTGGCTTGCTTTCTTTGTTCTCTCTCTCTGCCTGGACGGGGCATGGAAGCCCTCTGCTCCCGACTGGACCCTCCTCCCTCCCTCCCACCATTCATTCCTGGAGGGTGAATGAAGGCGCCTCCCTGCCTCCCCAGTGTGGCCATGGGCAGCCCGTGTGGTGCTGCAGGCCCGAAGCTGCCTGGGCTTCAGTCGTTTGTGTGGCACAGCCTGCCTGCGTCCTTCCTCGGGAAGGAAATCCGAGCAGGAGCCAGGAAAAGGAGGCCTCTGCAAGGCAGTGACTAAGCAGGAGCCGCCCCGTCTGCCGGAGCCAAGAGGCTGCCAGATCTGGTTTCCCCACGTGGCTGACTGTTCGGCTGTGCCCAGGCACCACAGGGCGAGGGGGGCCAAGCCGAGCTGTAGCCCAAGGGTGGGCTAGGTCAATTTGGAGCCACACCTGGGACGGCACAAGGGGGCTCCCTGGCCGGGGGGGGGCTTTGGCCGGGCCTTTTGTCATACCTGAGTTGGCCTGGTCTTGTGTCTGTACACACACACACTCGCACATCACGCTGTACACCATCTCAGCACAAGTTGTGGCTGTGGCAGAACAGGGCGAACAAAGATGACCGCAAACAAGACTGGAGCCCTGCGCGTGTTGTGGGGGCTGGAGCCAGGCTGCTGCCCAATCACTTCTGAACAAAATCCACATCCATGATGGCCCTTTGGTGCTGGAGGGGGTCTTTTGAAGCTGGGTGCTGAGGCCAATGATCACGCAACGAGGGGGGGCAGGTGTGTGTTTCCAAATGCTCTAGTAGCCTCCTGCAGCTGCCCCCCCTTCAGTGAACAGGTTAATGGTTCTCTGGCTTTTTGACGGCCTCCCCCCCTCAAAAAAAGTGAGACTTGCCAGGCGAGCCCGGCTCTCCCAGAGCACAAGTCCAGCGTGCCCCCTTCCCACAAGGGCCAGCCAAACACCCCTCCAGCGAGCCCACAGGCAGCCCACATGGGGACACATGGCCGTGGCTGCATGGCAGAGAACCTGCGTTGCATGCAGAAGGTGCCTGGGGCTGCTGGGAGTCCAGCAACCTCTGAGTGCCACAAGGTAGCCACCCCTGAGGCATAGAGTCCTGGGCAGGGGAACCGCGCAACACGCCCTCTTGCTCCTTAGGCTGAAACAGATACACACCTCCAAAGGCATTCCTGGGTCCCTGTGACACGGACGTTGGACAGGGATCCCACTTAGCCACCGTGGCTTGTAGCTGTCCATGGGCCCCTCCTCCATGCATTTGGCTAGCCCCCTTTGAAAGCAGGGGGCCGCACCGCTGCATCTGAGGTTGATGAGTTCCATGGGACTTGGCGCAACCCTGTTGTGGTGCAGTTGGCGACCAGCTAGCCATACCGAAACACCGCCACAGCCGCCTCCAGCCCGTGGTCTGCCGTGCCTGCCCAGGAGCCGTGTCCTTCCCTGGCAGCAAAGTGGGGAACCGTTTAATATTGCAAATGTTAGCGGTGTGCACCCTTTGGAAGGCAGCACAAGCCAAATGGGCCTGGCCATGGAGAGAGACCATCCGGACTGGGCTGAACTCGGAGGGAGGGAGGGAGGGAGCCAAATGCCTTTTGTTGATGACTTAAACGGAAGAGAAGAAACTCCAGGGGAATTTGGAAGCGCTCCTCTCCTCTCCCGAACTGCAGGGGCCGGTTGCGGTCCTGCTGTTTCTCAACATCCCCACCGACCCGCCTCCATCCCAGCTGCTGGGCCTTTCGTCACGCAGCTGCAGAATTTGCAGAGCAAGATCAGTCTCGGCAGTCTAGACAGGAGCGTACGGTTGGCCAGGAGAGCCACAAGGCCCGTCCACAGCGCTGTTTCCGTGGTCGATGGAAGGGTCCAGAGGCAGTACCAGGTAGACTGCATCTCAGTGCTGAGGTGCCTGCTCTGTGAATTTATCTAGCTCCCTTTCTAAAGCCATCTGTAAGATTGCAGTCTCCCGCACATCCTGAAAGACAAGCCCAACTGCTGTATCAGACCAAGGCAGGTCTGTCTACAGCAAGACCCTGTTTCCTCACAGTGGCCCAACCAGCTTATTCTGACCCCACAAGCAGGACGCGAAGGTAACAGCCATCCCTCGCTCTTTTGTCTTTTCTTCCATGCCAGTGGTACTCTGAGGTAGACTGCCCCTGAACATGGAGGCTCCATTGTGGCTGATAGCCATTGAAAGACTGCCCTTTGTGACTTTGTCAGATGCCCTTTTCAAAGCCATCTGAGGTGGTGGATAATTCTATATTGCACCCAGAAGTCCTTCCTCTTGCCCCATCCTAAATATCTCTTGCCGTTCATTGGATCTTCTGTTGAAACCAGACTTCCTCAACCTGCTCCCCTCCAGGCTCTGTGGACTCCCAAATCCCGTGCTCCTCCTCCTCCTCCAGCATGGCCAATAGTCAGGGGTGATGATGATGATGATGGGAGCTCAGGGGTCCAACAGCTCAGGGGCACCAGGTTGGGGACAGCTGCACATATCTTAAGAAGCTGCTCTGCACCCTTTGTTGCCCCATATCTCTTTGAGGAGGGGTTGAAGTGCTCTGTCATATCAAGGCACTTCTCCTTGTCCTGCCCTGTTGTGCCACAGGTGAGGCCTTTCCTGCTGTGGCTCCCTGACTGTGGAACTCCCTTCCACTGGAGGTGTGGACAGCAGGGACCTCGGGGGGTGTTTCCACCCACCAAGTGAACAGATTTATCCCCGATATGGGATCTGGAGCTAAAAAGTCAGCAAATGCAGCCACTATTTTAGATCTTTTTCTGTTTCTGTGTTCACTATTAATCTGTTTTGTTTCCAATTATTTTATGTAGTGTGCTTTAGGTGATTGCTGCATGTTTTTAATATGTTGGAAACCGTGATGGGGTGGTCCACACAACTGTGGTTAATCAATAAACTTGGGCCGCCTCCCTCGACAGCTCTAGCTTCAGGGGATGGTCAACACGCATGTGGCAGGCAGAGACCCTGACGGGATGGTAGCGATTGTGAGGCATGTCGGGTTGGCCCAAAGCGGCCCAGAGCAGGCCCAAGTGGCTGAATTAATTAGGGGTTGTCTTGCAGGAAAAAAGGGTTGCATCACCACCCCACCCCAAGCCTGACGTGAGCAACCGCAGCTTAAATTTAGAGAGAGTGTCAGTTATTATTATTATTATTATTATTAAACTGCAAAACGTGTGACAAAAACTCTTGCTTGGTTTTTGTTTGTTGTGGTTCAGATCGACGAGATGCCAGAATCTGCTGTGAAATCGGCCTCCAACAAGTACCAGGTCTTTTTCTTCGGGACTCACGAAACGTGAGTAGAATCAAGGTGGCAAATGAGGGGGGGGAGTTTGCTTCTGCGCCGGGGCCTTAAGGGCTGTGGCTCCCTCCTGAGTGTCTTGAGCTGGAGTCCAAGGCCTGGGTGCAAAACTCAGCTGTCCAGCTTGGCCGTTGATTATGAGGGTGTATCCCTGAAATGCTTTCCCCTTCAAGGGAACACACAAGTAAGCATCCGGATCCTGGCGTGGTCACTGCTTGGGAGGATTTCAAAAGGGAAACTGCTGCAAGTGACAGAAGCGGGTCATAAAAATAGGATCGCAGCCAACTTAGTCCTATCTAGAGTAGAGCCACTGAAATGAACGAGCCTAAGTTAGTCAGGTCTGTTAATGCCAATGGGTGGACTAGCATTGTATATATTTATCTATTTATTTTATATGAGAATTGAAGTCAGTCTCAAGTGTGTCTGAAGAGTTGTGTCTCCCACCTACCCCCACCCCACCTCAGGCCCAGCTAATTGTGCCTGGTGCCTGACCCCGTCTTCCCTTTCAGCAAGAAGGAAGCTCAGGGGAGGTGGGGGGGTGGACTCAGGTACCAGCGTAATGCCGGCGGGTCTTGCTGGGCGGCTAAAAGGTGGTCTCTGAGGGGAGGAGGGGTGTGTGGCATCGCCACTGAGGAGTTCTGGATCTCAAGCGGTGGTGGTGGTGACAGCAGTCAGAGCCCTTCTCTGAGCACCCCCCCCGAGGTGGCAACTTCATTGCATACCTTTCAGCAAATGCTGAAGATGCACCTCTTCAGCCTGCCCTTCGACACCTGAGAGGTACAGTATACGTTTAGCACCCACCCTATTTCAGTGATGTTGTTTGGGTGGTTGTTAACTGTTTTAATTATGCATTGTAAAGTTGTTGTAACCTGCCCTGGGACCTCTGGGTAAAGGGTGGGCAATCAATCAGTCAGTCAGTCAGTCAAATAATAATAATAATAATAATAATAATAATAATAATAATAATAATGCAAGGCAAAGTGTTGAATTGGGTGTTTTATTTGTTTTGTTGTGTTTATCTCCTGCCCTTCCTCCTAGAAGGAGACTGGGGCGGGTAGACGATCGTCCTTTCTGTCTTCCTCCCCTGCCCCAGCGCAGTTCTTGCCCTCCAAATGGACAGCCTCCATGCCCGCCCTCTGGCCAGTTTCATTCCGGTGCGGGGACTGAACACCCAGCAGACCCGTCCCTGCCAGGGGCCAGAGTCAGGCAGCGCGAGATCGAGAGGGTGCTAGATCTGATGCTTGGATGGGGGGGGCCGTGACGGGCGCCGTTTGGGTTCCTCTTCAGGCAGCAAGACGTTTGGTCCCTCGCTGCGAGGCCGCCTGGCGCCGCCTCTGCCAGTCTGGCGTTCTCTTTTCTTAGCTTGTCCAACACAGGCAAAGCCCAGAAATGGCTGTGCAGAGTCTGCCCCAGTCAGCTTCAGGGAAGTGGGGGCTGCAGAAGCAGAATGGCGCAAGGGAGCCATCCCTGGTCTGCCCCCCACCCACCCACCGTGAAGGGCTTGCAGCCCCTTTGCAGGCTTTGGCGGGGCTCCTTCGCGTAACTCGAGGTAAGGCTTACAGCCTGTGTAGGCCTCTCGAGCAAGACTTCTTGGGCCAGGCTTGGGCAGTTTGTTGTGTGTTTGTGACTTGTGCTTTCCTCTCCTGTGCAGGGCATTCTTGGGGCCCAAAGATCTCTTTCCTTACGAAGAGTGCAAGGTGAAGTTTGGCAAGGCCAACAAGCGGAAAGGCTTCAGCGAAGGCCTTTGGGAGATCGAGAACAACCCCACTGTCAAGGCCTCTGGGTACCAGGTGCGCTTTTCCGGTCGGCTGTGATGCTCGTACCGTCCCCCTGTGACAGCTGATGCCTCCCCTGAGCTCCTTTTCCGGGGGTGGGGAGGGGATTGCAAGAGAGAGCACGTTGCAGCCAGCATTTGAACCCAGTCCTCAGTTCATTGCAGGGGTGGGGGAACATCTGTGGCCTTCCAGATACTGTTGGACTCCAGTGGCCAGCACCTCCATGGCCAGTGGTCAGGGGAGATGGGAAGTCACCTAAAGATTGTGGAGCTTGAACCTGGGTTTTTTTGCATGCAAGCAGTTGCTCTACCCACTGAGCCACACCCCTTCCCTCAAGACACAGGAAGTCAGCCTGTTGTCCCACAGAGATTCTAGCCTATTATGTCTACACTGACTGGGGCTGGCTTCCCAGTCTCCGGGTCACCCAAGGCAGCCCTCTCTCTCTCACCCCTCCACCCACCGCTCCTCCCCCAGAGCAGGAGGCCTCACTCCTTGGCAGCCTCTTCTAACTCCAGTGCTGGTGGGGAAACTGAGGCCAGGCCTGTCGCTGTCTTCATTCAGGGCGTGTGCATCTGTGCTTGAGCCCTTGCACCCATGGCACCCCCGCCCTCCTCCTCTTCCCTTCTGCGCCTTTCTCATTTGCACCTCCCTCTGCAGCCCACCCAGAAGAAGGGGTCCACGGAGGACACGGAAGGGGCCGAGCGGGAGCCAGAAGGGGAGAAGGAAGGCAGCCCCGAGGGGAGCAGCGATGAGGAAGGCAACCTGGTGATCGACGAGCAGTCCAAGGAGAAGAGCGACAAGGCCGGGAGCAAGCGGAAAGCGGAGGGTGCCCTGGAGGTAGGGAGTGGAGCCCGGGGGGGGGCAGGGAGGGGGAGGCACGCAACACTGCCCCCCCGCCCCCCGCTCAGTCCTCCCATCCCATGGAGGGTAACTGGGATGGAAACAGCCACAAACTAGAGCAAGGAAATGATGTGTGGCGCAGAGGAAGCGGGTTCCTCTCCCATAAAGCCATCCCAAACCAGTGGAGTCATCCAACAAAGCTGAACGCAGGAGGATTCCGGGCCGGCGCAAGGGAGGGAGTGCCTCGCCCAGCACAGCTTTGAGCTGTGGGGTCCCTGCCACGAGAGGCAGCAGTGGCCACCGCCACCACCTGGGGGCTTTAAAGGAGAGTCTGGCACGGGGAAGGGGCTCCCAGGACCACAGTGGGTGGGGCTGCTTCCAGCATCAGAGGGAGCCAATTGCTGGACTTCGAAAGCCAAGCTCTGGAGTCCGAATGTTGGCTTTCATACCTGAGCCCGCAGCCCACGTCAGGTTGGGGTGGGACGGGGGGCTTTCTCTGTGCTTGTGTTTCAAGGTGCAGACGTTGAGGTTTCAAAGAACCTTTCAAAACTGAAAGCCCAAAAGATTCCACTGTTGAATATTTAGTGAGTTTTGGGGGGAGCAAATTGTTCTTCCCCTTGTAGATCTCACCAGGGTCTCGACTGCCCCTTCGACATTCCCACGTACAGCTGACTGGCAGCAGCTGGTGCACTTGGATGGTCCCAGGGGAAACGGCAGCTCTGGGTCATCAGCCACACTGCTTCCTTTGCCTTGCTTTGCTTTTTTTTACACACCTTTGACATTCTCAAATATGAAGCGGCCCAGAAGGGTTTTAAGTGAGCGTCTCTGTGTGGGCGAAGCTTCCTGACCTCTCTTTTCCCCCTGGCAGGACCCCTCCCCCAAGCGCACCAAGGAAACTGAGGATCAGGAGGATGCCGGGGGCAAAGCCCCCCACAAGGAGCCCGAGAAGCAGAAGGCCAGCCCCCTCACCCTCCCGGACGGAGGAGGCAAAGGGGAGAACAGCAGTGAAGCCCCCGACATGCCAGCAGCAGAGGAGGAGGGGAAGGAGAGAGGCCCTGAGGATGAGGAGGATGAGGAAGAGGAGGAGGAGGAGGAGGAGGAGGAGGCGAGCAGAGACCACAAGGAGAGGTGGGGGCAGGAAGAGGGCAGGAAAGCAGGAGATCCTTCTTCCCTGGCTAAAGCAGCCATGCCCATCCCAGGGGCTGTCTCTCTGTAGGGCCCTCGGGGCAGAGCCCTGTCTTCAGGAGTGGCAGGCACGTTGATTATCATCATGTAGTATTTTAAAAATTTATAGCCTGCTTTCTGTCTCTCTTGCTCTCTTTCTGTCATGCACGCACACACTCTCTTACTTTGAGGAGTTGCTCAAAGTGGCTTACAAATGAAGGCAAACTTAAAAGCAAGAATAATAATCCAGTCATTTAAAACACAAATTAACAAAACAGCAGCAAAAGTTGAAAGTACAAAGTGCCATGCTAATTGAGCAGCAACGGAATGAGAAGCTTGTTTGGAAAGGAAATATGTTTTTCCCCCAAAAAACGCTGGTGGGACATAAATAAATAGGAAGGTAATCCAGCTCTGCATGGCACTGGTTCTGTATAAATATAGGCCCATGAGAGGTCTCCATCTCACTTTCCGGGGGGGGGGGGGGGGCTGGATGAAAATATTGGCCGGTTCAAAAATGCTCACTTTGTTTACTAAATACAAGCAAAATAAACATGGCAAATTAGATCACTCTCTGGGACAAGGGTGGGGAACCTTTTTCAGACTGAAGAGGGCCACATTCCTTTCTGGGCATCCTTGGGGGGGGCCGCTTAGCCGTGGTGGCCAGAGGCAAAAGTGGGTGGAGCAATGAATGGGAGGCTGGTTTCTGCACTCACGCACCGCCAGGCAAGCTAAACAGGCATTGTCAAAGTCCAAAAGCACCTCCCGGCCTGGCGAGGAGGGGGTGGAGCAGGGCGAGGAGGGGCGTGGCCTGGAGAGAGTCCCAAGGGCCAGACAAGAGGTTCTGGAGGCCCACATTTGCTCCCCAGGCCTGGGGTTCCCCATTCTCCAGGACCTCCGTAATTGTTCCAATGCAAATTCCTCTCAATTTGAATTTTCCAGTTCAGGTTTTTCTGGGAAATCCCCATCATGGCTCCATTTTTGAAGAGGGCTCCCCTCCATGAGCACCCAGCTGCTTCCCCCTCCCACGCTGCAGCGCCCACCTGGGGTCTCCTTCCCCATGCTGACTCCTCCTTTCTTGTCTCCCCTCCTCTCGTAGCCTGTAGCTGGCCCCCCCGATCCGTTCCTGTGACCCGATCCCGGCCTGCTGGTTTCCCTGGGTGCGAAGAACCAGATTTCGTCGCCCTCAACTTGCCGCCTGCCACTCGCAGGAAGGGAGTCAAGATCAACATTTCTACAGAAGCAAACGGAGATTGCTCTGCTCAGCCAACCTGCATCTTGTCTCTCCCGGCCCGGCTGTCTCGCTGGTCCCGCGCTTTGAGTTAGTAATTTCTAGGGGGTTGGGAATGCTGGCCAGCCACTTTGAAATAAAAGCAGTTGAATGCCTTTTTAAAAAAAATCGTTTCCACTTGCTTGGTTTTGAACTCCTGTGGCCTGCATGGCTGGTCCTTTGCAGGTTCTCAAAGAGATCCTTTTTAAAAAAAACCAGTTGTGGTGTATGTAGCCCACCCACCCCGCCCCTGTTCAATGAGCCCAAATGCCACCGTTTGTGTCTCCTGCCTCATGTTGCCCAAGCTTAGTGGGGGGCACTCTGGAGGGCCCCTGTGGGCACCCTGAAGCCAGGCGTCTTCCCCCACCCCACCCCCCAAAATCTCCTTGCATCTGGATTTGGCTTAACAGCTGAGGTTACATCTACATTGCAAATTAGTTTCAAGCTCGCTTTACAGCCGTGAGTCTCTCCCCCAAGCTAGTTTTTTTTTTCTTGGAGATTCTATCCCTTATCACAGAAATGCGGTCCCCACAATTACTGGGCAGGGTGGGGTGGTGTTGAGTGTGCGCATGTGAGAAGTAACAGCTGGCCTTGCATGACCCGGTGCGCCATAGGGGCCTCTGTGATGCTTCCAAAACTGGATGTTTGGGGGCAGGAGGTCCCACTTGCCTCCCTGAGCAGCTTGCCTGGCCCAGACTCCACTTCCTCTCACAGCTGCCATGGGTGCAAGAGCTTCACTTGGGGAGGGCACCTGCTTTGCATGCAAAAGGCATCTCTGGGGAGGGCTGAGGAAGACTCCCGGCCAGCCAGAAGCCCTGGGGAGCTGCTGCTGGTCAGTGCAGAGCACACAGTGCTGAACTGAAGAGACCCCGTGGTCTGCCTCTGTGTAAGGCAACATCCAAGGGCGGGCATCTGGGTTTCTGCCGTGACGCAGAGGAGCCGTGATCTCACACACTGCTGTGGAATGGGTCTTCTGCGGAAGGTACCTCTCCCAGTTCTCTCTGGGTCAGGGCCATGTTTCGTGGCCACAGTTCCCTATTTCCTGTGGACCCCAAACGCCCGTTGCTCATGGACTGGGCTGGTTGCAATATAAGATGTTGGCTGAACCTCATTCGGCCCTTGGTGACTGGGGCGGTGCCTTTCTGAGGTAGGCACTGGCCACAGTTTTCAGCCTGCAGCAGATGGCAACTAGGGAATCTAACACTCAGTCACGTGTGGCACCACATCCAGTTCCTTCTTAGGCTCAAAGTAGTCATTCCTGGGGTCGCAACTGCCTTCCACCCTCCCCCTGTGGAAACTCCACTCTCCTCCCTCCGGTGTAAACTCCTCCTCTCAAGTGCAGGGTCCCTTCACTCCTCCTCCCTCACACTCACACACTGCCGCTACAGATCTGCCACCCCCACTACCACAGAAGGCAGGAATCCCCCCCCCCCCGCACACCCATACAGCGGAGAGGCCGCAGCAATACCCTCCCCACCCAGGCAAGAGGAAGAAGAGCCACTCTGCAGGGCAAGAGACGGGCGTCAGGCTGGGTGGGCAAATATCTGCTTAATTCTGACCCTCCACCCCACCCCCGGAAATTAAACAGATTTTTTACCCTTTCTCGCCCCGCGGTGTTGCCCCTCCTCTTCCTTCTCCGCTGCTCAGAGAAACCTTCAGAAGCCTCTGCTGTGTGGTTTGGCTGGTTCACTGGGTAATCTTAGATCAGTTGCCGGCTCTCAGTCTAATCTACCTCACAGGGTTGTTGTGAGGATGAAAAAGGTCCAGGAGAACCATGTACACCGCTGTGAGCCACTTGGATAGAAATGTTGTAAAGGGGTAATGTATGTAATGTAATAAATGTGGGACATAGATGTGATAATAAAACAATGAAAATAACACGCCAAGAAAGGCCCCTGGGAGCACAAAACGTCATGTGTGTTTAAAGATACCGTTAATGTGGGTGCCTAAGCTGAGAGGGAAGCGGGTTCCATAAGACAGTGAAGCCCACCTGCTAAAATGAAACTGCAGTGGAAATGGACTGCCTTCACATCGATCCCAACTCATGGCGACCCTACGAATAGGGTTTTCGTGGTAAGCGGTATTCAGAGGGGGTTTCCCATCGCCTTCCTCTGAGGCTGAGAGGCAGTGACTGGCCCAAGGTCACCCAGGAAGCTTCATGGCTGTGTGGGGATTCGAACCCTGGTCTCCCAGGTAGTAGTCCAACACCTTAACCACTACGCCACACTGGCTCGCAAAGTGCAGTAGGGTCCAAACCGTTGCCCTTGATCATACATGACAAGCCAAGCAGCAAACGCCTGGATGAACACGTGAGTTTTAAGGAGGCGCCAAAATCTCACAGTGGAGGCCTGCGTCATTTCCTTCTAATTTCCCATAATGCTCCAGAGGGGCACGAGGTTGGGCATGTTTTGGAGGAGGATAAGGGTGGCCTTGAGCCAGCTGCCTGGCCCCCTGGGAATTAAGGGGCCAGCCAGGGTCATGGTGGCTCCCCAGAGAGGCCAGAGGAGTGAGGCTGGGCCTGGGAGTGGCCAGAGCCCAAGGGGCCAGTCCTTGGCCAAGCTCTGACCTCACAATCAGCAGCAGAATCCTGCCACTTTGGTTCCCAGGAGACCTGTGAGGGCTCTGCCAAGATGCCGCTCGACTCAGCTGGTAGCGGAGACTGCCTTTCTCCTGGTTTGCACGATGGGGGGCTGTTTCTCCTGTTTCCACGGCAGGTAAAGTGTGGGGGGGAGATACCTTAAAGCCTAACAGCCCCCTGCGGGTGGTTTCTAAAAATGCCCCCTGGTTATTTCACCCTTCCAACTCCCCGGCTGGCTGGGGCCGATGGGAGCTGTAAAATGTCTTGAAGGTACCAGGGTGGGGAAGGTCAATTTAAAGCATTTTTACCCTTCTCATCAGGCAAAAAGAAAAAGAAACAGCTCCCAGAGCAACATAAAACATTAGGAATATGGCATTCCCTGCCCAGAGGCTTACAATTGAAAAAGACATGACACGAAAGGAATGGGCATTTGGAGGGAGGAGGAAAAAGGCAACCTGAGGCTCTAATGCTTAGTTCCAGAGTCCTTGTTAACAACCAGCTGCTGTGGAAAGAGTTTGAGGAGGAGGGGGCGAGAGATGTTGGTCTTTTAACCAGAGCAAATGGAGAGGTCCTCCAGACCCAGCTCCCTCCCGCTGCTCTAGGCCGATGGTAAATATTTCTAGAGCTGAGCTGAAATTTCTGTGAAAATAATATTCTGAGAAATTACTTGGGAATTTCCTTTTGTGGGCTCTACACACACAACGAATATTTGGGCCATTGGCCCCCGCAAATTCTCCGCCTGTATCTGGGATGAGGCATTTTGAGAGCATCTATGGATCCAGACCTACGCATTTTTAACTTGTCAAAGGAAGCATTGAAGGCTCGGTCCCTTTGACTTCCTCCTTGCAGTTCTGCTCTCTCACCCACAGCTTTCTTCATCTGACAGCGTGAGGGGGGGAAAGGCTTTAATTCAACATTCTGAGAGCCAAAAATTTATTGGGGGAGAGTTTTCTCAGAAATGTTCCGAGAATTTTCTTTTTTCTTTCCATCCAAATCACCAGAGAAGTAATTTCCACCTCCACCCACTGAATATTTGGCAAAATGTTCCTCTGCCCCCTTGAATTGCACCACCCTCAAATAGGCTGAGAAATGCTGGGAGTCACTAGCTGTCCACCCCTCCTCCGCAGGGCTCACACCTGCACCCAAGGGTGCTCCCTGCCCAAGGCACATTCCCAGCATATTGAATTCATTGTGCTAGACCTCTGTGGTCCAAGCTCCCAAGAGCCAGCCAGCGTTTCTGGAGAATACTTGCTCACCCGCTGCCCTGTGCCGGCTTCAGAAGGCGGGCAAGAAAAGGATCCCTGGCCAGCGAGTTCAAGGACTTGTGCCTGCTCTGAGCAGAGAAGGTGCCCAGTGGGTGAGAGCCCCAAAGCCTGTGGGGCGAAAGACTAGCTGAGCCCCGCCTGGCATGGGGTAATAATCGTCTTCCCACTCTGACGTCGTCTTCCCAGCTGCACCCCTCTGGGTCTGCCTCCTCTTTCCCCTCCCCAGCACCCGTGGGCTTCCTCCGAGGAAAGAGCAGAAACTGCCTTGGCTGAGTTAGACCACTGGGGTCCAGCTAGCTCATTATGGTTTACACTGGCTGGCAGTGGCTCTCCAGGGATTCAGGCAGAGCCTGGGACCTCTGCCACTGAGTTGCAACAGCCTTTCCCCTAAACGTAAAGTAAGGTTCCAGTCCTCAAGGTTCTGAAGAAGGGGCTGGCTTGAAAAGGGACAAGAGAAGCCACCTGAGAGTCAGACTGTTGGTCCTCTAGCTCAGTCTTGTCTGCCCTAACCAGCAGCAGCTCTCCAGGGACATTCTCAGCCCTACCTGGAGATGGCAGTGGGGCTGGAGTCTGGCACCTTCTGCCTGGAAAGCTGGGGTTCTAACCACTGAGCCGCTGCCCTTTGCTATCATTTGTTTTGCAACTTGTGGAAAATGAATGCTAAAACAATCACTTTTATTAGTAAGTAATTTGCCGCCATTTCTCCTCCTTTGCCACGTAGGACCAGCCACGAAGATCATGCGAAGTAAGTTGCTCTTTTGAACCCTTGAACACCTTTTTGCTTAAAAAGACCCCTTTCTGTTCAGGTGGGTTCAGACCTGCCAAGCAAGCAGGAGCTGCCGGGGGGGCAGGAATGTTTCCCCAGCAGGGAAAGCCCTCCGCATGTGGAGTGCTGATGGTGGTGGCCTCTCGGCTTGAACTCTGGCCCCAGCAGGCTGCCTCCCCACTTCCTGTCCCTAGAAGCACCCAAGTACATTTGCTCCTTGCTACAGAGCCGTTTTCAGCTGTTGCAATGACTGTGCACAGGCCTCTTCCTCTGCCGCCAGTCAGGCGGGTCCCCTGAACTTGATCCGCAGGAGAAGGTGATGATGTGACGCTGGAAGAGAGGGAGCTGCTTCTGCCCACTCAGACCAATTGGCCCATCTAGCTCAGTGCTGTCTACACTGACTGGCAGCATCTGGCCAGGGCCTCACGCAGGGAACATTCGCAGCCCTGCCTGAAGATGCTGCCATTGGGGAGTGAACTGGGGATCTTCTGCATGCAAGGCACATGTTCGGCCCCACTGAGTCACGGTCCTTCCCTAGAGAGGTGGACGCAACTGCCTGTCAGCACACGTCCCCTGGGTGGCCTACCAGGAAACAGGGCAGCAGCTGCCCCAGTGGCAGAGGGGCCTGGCGCCAACTCTGTGTGCCGAGATGCATGCAGACTGGATCTTGGGGGGGAGTGGCTGCTTGGATGTGCAGGGCCTAAAGTAGGGAGAAGGAGGCAATGCCGCATCCCCCCCCCCAGCGTGCACCTGCCCAATTTCCTGCTGCAACAAAGGCCATTTCTTCCCCCCCCCCAGGCTGCCCGAGAGGACAGGGGAGGTGAAGGACGGTGAGTGGGGCTCCGGGGTGCGTCCGCCGGGTCATGCTAAGCTCCAGTCCGGTAATCCAGATCACAGAGACCCCCCAATTCATTCCCCACCCAGAAACACTGAGGGAGGGTGCTTAGAAGAAGAGGCCGGCCCTGTCTCCTGTGCCCCCCTCCCAGCATCGCTCCTGCCCCACCAGCCGGGCCTGGGCAAAGGGGTCACCACTGATGCCCCCCCTTTCCCTTTTCTCTGCCATCGCCAGCCTCAGCCCCAAGCAGAATCCCCCCCCCCGCCTCTCCTGTGAACAGAAAGGGAAGGGACATCCCCACCAGCAGGGCTTTCTTCAGGGGGGGGCTTTGTTTCCTGACAGGCTGCTCTTCTTTTCCTCTTGCAGAGAAGTTCCCTGCTGCTCCAGCGACTCCTCCTGTCTCCCAGTCACCCCCAGCCTGCACCCCAGAAGCTGTGCTGCCCCCGGCAGCCCCTTCCTCTGAGACTCTGCTGGACTCCACACTCTCGCTGGAACTTCTGCAGAAGCACCTGAAGGCCCTGAAGGAGTTGCAGGGCCAGTACCTTCAGGGGCGTAAGTTCTACTGGGGTACCGCCTGCCTTTGGCCATCAGCCTGAGAATCGGCTTGCCAAAGGGCTTATCTTTGCCTCCCCCCCCCATTTCAGAACTGAAGATTCGCAGCACCTGCCAGCACTTCCCACGCTCTCTCCGGGCCATCAGCCTGCAGATTTGCCGTACCCGGAGGAGAATCATCCGGGCTGAAGTCCGCCTGCAGCATCGAGAAAGAGAAGGTGGTTCTGCTGGTGGCCCTGGTACGGTGGTGGCTCTGGCACTTCTGTGCCCTTTGGCCTCCCTGAGAGTTTAAAATGGCCAACTTGTGGGATCTCCTTACCCCCTAAGTGCCCACTCGATCGCTTCAATCTATGGAACTGGCCCTCTTACAGGTGCCACATAATACTCTTCCCGCACTTGTAAGGAATTGGTCTTCTAATGTGGCTGCAACTGCACTTTGGAACTCCCTGCCTCTTGACATCAGGCAGGCACCTTCGCTGTGCTCTGTTCGGCACCTGCTTAAAACATTTCTGTTTAGGCAGGCCTATCCAGACACATAGATGTCGATGTGTTTTAATATCCTTTTAAGCTTACAGTTAATTTTAATCATCTTTTTAATGTTTTCAAGTACCTGTTTTTAACTTTTTTAAGCATAATATTGTCTTATTTTTATTTTATTGTTTTGTAAACCGCTTTATTACAATCAAGCGGCAGGTAAATCTGGTTAAATAAATAAATAACACGTGGGTCTCTGGCCAGGGGTGTACAAAATGTTCCTTTCTGCTTCTCAGGCCTCCAAGTTCCACTCCTTGCAGTGAAATCAACTTATAGTGGTAAGTGGGGAGGGGAGGGCAATGGGGAGGCATGGACTGCCAGCCAGCTGTGGCTCCCAAATATCTGCTCCTCCCCCCTTACAGGTGTCTCCCAAGGCTTCCTGGCTGTGAGCCCCTCTCCTTCGAGGCCCACTCTTCTCTCTGCTTCTGCCCCCTGGGAGGCTGTGTCCATCGCCCCCAACACCTCCAGCTTCTCCCTCCTGCTGCACCCCTTTCCCGCTTCTCCCCCCTCCTCACCCCCTCTTCAGCCAGATGTGGCCGGCCTGAGAGAGGCCCTGGAGACCTTCATGGAACTGCAAGCCCATCACCTCCAGGAACGTAAGTTCTCTCCCAGGAAGGCAGCAACCCCCCAACACACACACACACACAACTCTCCACCCTTTATTTCATTTTATTTGTAAGATTTCTTCCTAGCCCTTCACCACAAGATCCCAGGGCAGGTTACAGCAATATAGTACACATTTATAAAAACAGATAAAAGCATTGCAGTGATAAAACACATAAAATTGTTTCCAATGTGGTGTGAATTCACCACAAGAAGTGGGCCCCACTAAACAGAATATCTGTTTAGGGTAAAGAGACCAGGGTATGCATGCATATGGCAGAAGGCTTCCTGCATGGAGTGGGGGGTAGACTTGGCCTTATAGGCCCCTTCCACCCTCTGCTAGTCTACAGTTCTGTGATAGGGCCAGGCGCACCTCTGTGGGGAGAGAGTGCCACCATTCTGGGGCTGCCAAAAATCTTTCACACCATCCTTAGCATGTGATTTCCCTGGACTTGTGTCCCACTTTTCTAAACATCATATTGTTACCCACATCCCAATTTCCAAGCAGGGCATATCTTGGGCTTGGCTTCCTTGGAAGGAAGGTCTACTGGTGGCTGGGGATGTTTTCTGTGATATAAGGTTTATGTTGCATACATGCACATACAGGCTGAGCATGGGATGGAAGAGCTCACAGCAGTAACGCTCCAGCACATCCTGCTTCCCTGTTGAGTTGAGCCATCGTTTTGGATTCTCACAGAGAGCAAGTTGGGCCTCTGAGTCTTTTCCTGCTCCAGTCCCCAAACTGCCTACTTTTTGTTCTCCCTCAAGCACCTTGATGACTTCCCTCCAGCCAGGGAAAGGTGGGGGGAGGGGGAAGAAGAGGAGCTTCTGCTTACCTTCCAGAAGGATCTTTTGCTAGTTAGTTTCTGTGGCAACACTCTGGCCCAAGCTTACATAACAAAGCAGATACTTAACAGATCTGGCCAAGCTATTTACTTGACAAAGAAACTGCTTCTTCTGCAGAAATCAAGTCTTACAGCTATACAATCACAGCCTTGGAGGGGACCCCAAAAACCAAATTAGTCCCAGCATTACAGTATTCAAAGTGGATTACAGTACTCAAACATTCACAGAGTGCAAGACCCTGGGCCTGCAGAGGCCCACCTCTCTCCTTCCATCACCCCCTCATTGCTCCCTTGCAGGGAAGAGGGACCTCCGGAGCTGCCAGGCGTGCCTCAAATCCATCAGGGCAGTGAGGGGGCAGCTGCAGAAGGTGCGAAGCAGGCTTTGGAGGGTGGAGTCGGAGCTGGGCATCCAGGTGCCCCCTCGGGAGTTGGACGCTGCCGGAGAGCAAGAAGAGGAGGAGGAGGAGGAAGAGGACAAAGGACAAGGGGAAGAGAGCCCCTGACGCCCTCCCCCTTCCGGGGACCCTCGGCCTTCCTGAGAGAGAGACACAGAGAGAGAGAGAGAGGCTTAGGACATTTGAATTCTGACTCACACAGAAGAAAAGTGCTAGAGAAACAATATGCTGCATTTACATTTCAGGGGGTGGGGGAAATGGGGCGGTTTTGTTTCAAGTGATCTGATTTTATATTTTTTCCTCAATAAAAATATTGGTTTCCCCCCCTTTCTTTAGAGGAAATGAAGAAAAGCTTCTCTGGCTGTCATCTGGGCAGGGAAGGAACATGGGAGGCTGCCTTGTAAGGAGTCAGACCAGTGGGCCACCTCAGAACTGTCTGCACTGGCCGGCAGTGGCTCTTCCGGGTTCAGACATAGGGAATCTTTCCTAGCCCTCCTGGGGGTGCCAGGGATCAAACCTGGGACCTTCTGCATGCAACGCAGATGCTCTAACACAGAGCTACAGCTCTGCTCTTAAAAAATAAAGTAAGATTCCAGTCCTCATGGTTGTGAAGGAAGAGCTGGTTTAAATAGGGACATGGGAAGCTGCCTTTTGCCAAGGCAGACCTTTGCTTCAGCTAGTCCAGTATTCTGGCAGGAGCTGTCTGGGGTTTCAGGGCGGGGATGTGTGGGGATGCCAGTAGGGACTGAACGTGGAACCTTCTGCATGCAGAGCAGGTGTGACGGGCCATTGGCTAAAAATAAAATAAGGTTCTAGTTCTTACGGTTCTGAAGAAAGGGCTGAATCAAATAGGAACTGGAGCCGTTCTGCATGCCAAACAGGCACTCTGTCCCCCTGAGCTTTGGCCCTTCCCCACAGCTGGGCAGAATCATCCAGTAGGCCATCCAGATGGAAGATCGGCCTCCTTGCCTCACAGCGCCTCCAAAGTGTTGCCGTCACCACCCAGCCCACCCTGAAGTATGATGCAAATCTTGTCCTTAACTTAAAAAGGCGATGTTCCAAGGAACTTGTTAGGTGCAATAAATCATATGCCGTAAGAAAGTGAGGTGGTGGGCATGCTTCTGATGGCGGCTGACTCACTGGGCCATAACAACTGAGTACACACTTAAATGCACACAGCTTCCCCCAAAGAATCTTGGGAACTGCAGTCTGTTAAGGCTGCTGGGAACTGTCGCTTTGTGAGGGGTAAACTACAGTTCCCAGGATTATTGGGGGAAGCCATGTGCTTCAAATGCCTATCTGTTTTCTTTGTCACTACAAGGGGAAGAAACTTATTCTTAAAAAACAGTGACTAAATAAGAGCTAAAAATTCAAGCTTGTTGATTTGCTAACCATGAGATGGAAAGCTACAGCCTCTGGATTTCTGGACAAACTGCTCTGATTAAACTTGAGCTGTGCACCCCTTAATATGCAGAGAGGGGTTGAGTGGGGAGATGGAGGCTTGTATTGGGGCACTACTGAGGGTTGGAGACTCAGGAGGGGTTTCAGACTGAGCCTACTCCCCCCCATTGTCTACTCAGCTTCAAGTGGTGAGATCAGTTCTACCAGTTACAACAGCAAGCAGGCTGTGAGCCATTGCTCCAGAAGGCGCTCTCCAAACTCAGAGCATCGCTATGCAAGTTAAATGACACACACACTGGGGTGCATCCAGACAAGTGTTTATTGTGCGATGGGTGAGTCTCAGGCATCTTTTGAAGCATCTTTTTGAAGCATCTTTTTGAAGCATATGGCATCATCAGCAATATTTATCTTTGTTTTTAATGATGAATTTATACATATTTTGTTTTTAGTTTGTGTATTTTAGTCATGTCTTATAATATAATTGAGTCTGCCCACTGCTTTGATATATATATATATATATAGAGAGAGAGAGAGAGAGAGAGAGAGAGAGAGAGAGCAGTTTATACATTTTCTAAATAAAGTAATATTCCAGCTCTCATTCCCCCACTTGACTTATCCCTTTCAGGGGAAATCCAATTTTTTTTAAAGAACCTGTTGTTAATGTCTCGTTTGCAGTATCTGAATGATCCGTTTTGCAATATTAACACCCCTAAATTGAAGATCAATTTGGCTGACGGGATACTGGCATGAACTCTTCAAGGAAAAACCGGGTGAAAAAGTATTCAATACTGAACAGCCACCAGGTGGCGCCACAGACGCCAATGTAATGTAATACACCATCTCTTGCAGGTGGTAGCGAGAGGCTCAGGGGCTGATGTTCGTATACTGTCCACTAGGTGGTGCCATTGCCTAGGTTTGGGGGAGCTGGTCCCAAAATCTTGCCTAGTTTTGGGGGCTTGTGATGCCTGATTCGCTCACGTTTTGTCAGAAATGGAGGGGGGCGAGGAGAGAAAAGGTGGCACCTTCTGTTTGCCATCCCCTCCCCCCCTCTGATTCGTCTGCCGGTTTCGCTTCCGCGGAAAATCTGACTTGAACAGAACAGGAGTGTAATCTCTACGCGTGCAAACAGTCCTCGTGGCCGGCGGGAAGGAGGAGGAAAGGGTTGGCAGATCCGCGGTCTCCAAAAATGGTCCAGCACTTTGGATTTGATCAACAGGGAGGCATTTTCCCTCCAAGTTCAGCTCAAATCTCAAGGAGGGGGAAGGCTTCGTTATGCTACGGAACTCACGGCCACAAGATGCGGTGGCCGCCAGCCACAGGCTCCAAAGCGGGATTGGACCAATACACAGAGGGCGGAAAGTCGACCAATGGCTACTGGGTGTGAGATGGCTGAGTAAAACCTCCGTGTTCCGGGGCAGTCTACCCCTACATATCATTTACTGGAGGAAGCTGCTGGCTTCATGTCCTGCTGGTCCTCGCGCTTGGCCATCTGGTGGCCCACTGTGAGAAAGGGGATCCCAGATTTGGTGCCCCCCTTTGGGGCTGATCCAGCTGCAAGCAGGCTCTTCCGGCGTTCTTGCGCGCCTCTTTTGCGCGCCCCTTTCCCGTCTTCTCTGCCTCCCTCTCAATCGCAAGAGTCACAGCCACACCATGCCTTTTAATCTCGTGGCTTTCCCCGAGAATCCTAGGAACTGTAGTTTACCCCTCACGGAGCTACAATTCCCAGCACCCTTAGCCAGGTCCACCCTGGCACCTTCTGCATGCACGGCAAGGCGAGGCAAGGGTTAAGGGAGCCCTCCCCCCTCGCTCCCCCTCCGCCTCCCCTTCCCCCCCTCCTTCGGGGCAGTATGAATAGCGGTGCGGAGGCGCCCCGGCGACGCTGTCTGCTGCCCAGGACCGGCACTCGCACTCGCTCCCCGCCCGGCGCACCCAGGCTCTCGGAGCGCCATGGAGGTTTTACTGGGCAGCTCGCCGCGTCCCTTGGCCGAGGAGTCGCGCCAGATGTGGGACCTCAACAAGCGCCTGGAAGCCTACCTGGCCCGCGTGAAGCGCCTGGAGGAGGAGAACGAGGGGCTGAAGGGCCAGCTCCAGGAGCTGCGGCGGGCCGGGCCGGCGGCGGACGCGGGCACGGCGGGCTCCTGGCGGGCCGGCTGTGAGAAGGAAGTGGCCGCCCTGCGGGCCGCCCTGGGCCAGGCCTCCCGGGAGAAGTGCTCGGCGGAGCTGGCCTGCGACGCCCTGCGCGAGGAAGCGCGGCGGGCGGCGGGCCGGTGCCAGAAGGAGCGGGCGGCCCGCGAAGAGGCCCGGCGGCTTCTCGCGCGCGGCCGGCAGGAGCTGGAGGAGGAGCGGCGCGCTCAGCTGTGGCTGCGGGAGAAGGCCGCCCAGGTGGAGCGGGAGCTGGAGGCGCTGGCCCAGAGCCACCGCCAGGAGGCGGCCGGGCTGGTGCGGGAGGCGGCGGCGGCGGCCACCGGCTCCTCGGGGAATCTGGAGCGCGCCCGGGCCGGGCCGCCGCCGCTGCCGGGAACCTGCGCCTTCCCGCCGGTGGAGGTGGAGGACTACGCCCAGCGGCTGGCCGGCATCTGGCGGGGGGCGGTGGAGACCTACAAGGCGGAGGTCTGCCGGCTGGAGGCCGCCTTGGGCGAGGCCACGGAGGAGCTCTGGAAGGCCACCGACGGCACCCGCCAGAGCCGGCTCCGGCTGCAGCAGCTCGAGCAGGAGCTGTCCGGCCTGAAGGTCCGCAAGGAGGTCCTGGAGGAGAGCCTCGCCCAGCAGTGGCAGCAGCAGCATGGCGAGGCCGGCGAGCTGCAGGTGGGCGGCGGCGGAGGGGCCGGACCGGGCGGGCGGGCGGGCGCTCCCGGGCCCTCGACGCAGCGCCGCACCGGGGAGGCAGAGCGCCCCTTGCGCCCCCGGCAGACGAGGCGGAGCTGGACGCCGGCTCGTCCTGCTACGGAGGGATGCGCCCCCGCAGGAACGGGAGCGAGGGTTTGGGGCGGGGATCCGGGGGGTTCGGCTGCCTGGGGGCCAAAGAGGGCACAGCCAAGGCTGGGCCGCCGGAAGAGGGTTTGCCTCGGGGAGTGGCGCAGGCGGGGTGCCCCTGCGGGCTTCCTCCTTCTGATGGGGAGGCCGCGCCAAGCCATCCTGGCCAGGAGGTCTTGCTCGCTGCGCCTGCAGTGCTCACTTGGGGAGACTCGGAGGCATGTGCAGAGAGCGGGGCAGTGGCGGCCTCAAGGGACGGCCTGCTCGCTTGCATGAAACAGCCGCAGATCAACCACCACAGAGGGAACCGCCGGGGTCACCTGGCTCTGCCCCGGATGCAAGACGTGTGATGGAGATGGTCACCCACACAGTTGGTGGCAAACTGTTGAGAGTTTTTTGGGGGGGAGGAATATGTGGCTGCAGCTAAGTCCTCTGTGGATGAGCTCCGGCAGCCTTGTGGAGGAAGGTGCCAGGCCACTGGCCCCGGGCGAGTGGTGTGGGTCCTTCCCACCCCAGCCTGTGGCTTGACTCGCTTTCCCAAGTCGCCTGGAGGCCCTTGCTGGCCCCAGTTCCTCTCTGCTTGCACCCTCTGGCCCTTGCATGGGAAGCGGCTGAGGCGCATGTGCCTGTCTTCAGGCAGGGAGGGGGGTCAGCCTAGTCAAGCCCAAAGGCGCATTTCCCAACCACATCTTGACGGGTTTCTTTTAAATCTTTTGCATCAAGCACCTATTTTCAGGTGTGAAGTCACACACACACACACACACACACTTTTGTTTCATCCTTAGCACTATATTAGAGCTGGCCCCGATCCACCACCTGTAGTGCCACTTCCTGGGGGAGGGCGGCCATGCTATGCTCTAAGCCAAGCAGGCCATTCTGCGCCTCCTGGGGTGGTTTGCACACAGTTCTGCAATTTGCACCCATGGTGACAGTGAAGGTAGCATAACGTTTCAGGTGCGCTGGATTTTTTTCAGTATGTGAGAGGAGGTTTGGGGCAAGGAGGAGTGGGGGATGGCAGAGGACTGGTATGGTGACCGCTGGGGACAGAGGCATTTGGGTTGTTCAGGTGCAGGATTGCAAAGGGAAGCAGTCAGCCACACATAAGACACACGCTGGAGAAAGAGAGAAAGAGATTGTTTTGGAGACTGCTGCTTACTCACCATACATCTAAGCCTCATGGCTTCCCCCAAGGAATCCTGGGAATTGTAGCTCTGTGGGGGGTAAACTACAGTTCCCAAGCCATGTGGGTTAAATGTGTGGTGTGGATGTGACCCAAGTGAGGCAGCATTCCAGCAGGCCACAAACGCCCTTTGAGGTGGAGCAGTCAAAGCTGTGGAGGGGCTGCACTGCAAGGTACGGCACCAGGGAGCCCCAAGTGCAGCTGCAGACAGCCAGGCCAGGCGAGGGAGAGGCTCTGGGTATGTGTGTGTGGCGGGGAGAGGTAGGTAGCAGATGCCGCTTTTCTCCCCTCAACGGTGTGTTTGGATGCCCGCCCTTGTCTGCCGCCCTCCTCTCCTCCTGGAGGGGAACTGAGTTGCACGGAGGCAGCAAGGAGACAAAGTGCCTTCCGGCCTACTTGCGTTCTGGCACCGAGTGACAGCCTAATGACGAGTCACTTGCCACAAAAGCCTCTTTCCGTCCCTCCCAAGCAGTTGTCTCTGGGGCACTTTTATTTCTTCCTGGGCAAAGAAAGCCAGACACCTTCCTTGTCTCGTGCCCCCACCCACCCCGCCACCCTCCCCACGACAGAGCCACCTGCTGTCTGTTGCATGGGGCAAGCAAGGCTGAGGAAAGCTCAGGCGGCTCCGAGAGCCAAAGTTAAGACCTGAATGCTGTCAGGTGAGAGGTAATCATATGTCTAGTATGGCAAAGGCTGAACATATGAGGTTCTAGTAAGCCCTTGTGGGAAGGAGTGTGGCTCAATGGTTAGAGCACTTGCTTTGCCTGCAGAAGCGCCTAGGTTCAATCTCCAGTGGCATCTCCAGGGAGGGCTGGGAATGTCCCTCTGTCTGACACTGACACTGTCAGTCAGTGTAGCCAATACTGAGCTAGATGGACCAATGGTCTGACTCAGGATAAGGCAGCTTTCTCCGTTCCTATCTAAATTATCCCATTGCTCAAAACTCTGAGGACTGGAATCTTGCCTTGTAATTAGACTAAAAGCTTTAGCTCAGTGGGAAATTATGTAGCTTTGTCTGTGAAGGCCTCAAGTTCAGTCCCCAGCATCTCTGGGTGGGGCTGGGACCTGGAGAGCTGCTGCCAGTCAGAGCAGGAAATACTGAGCTAGACAGAACAATAGTTTGACTCAGTATTAAGGAGCGTCCTGTGTCCTTGTGAAGAGAGTAAGGACGGAGTGTGGCAGCTCACTTACGCAACACCGTCTCAGCCTTCAATGAACCCTGTAGTGGGTGAGCAGCAGCACAAGGGGTTAGGACCCCCCACACTCACGGTGGTTTGGTTCCAAAGAAACCCTCTTGTGTGGAGGCCAATCCACATAAAAAGGGTGGGATGGGGTGTAGGGAAGGTGCAACATGTGGCTGGCCTGCTGTGTGCTCCCCCTCAGGGGAGGCAAGTTGACAGGCTTGGTGGACCAACCCTTAGTTAACTTTGCAAAGTAAAGTAGGCTTTCCTAAACCTGAGTCGCGACACAGCTGAGGTCTAAGGCCTTGCAAACCAGCCTTGCAGGGGGAAATGGGTGGTACAATAAAGCCAAGTGATAAAAGGTTTCATAAGTTTACAAATATGCCTGTGCCCCATTGTTGGGGGGGAGGGTCTGCTGCACCCAAACCCCTAAAGCAAGGAAGGCCTCCCTGCTGCCAGTGCCCATCAGGGTGGAAATAAAGATGAGGGCAACGACGCCAAGAGCAGCTGCTGTGGGCTCCCCCTTCCCAAGTGGCCTTTTGCAGCACATGAGGGAAGGGCCCACCTCTCCCCTGCCACGGCTCGTTCGTGGACCAAGGGAGCGGCAGAGTTGACCACTGGCTTTTCTCGCCCTTTGCCTTGACAGCTGGCCATCCAGTCCCTGGAGGAAGAGAAGCAGTCCCTGCGGGCCCACATCGCTCAGGTCCTGGAAGACCGGCAGCAGCTGATGCACCTGAAGATGCACCTCAGCCTGGAAGTGGCCACGTACAGGTGAGCGCACTGTGTCCCTCGGGGAGGGAGTTGCTCTGACTGATTCTGCATGGGGTGACACTCCTGCAAGACACCCACCCACCCACCTCCAACCTTTCTTTGCAGGACCCTTCTGGAGGCTGAGAGTACACGGCTGCAGATTCCAGCTACAGGCTTCCAGCTGGCCAACAGCCTCCGAGGTATGAAGCCAGGAGTGGAGAACACCCCGGGAGGGAGGAGGACTTGTGGGGCCATTTCCTCCCCCTCCCTGGTTTTTCCTTTTGTTTTGAGGAGATGTGAGGTGGTGTGGCTGCCTGCAGGATTTAAACATTTGCTCAGGCCAGTAGCCCAGCTAGGCCAGCCTCCTGTTCACACCGTGGCCAGCCAGAGGCCCATTATGGGAAGCAGGAAAGCCAGAGCCGAGTGCAAGAGCACTCTCCCTCCTGCAGTTCCCAGCCACTGGTATTTGGAAGCATGCTGCCTCCCGGCCGTGGAGGCAGAGCTGAGCCACCATGGCTAGTAGCCTTTGCTAGCCTTTTCCTCATCCATGAATTTGTCTAATCCTTTTTAAAAGCCACCCAACTTTGTGGCCTCACTGCCACTTGTGGGAGCAAATTCCATAGTTTAACTCTGTACTATATGAAGATTAAGTCCTTCCTTTTCCTCCCTGGTGGTTGCAAGCCCCATGTATTTATTTTAATTTCTGCACTATATTTCTCCATTGCCCTTCATCCATCAGGATCACAGGGCAGTTTACAAAATTCATATTAAAACAACAGTAAAATAATAATCTCCTATAAATCCAGTAAAATTAATATGATTTATCAACCAAGGTTCCTTTCTCTGGCAAACAGCCTTCACATCACATTGTGCTTCTTGGTCCTTCCTGCAGATGGGAAACTGGAGTCAAGTCATAGTGGCCTCCAAGGCTTGTCTCTCGACAGAGGGCACCTGGGCTCCCGAGATCACCGGCCAGGCCCCTCCACCACCTTCCTGATGGCAAACACAAAGCCTCAGCTGCCCAGGAACCAAAACGAGTCCTTCACAATGAACCACGTTTCCTCTGTGCTCCCCAAGAGTAGCAGCCCGGTAGCCAGGGAGTTCCAGAAGGCCAATAGCATCCTCCAGTCCCAGCCCACAAAAGGGTTTGATGCAGTGCTGCCTCCGAAGGATGCCCCAGTTTCCCTTGACTCTGCTGCCTTTAAGGAGGGCCCAGCCCAGCAAAGCAAGGTGGTATTGGCTACCCAAACTGAAACGATTTTCCAGGCGCTCTTGCATGAGTCGCCCCCGCCTTTCAACTCTGTTGTTCCTGCCATCTTGGAAGAATCCAACTCAGACACCGAGCAAAGATTCCAGACGAAAGGAGAAAGCAGCAGTGGGTGTGCGACTGAAGTGGAAGCAAGAGAGGGGGGAGGACTCGGTGAGCAGGAGGAGGAGGGAGATGGGAAGCAGCTCACCAAAGAACCACCAGGGGAGACCAGGCCCCAAAACGTGCCTTACCCCAGCCAGCTGGTCACAGAAGCTTTAGAGATTGCACTCAAAGAAGTCAATGGGGGAGACGTCCACCTCGAAACCAGCTTGCTCAATGTGGATGAATCCCAAAACAGCCTTCCTTCCGATGGCTCTCCCCCCATGGAAGAGGAAAGTGAAACAGCTCCTCCTCTAAGCGACAAATTGTTTGAGGAAGCCGCAGAGGAAGTGCACAAAGAGCAAGTGAGAAGCACTCAGCCAGTGACAGACCAAGGCTTTGAAGACTCTGCGGAGGTGAATGGTGGCCACGAGGCCTGGGCTCAGGGTCACGAAGAAGAGGCAGAGGTTTGGGTGCCTCAGGATGTGAAGCCCACCACTCTGCAAGAAACAGAATTGCTTGAGAAAGAGAGGGAGGCCGGGGAAATTGCAGGCGGCATTCCAGCCACTGGGGGAATCGAGAGCTACAGAGAAGCAAGACCTCTCAAAGAGAATGAGGATGAGGGCGACAAGGAGCCACCAACGTTATGGCACATGGAGCAGAGGGGCCATGACTCAGAGGAGGCCTCTGCATGCACAGAAGCAGCCTGTCCCCTGGGCAAAGACATGCCTGCCGTTGGGAGGGAGGGCTGGGATCCTGGCACCAGCCATCACGATGACCATGCAGCTGCCACAGGAGGGGATGTGGAAGAGGCAGGGGGAGGGGGAGAAGACCTGAAGGCGGTGCGCACCGAAGCCCTGCACCTGTCAGAGGACGAGGAAAGGAGGGACCTGTGGAGCCCTTCCAGGGAGAATGAAGATGAAGTCTTGCAGCAGGCAGAGGTGCTGGGAAATGAGAGTCTGCAGGCAGAAGGGCTTGCCTCTGAAAATGCACCACCAATAACCCATGACACTTTGCCTGCAGAAAGTTGCCAAGAGCGCCTCTTTCTTCAGGTTGAGCAGGAACAGCTTCAGGTGCCAGAAGGCCTGTTTGACCAGACAGAGTCTGCCTTGCTGGAGGAAGAAGTGAAGGAGGTGATCCTGGAACCAGAGGCCTTCAGGGCGGAAGAGGCCATCTCAGCAGAAGGAAAGTCAGTAAGGGAGGAAGCAGGCAACTTGGCAGATGAGCCCAGGATGGTGGAAAGCAGGGATGCCAAGAGAAGCAATGGAGGGGAGGCAGGAGAGGATGTTTTTGGACCCACAGCTCTCCCCGAAGGAGAGAATGGTTTAAGGAATAAAGACACAACAGAGAAGGAAGGGGTCTCCGAGGTGGAGACGGTGGGCTCCCAAGAGGGCCCCTGCGAGGCAGATGCTGCCTTGCAATATGAAGATGTTCTGGGGCAAGAGGACTCTAGAGGAGGAGCTACAGAAGTGGTGGGAGCAACATCTGAGGAACAACAGCTGACAGAGAAGAAGGTGGATGGAGGAGGAGGAGGAGGAGAAGCAGAGGAGATCCCAGTGGCTACTCCTGAGGCTAATGGGGTCATTCTGAAAGGGGATTTGGCGATGGGCCCAAAAGCAACAGAAGCCAACAGTGAGGAGATAGCAGGCATTTCACAGGTAGGAGAAATGGCCAGCCACGTCGATACAAATAACTTGCAGGGTGAAGAGAGCCCTCAGGGGTCCCCTACAGCCAAACAGTTTGAGGATGATGCACAGACAGCAGCAGATGAGCAAATTGTTGCTGGAATGGAAGATGTTCTCCAAAGCCAGCAGGTAACACACCTTGGAGAGAGCCTGGCCCATGGTGACGTTGACAAAGAGTTGGAGTCTTCCCCCGACGTGCAGAGTGGCAACAACCAGGGCAATGCTGGCTACTGTCAGTCACAAAGTGAGTATTTGGGTTCTGAGGATTCCCTCGAGTCTTTAGACACCTCCCCAAATGCCAGCTGTGAAAACAACAGCATTGAGAAGGCCCTGGAAACCAGCAAGCAAATTCTGCTGGAGGAAACATTGCCAGATCACACACCCTTGCATATGTATGATGGGCAGATAACCGCTGCCTCTGGGGGGTCCCAGCAAACATTTCCAGAGAGCCGAGAAACTGCAGACTTGCCTCTTTTGACCAAAGACAGTTCTGCCTCATTAGAGGATATGGAGCAACCCACAGCGGAGGAAGGGGGTCTGAGCAGCTCCCTAACAGAAGAGGAAGAAGAGGGTGCAGAAGAGGGAAGAGGGTGCAGCACAGAGATTGCCCCCGGCCAAGACTCAGAGGAGACCCCAGTGGCAAAAGATTTAGAGGACACTATGACGGAAACGTCAGATCTCGTCAGAGATTATGAAAGCCTGCATGCATCAGGCCTTGGGGTGCCAAGGGAGGACGTGGATACTGCAAAGGCTCTTGTGCAGTCTGATGTGAGATCTGGCAACAGGCCCACTGGGGAGACCTCCCAGCAAGGAGGTGTTGTGGAGGAAGAGCATGAATTTATAGGGCGGCTCCACACGGAAGAACTTGGCACAGATTTTGCTTCCGGCCCAGAAAAGGACAGTGTTTTCCAAGCAGATCAGTTTGATCCCAGCAACACTGAGGAAAGTGCCTTTGTGGAAGAGGATGGCCCATGGGAACTTGGCGACCAAGAAAATGTAGACCCTGAATTCACTCATAAGGTTTCTCCTTTGACCAGCGTTGCTGACTTGGGAGAAATTGTCTTGGAAGGAGAGGTGTCTCCAGATGCCCAGGGAGGCCTTGCAGAGGCTGACATTTTGGCGTACTGTGAGGATGAAAGTTCCCCATATGCCCATCAAATCTCTGACCTAGAAACCTGTGGAAGGGAGGAGCCCACCCCACAGGAAGACTTGGCTGAGGTTGACCCATGTGGAGAGGGTTTCCCAGATCTTTCGCCAGAGGCAGCTGTGAGTATTTCGACAGACAGCATGAAAGATGCTGATATCCTGGAAATTGTAGAACAAGCCCTGGAGTTTAACCAAGAGTTGATCAAGGCAGCTGAGCCGTGTGCTGTTGAGGCTGAACTGCTGGCAACAGGAGGAGAGGAACATCCTTCCCAAGGAGAAGAGAATCAATGTGTACCAGTTGCATTGTCTGATGTCGATGAATCCCAGAGTTCCACGGATGCTCCAGGAATCTCCTCCCCCAGTGCCAAAGACCCAAAAGGATCCAGTCACCTGTGGGTTGAAAGTAGTACAAATGGGCTACAGCAAGACCCTAGCATAGCAGATTTCACTGAGGAGATACTGAACGGCATTGGGATCCTCCAACCTGGCGATATGGAGTATGATGGTGGCAGCTCCGGTGAAGAATTCGTGAAGACAGTTACTATTGCCCAGCAGCTCCACAGAGAGGAGGTGGATGAACTCTCCACAGCAGAGGTGGCAAACCAGAGTACACCTCAAACACTGCCCTATGAAGAGACACCAAGAACTGAAGAAGTCAATTCTGAAGTTCATGAGAAGGCTTTGCTGGACTGCAGCAAAGGGTTGGAGGACCTGGATCCTAGCGAGACCATATTTGCTGACATAATGCAGACTGCTTGTGTGAAAGGGGGGAAAGATGCTGATCCTCGAGCAATTTCCATCCCACCACATTTTGGAGATGAAGTTCTCCGCCTGGAGAAGAGCCAACACCTGAAGCTCTGGCCAGAAGATGAGGAAGAACTGTGGTCTTCAGAAGACAACTGAAAAATATTGTATCATCCCAACAGCTAACTCTTGCTAGAGGCAAACAAGATCACTAGTGGACAATGGGGTCACTTTTTAAAAAACCTCCACCTTTCTTATTTTATTTTTCTAGATACCATCCTACCATTTAATTTTTTAAAACATAGGCAGTCAAACTGACAATCAAAACTTTGATTAGATAGGGTTTTTGTACCCCTTTTTCACTTTACAGTAGCAATTTTTAAATAGGACAACAGCATGTTTAAGTGAGCATTCAACTCCAGTGCCTTATAGGGGAGTAGTAAAGATAGCATGATAGCAGGGGGGGGGCTTTAATAATTTTAGGTCTTCATATTCCCCTTAAGTATGCCCATCTGTTTGGGAGAGCAAACAGTCAGAAGTCTCCGGATGCCTGTGAGGAAAATCTGTCAATTAGTGCTGACCCAATTTCCTTTATGTTAACACCCAGGGCATGGTACACGGGCACCCTAAATCTCTGAACTCTCAGTCTACCCTAAGTTACATTGCAAAATAATAATAATAATAATAATACATCCCATTTTTAATATTTTGTGGCTGACACAGCAATTTTTAAGGCTGCTGCAGAAGACCTATCCCCATGGATCAAGGACTGCATAATTTGTTTTCCTTTTGCTCCTGTAGCCTAAACAATACACAGTTGTGCACAGATTGTCATTATCCTGGATTAATAGGAACACAAAAAATGATGGCAGCTACAGATATATCCGGGTCTGTAGTGGGGCATAGCCTTGCAGCAGAGGCAAAAGAGAGTCTGTGTGTCCCCATTTCCCTAATTGCAGCCATTTCTTCAAGTCCCATAACAGTTAAAGGAGGTGCTGATATTGACTAGACCAGCTAAGGAGTGGTTTCGGGTCTAGTCAATTTCATGCCTGAAGGAAAAGCAGGTATGCCAGCCCCACAGGTTGGCTGTTTCTTCAGGGAGCACAAAAGGGATAGATCTGAACAGGGAGTTATTGGGATTTGGTCTCAGAGTGACTCTGGAGGAAGTCTGATGAAAGACCACAGCAACAATGTGAATTAATGAGTTTACTTTCCTTATATCTCCCTCTTAGCCTACTCTTCCTGCGATTTTTCAGACCTCATAATCCACTACTTGTGTGTCTGTGTGTATGTGTGTGTGTGTGCATGTGACCACATGCATTTTTACTATAACAACAACATTGTGTAGCCCCCGCACAACAATTCCAGGGGTTTTGTGTGTTTTGTTTTTAAGAGAGGGGGGGAAAGATGTTTAAATGCCTGGTACGCTGCTCCTAAATATTTCTGCTGGTGTACCTGTTGGGAAAGTGAGTTGAAATGTCTGTCCTCGTGGCTTAGGACTTGACCCTCACTGCAAGTGCTGGGAAGACAGCCCACTGACCGGCAGGTTTCCCTGCTGAAGCTCCTGGGGACAGTGGGAACGAGGACTGCAGGGAGGAAGCCAGGGGAGACCTCACAGCTGCCAAGTGGCATCCCGTGACACTCTGAGAAGTGCCTTCTGCATGCCACATGAGTCAAGGGCTGGCTGATCTGTAACAAAAGCCTTTAGCAACTGCAGAGGCTCTTTCTCTCCCTGAGGTAGAGATACCTGCAGCACGCTGTCCAAGCGCCTGCTCTCCATGCTGAAGGCCCCAGGTTCAATTCCTGAAGGCATCTTTAGGTAGGGCTGGGAGAGACCCCTCCCTGAAACCCATGAGAGCGGCTGCCAATCAGTGCAGGCAATGCGGACAGTCCATCTGAGCTAGAGGAGCCAAGGGTCTGAGTGTAAGGCGGCTTCCTGTCTCCTGGCATCCCTGCCGTCTGACATGATGCTGCGCTGGGATCCAATGGTTTATGAGGCTGGGGTGGACCGCAGGACCGAGGGATGGGCAGAGGACAGAGCTGGCCGAAGGCATCCAGCTCTGCCATGCGAGCAGAGAGAGGCGCACCCACCATCCTCAGTGGCATTGCAAAAGATCCTGGGAAGCTCCTCTCGGGTCAAATGGTGCTTCTTTCTTGGTGCCCCTCCAAAGACTGGTGCCAGACAAACCACCGTGGTTGGTGATCTGGCCCAAAAGAGAGGCTTCAAATGGGGGAAGTCAAATTCCTCAGCTGGTTTGTCTCCACTACCATTAGGGAGGGCCTTCCCCAACCAGGTGCCTTCCAGATGTTGCTGGACAGACTACAACTATCACCATCATCATTGTCGTCGCTGAGCACTGGCTGTCCTAGCTGCTCAGGGCAACTGGTAGTCCAGTAACATCTGTAGTGCACCAGGTTGGCTGTAGTGCAGCCACTTTGGGGCTCTATTTGCCATATGGGCATAGGGCTCAGTTTTCCTGTGCATAGTTGGCGGAGCTCTTTTTCCACCTGTGAAAGGAAGGAGGAAATAACTGTTCATAAGAAGCATTTTGTGGCTGCAAGAAGAAACTTTGGTGCGAATTCAACATCTAAGAAACAAATCTGCAGCACTCTGGCCCCTTAATTTCAAATGCGAGGACCCATAGGCAGGCCTTATGATGGAGAGTTTTGTCTTCTAACTGCAAGAAGCCAGCGTTGAAATGTGGCTTTTCAGTTGCAAAAATCTAGGCTGAGGACTGGAAACAAAATGGAACTTGGGGCTTTGGGCAGCCAAATGTGGGTTTTGCTGCAAATATGGCAAATGTCTCCCAAGTGCAGATTTTATTGTGGTCTTTAGACCCTACTTTGAGGTTTGCGACAGGGGTGTTTGCCATAGAACAGAGAAGGCAGAGTCACCCAAATGGCAGGTGGTAGCTGGGGGGTGGGGTTGGTTGGTTTGAAAGCTGCAAGTTGTTGTGAAAGGATAACAGGTGGAGGGTTTCATTGTTTTCCTGAACTTGATGTGTGGGACTTTAAAACTCTGCCGCAGTGCCTCCTGCCACAGTAGGATGAACCACCTGATGCCTGCAACTGTTTCTCTTTTATAAGCTAATAAAAGCCATTCACTTCCCACCACGTACAAACTCGCAGTGTCTTGTTTTAAAACTGGACTTTTAAAAGTAATGTTTTACTTGAAAAGCATTATATCTTGATGTGGATTTTCTTTGGGTGGATAAAAGTGTGTGTGTGTGTGAAAGAGAGAGAGAGAGAGAGAGAGAGAGAGAGAGAGAGAGAAGCACATTAGACCCAAAGAATGGTCAAGAATGCCAGTCTGCATTTTCAAAACTTTCATGTACGATGAGTGGGGAACATCGGTGGCCCTCCAGATATTGCTGAACTACACTTCCCATCATCCCTTGCCATTGCCCATGCAGGCTGCTGAGAGCTGGAGGCTGCACCATCTGGAGAGCCACAGGTGTTCCCCATTCCTGCTGTAAAAAGTGCCTCCCCTCCCCAAACTTTTCAGTTTCTGGACTTTCACACAACATAACAAGGTCAGACCAAAAGCCTGTCTCCTTCAGCAGTCCTCACAGTGGCCAGCCAGATGACCCCGTGGAAAGCCAGCAAGGGGAGCCTGAGCGCAGCAATTGCCCAACTTCTTGCCCCGCCTCTCTGGTATTCAGACAGATGCCTGGAGATAGCACCTAGCCATCAGGACTAGTAGTAGCCACTGGTAGCCTTTTCCTCCTCCATGAATTTGTCTGATCTACTTTTAAAGCCATCCAGGGTGCTGACTGCCACTATGTCTTCGGGGAGCACATTCCACAGTTTTAACTACACTGTACTCTGTGCGAAGACAGAAGAACTTCCTTTTGTCTGAATCTTCCATATTCATCTTCACTGGATGACTCGACTGCATTGCACATTTTGTTTTCCTACATTTATCTCCCGCCTTTTCTTCCATCATGGAACTCAAGGTAGCACACATGTGGATCACAGTGCAGCAGGTCACCCATCCATAGCACTTCCCGGACACAAACCCGCTTGGCCTCAGTACCGTGGCGGCTTCATGTGCCTTCAGACCACACACCCCCTGGGAACGCAGCTCATTTCTGCAAAGAATGAATAGCAAGAAAGCCCTCCAGCCTGCTGGATCTTTGAAGAGCAAGGGCTGATAGAAGGGAGGGCCTGCTGGATAGAGCCCTGCCCTGGGGAAGTACCCTGGCTAGCAGCCTGCCTTTGTGGAAGGAGCAGGTAGGGGGTCTTTTTATAGCAAGGGCCAGAATGCATCGACTGATGGAGAGCCTTAACTATGTGCCTGGCTGATGCAACCGTCTCCCTTGAGGACAGGAATATTTTGAGAAGTAAGGAGAGTGAGTTAAATGCATCTGTCCAACTTCCCTCCCCCTGGGACTTAGATGAGACTGGGAGAGGGTGATGAGTGAGAGGGGGAGGGAGAACAATTGCATCCATCCTATCAGGGCCAGTCAAAGCAGCTGTGGTGGCAATGGGCCTTTCCCTACGTCAGGAACAGATCCAGGAACAGGCTTCCAGGAATCGTTCACTGGGTTCAAGAGATGCTTTGTTATAAGATTGGGGCTTGGCTGGATGTCCTCTTAGGATCACTTCCAGCCCTGTAGTTTTATAGCTGCATGATTAGAGTCTACACAAGAGGAATGTTGCAAATAACCACCACCACCCGGATAAAAATGGTAAAATCAGATTATTTTGTGAAATGCACAGCCTGTGACATTCCCTTTAAGCTATTAGAAGAAAAGAACTCAGGAAATAAAAAGAGGGGCCAGTACAGGTGATTAGTTGCCATAGGAGCTAATGCTTAAAGATCCTTCTGGAAGAATGCAAGTCTCCCTATATACACACACCACTCCCCAGGCTGGCGCCAATGCCATCAAGGCTCTGTGGGTGAAGGGGTTGGCAGTTTGGGGACTGGAGCTGGAAAAAACACAGAGAACCCAAAACCATCGCTTTGGTGCCGCCCCCGCCGCCCCCGCCTAATGGGGGAGCAGATCATTTTCAACCCAAGGGCCACATTCCTTCATGGGCAACCATCTGGGGGTCAGAGGCAAAAGTGAGTGCAGCAATGGATCATGCGGCTCCCACCTCTATAGGGTAGATTAGAGTCAAAGGTTTCTACTACTCCACCCCAAAAAACTCTCTCCATCCACTATTCAGGCCAGGAAGAGGCATGATCACTGCCCAAGGACCCATTTCCAGCCAGGCAAGAACACTCCAGGAGGGTGCGGAACAGGGCCGGTGCGAGGTGCGTCCTCACATTCAGTTCACAGGCATTCCTATCCTGGGGTTTGGTGAGAGAACATAGGAAGGCGCCTTAGGGTCAAGGGAAGCTGCCTTAGACTGAGTCAGACCATTGGTCCATCTAGCTCAGTATTGCCTTCACTGACTGGCAGCACTCTCCAGGGTTTCAGGCAGGGAGTCTTTTCCCAGCCTTATCTGGAGATACCAGCAGAGATCGAACCTGGACCTTCTGCATGCAAAGCAGGTGTTCTCCCACTGTGCTATGCAGACACCATACATTTAAAGCACATTCCCCTCCCCGAATCCTGGGAATTGAAGTTTGTTAAGGGTGCTGGAAATTGTAGCTCTGGCTATACTACAGTTCCCAGGATTCTTGGGTGGGGGGGAATAATGTGCTTTAAATGTATGTTTTCTATGCAACTAACAGTCTCAGCCCCACAAAAGTAGCCCTTGGTGCTAAATCGCAACAATTGCTTTTATAATTCATTATTTCATTATTTACTTTATTTCTAAGTTGTCCATCAGTTAAGACCCCCAAGGCACTTTGATACCTATACATTTAATATAATGTTAAAGCATTTATTAAAATCCAAAATATTTATTTTTCACTGCATTTCCAAACACAACTGCAATGACAACAGCCATTCCTTCAGGCAACAGGAGAGTTGCGCAAGAGAGGTGGGATTGCAGGACATCTCCAACTGCTTAAAAGACCAGCAACTTTGTGCTCCTCTTTCTCCTCCTCCAACTCTTTCCATTCCAGCTCCTTGTTAAAAAGGTCTCTGTAAGTAAGACCTTGTGTCTAAGTTTGCTTTTTTCGTCCTCCCTCCTAATCCCTTTTCCTTTTGTAGTATGTCTATCACAATGTTAGCCTGGTGGACTTGTAAACTGCTTGGGGGAGCCATTTCTTGCTTGAAGAGAGATGTTTTTTTAAAAAAATGCTTTAAATAAATAAATAACGAGGCTGTTTTGATGCATGGCATGTGCCCACCACTGGCACTGCCATGGCATGGCATTCCAAAACGCATTATATGACACGCCTCAATCAGGCCTTTTGTGATTACAGTGCTGAGTCATGGAAGGCAGAAAAGAGCTGCCTTTGTGCTGATCCAAGAAGGGTCTGAGTCACCCCCACCATCAGCTAGTGAGCTTGAGAAGAGAGCCAGAGTGAGAGCAGGCTCTCTCTGAATAGATGGGCTATATTTGGGGCTTTTCCATTTAGATTACCAAGATGAAGGAACACAATGCAGACTGGGCAAGTATGGATGGCATGAATACATGATTTGTCTCCCTCAAAACATGACTAGAATGTGGGATCATCCACAGGAAATTGTCTGGAGGACTGGAGAACTATTTCCTCTCTCTCTCACCATCCTAGAATGTAGGAAGCCACCTTATACAAAGTCAGGCCATTGGCATCCATCTTACACTGACTGGCAGCCTTAAAAGTCAGCTAGTCCAACCCCTGCAGTTGCAGGTAACATCCACATTCCCATCTAAAGGGGGGAGACTTGTAAGGCCATTATGAGTCTAAAACGGCTGACTCTGCAGTCGTTAAGTGGTTAAGGTGTTGGACTACAACCTGGGAGACCAGGGTTCGAATCCCCATACAGCCATGCAGTTCCCTGGGTGACCTTGGGCCAGTCACTGCCTCTCAGCCTCAGAGGAAGGCGATGGGAAACCCCCTCTGAATACTGCTTACCATGAAAACCCTATTCAGAGGGTCGCCATAAGTCAAGAGCGACTTGAAGGCAGTCCATCATCATCATCCTGCCTGGTCACCTTTTTGAACCCAGCGGGAAGGCAGTGACCCTCTCCCCAGGACTCTGAAGGTGCTTAGTGGTAGCACACCTGTTTCGCACGCAGAAGGTCCCAGGTTCAGTCCCCAGTGGCATCTCCAGGTAAGGCTGAATACGGAAGAACCCTGAGACCCGAGCCTGAGACCATGGCGAGCCACGGCCAGTCAGTGAGTAGACAGTCCTGAGTCAGCTGTGGGCCTGGAGGCTTTGTGTTCAGCGGTTGCCTTGCCTGGCAGAGACCCACCTGTCTGACTCTCAGAGTTGCTGGAAGGAGCGGGCAGGGAAGAGGCTTGAACTAACAAGACCCTTTCCAGCTGTTCTGCTGAATGGAGGAGGCCTGATAAGCTGCTCTCCTCCAGACACAAGAGTTCCTTTTAAGGGCAAACTGCAGCCTTTCAAACACAGAGGCAGGAAGCAAAAACTCATTCTTTAATCTGGAGCAAGGCCTGGTCCAAAGGCCTCAGCATTCACAGGCCTGGACAAGACGCAGCTGCATTTTCTCTTTCTGGCATCAGCTGATGGCTGGCACAGAGCACGATATATCCTCCCTAGGTGGTGTTTCCTTCAGCTTGGAGCCTTGGCTTCGCCAGACACCCCGAGGTCATCCAGCTTATTCTGCATCTTCCTCCTTAAGGCTGTTATGAAATCATCCGGATTTACCTGCGCAACATTTACGCTGTGGCAGTGATTGTCAGCAATGTTTATTGAGCATTCAACGGCCTGATTTGCTTGCAGGGTATTTACACATTTTCCCATTAATCCTATGTTCATTCCAAACTTTTCAGCGCATTTTCACATCACTTTCCTAACGGAAAAAAGTACATTTCCTTTTAAAATCTGCTTTGTTGCCTTAGAGCGACAGAGCACTGTAATGCACTTCAATTGCGCAAACCTGGATTTCTCAGCATGCGCACAAATCCCTCCTGCAAAATAGTGGCCGTCTGCAGGCTCCCTACACCACTGAGATTGGATCCCTGTCAGATACAAAACTGGCTGTGAAGGTTGCTCCTGTGGGTTAGTTAGCTCTGGGTTTCTCAAGGGAGCTGGTAGCCTTGCTGGGCAAGCATTAGTCAGCCAGTTCTTGCCTCCTCTCTCTGTTGCTTGACGTGGTTGGACTTTAGCACAGGGCTGTTTTATCCTTGCAGCTGCTATGGGCAGAGATGGTTAAGCAAAAAGAGACACTTATGAATGAACATTTGGGAGCATTCAACGCAAGTGTTTCTTTAATTTATGAATGGCTTCCCATGAAAACATCTCGAAGCGATTAACAATAAAAATAATAAAAACATCACCACTAAAAACATATGTACCAACAATGTCAAGTCCAGTTCAGATACAAATCTCTGCTTAAAAGGCTTGTTGGGAAAGGAAGTTCTTCAATCAGCACCAAAAAGATAAGTTGGCATTGCCCATGGATGTGTAATGTGAGCGAGTTCCAAAAGGTTGGTGTCTTTACCCTTTGGATAAAGGCCTGCGTCCTTTATCTTATGGAACGGACCTCCTGATGAGATGGTATCCACAGGAGAGCGCAGTGATCGGCTGGGTACATAAGGGGAGAGACAATTTTTCAGGCAACCTGGGCCCCCGCTACATAGGCTTTACGCACCTGAACCAGCACCTTGGACAGCCTGGTAGCTGATGGGTAGCCAGGACAATCCTTTCAGCAGCTGGGTGACATGATGGCGACAGAGAGTACTCGGGACTCTGGAGGCTTTTGCAGTGAGCGGCTGGTTAGGTCTTAGAGGAAGCTGTCCAGCCAGAGCTTGGCTCCCTGCTCCCATCTTGGGGGAGTGAAGGAAGGGGAGCCTGCAAAATGAGGCATGGGGGGGAGGGAAGGCAGCAGCAGCAGCAAGAGCTCTGGTTGGGAGACCACATTCCAGCTGGTGAAATTAAATCACATTCTTCACTACTTTGACTGCTGACAGAAGCGGACAAGAGCAGTCCAGATGGTTGCTGCAGCAGACTCCACTCCCCAGAGAGGCGAGAAAGGGGATTAAAGAGCGCTGCGGAAGTTGGTGGGCTGGGAAAAAGAAGCCTCAATGGATCAGTGGGGTCTGGAAAGGAGGGTGAAGGAACAGGGAAGTCTCTTCCTCACGGACGAGCAGAGGGCCTACCGAGCAAGGCTGGAGCAACAGGGAAGAGCTGCCTTGACCTCCTGGCCTGGTCATTGTCATCAGCTCTGCTCCAGGATGATCTAACCTGGGTTGGGGGGGACAGAAGAGTGCCTCTGGGGAGAGAAGGAGGGACTGCTCTTTCTCAAGGGCAAGATAGCCAGAACCACCACTGACATCGGCTGTCACTTCAAGAACTCGGGCTGGCACTTGCTTTTTCCTCCACCCTCCTCTTCCTTTATCTTCCTGTGACATGTCTTTTTAGATTGTGAGCCTGGGAGCAGGAACCATTTTAGTAAGCCTCCCTGAGAGCCTTTTTTAGCTACAGCGTGGAGTATAAATGCTGTTAATAGATAAACAGTTGCTCCTGCCGCACATGCAGACATGCAAGCACGTTCAGAAAAGCACACCTGAGCGATTGGGGGGGAGGTGACCATAAGCAAGCCTTCACAAGTGAGGAACACGGCCTGTGAATGGAAGCAGCTTTGCCCAGGGACCTTCTGCATGCAAAGCAAGGGCCCTGCCACTGAGCTATGGTCCGTCCTCTGCATTTCAGGCAGCAAAATGTCTTAGGCTGGCCCTGACCCTGACCCTGGCCCACCGTCTCACTTTCCAGGGCTCCATCTTCTTGCAGCCCTCACCTGGTTCTTCAGTTATGGTCCTGAGCCCACCACAGAAAGACTCTGAGGGAGTGCTGGCTGACTCCTTCCTCGTCTGGGAAGGTCAGACCCTGCCAGCCGCACTCTGGCCTTCAGGAGCCCCCTTCAGGATGGAAGAAGGAGGGTGACCTCCTCCTTCAGGTCACATGATGGAGCCTGACTGGCTTTTGAGGCTTCAGCCACTAGGCTGATGGGCTGCATGACAAAGCAGAAAAGAGAGGGGCTGCATGCCATTAGTGGGCAAAGGCTTCTGACTCTCAGTTTGGTAAGTTGCTTTGGGTCACTTGCAAAAAAGACAACTAATAAATGAGAGTAGCGAGTTTAGCAGTAGTGAAAAAGCTTCCCACCACCACCTTAAATTTGGTTGCTAAAATGTTGAAGCCTTCGAGTGGGAGGAAAGATTTGAGTGTGAAAGAACTGAGATCAGTTCTGGTCCAGAAAACAAATTCCTGGCCCTTAATTGTGAGGGTACAAAAGTCCTTTGCGCCACCATTTTGGATCTGGCTGGCGGGTGAATCTTGAGGCTCAAGTAAAACAACAACAAAGTATATCAACCAAGCCTGTGTTAGGGCATCCAAAGGGAAATCCATCCTGCTGGTTTGGGAGGGGGCTGGAGGGCACACCCACCTTTCTGTGCCTGGATCCAGTCCACAACCCAAAATGTACCGAGGACAGCCTAGAAATGATGAACCCCAAACACCCTCTTTTGTCACAAGAAGCCACTGGACCAAATCGAAGCCTCCTTCATGTGCCAGAACAGACGGTTGGGGCTTGTTAAATGAAGCTGTTGGGGCGCACTTAATCTAATTTGCAAATAGTGCTGCTGATGGCAGTGAGTGTGTCTGAATGTGTGTGCAACAGGACTTTGGGATGTTTGAGGAGATGCGGCTGGTTGTGGAAGCAGGACACACAACTGGGTAACAACAATTGTGCATGGGGGGCCACCTCCACACCCAACAAGTGCACAGAGGAGGCAAGCCTGCTGCACACATGCTTGGCAATTCTTTTTCTAATCTGGTTTCACACACAGAATGGAGAGTACTAGTTTAATTTAAACGTTAAAAACGGCATCAACAACAGAAACAATGCACAAACATCGTAGCATTGACATTTCAACCCAGGGGAAAGAGTCTTGATTATGAAGTTCAGTGTGCCAGGTGAGCTTTTTAATTTGGGGTTTTCAGTTTTGACTGTGGTGGAGAAACGTGAGCTTCATAGCCTCAGAGATCCTGATCCAGTTTTGACTACCAAAGTCCAGGAGGCTCCCAGGTAGCAATGGGAGGGTAATTCAATTCAATTTGCATTATCAAACTTGCCCTTTCCAAAACAATATGAGGCCCAAAGTACACCCATCCTTTGTCATTCACACTTATTCAGATTTTGCAATGCACTTCTCCAACCAACCAACGTTTACAAAAATGCATGTGTTGGGGGAAATGTATATTAAAATGACTATATTGGTGAAAATAACATACAAAAATGCACTATATCAGGATAAATTGTTTGCAAAAATGTGTACGTTGGTCAAAACTGTAGACAAAAATGTGATTAAGATAAATTTGTATTAAAATTTTGAAAAATTTCCATGAGGGTTTTAAACTGAATTTAAGATGGAAAGAATTAGAAGCTAAGAAAACTGAAATTATTAACCTAGTCCCTCCGTCTCCTCCGCTCTCCATCCCACCCAAGGACAAGTCCACATCACTGCATTGCAATTAAAACTAAGGGAAGCAGCCCTTTCCAGCATCTGCAGGCGGGTGGCGATGCCTCCCTCCCTCCCTTGGCCCAGATCCAGACAATTAAGAGCTTTGTTTCCTGCTAGGCTGGCTGCCTGTGATGGCTGTTTCAATGGAGACCCAGACAAAGCCACTCTGTGGGGGGGGGGAGGGGAGGATGGACCATGGATGGAGGGGGGGGAGAGAATGACCTCAGTGCAATGACCTCACCCAGCACAATTCCCAAAATTTACAGGCCTTATAAGGCTAGATGGGGGGTAGAGACTAAGAAGGAGAGAGCGAGCAGCAGCAGCATCACACCCCCCCTCAAATCCATCCCAGGCTCCTCTGGGGCTTCTAAATATAAAATGCAAGAGTTTCTTTTTCAGCTAAATGAATTTAACATCCTGCTATTTTCTCCAAATTGTATGTCTGTCTAGGTGAAATGTTCTACTTGTTAGTCAGATCTCCTTTCTTTCTCTCTGCCCCCCAATTCCCTGAAAAAGCCCCTCACTTCATTCCCAAAGCCGGCCAACAGTGGAGGCCCCTTTCACGCAGAGGGAGGGAGGGGATGTGAGGAAGCGTGGAATGTCCCAGGTGGATTCCATTCGGCCTTAGAGGAATGTTGAGGAGGAGAAAAATGAAGTGAAAGGAAAAATGTAAATGACAACATTGTCTGCCCAGTTTTCGTTTTCCCTTTGCATGTCTCTCGCCTCCCTCCCGCAATCCCAAAATGTACTGTTAGCTCCCTTTGGGTGAATGGCAGAGTTCAGACACAAGGCGGTGGCATCTCCGTCTATGGCTCCACAGTTTGTGCCAATCTATTCAGCTACACTTTGGGGCACCTGAGTGGGCACAGCAGGGATTTCATCTATGAAGCATACACACAGGGCTCTGTCCTGACCGCAGCACTGGGAGGTCTACAGGTCAGTCGCTCCTCACGATACTGGGATTAAAAAAAGGTCATAAAGCATTTTGCAAATTTGAAGCGATACATATATGTATGTGAGAGAGAGATTGAGCAGCAGGAGAGGAATCACATCCTGGTCACCCATTATGTCAGGGCAATTACAATGAATGCTGCCTGGGACAACTAGCACACTTTCCCCAGATTCAAATTATAAGTTTGCAAAATGTGACCGCCTGGAAAACAGCAGAAATTACCTGGAGGCGGGGGGACATGAAGATTGTGCTGTACAAATTAAAACAGTGCATCATTAATCTGTGCAGCAGCCTGGATATTGCAGAATGGTCCTTTGTGATGGGAAACAGTTAAAAACATTTCACTCAGATGGCACCCTGAAATCCAGAGCCTCTGCTTTTTGTCCTTTCCCTGCCAATTCAAGGGGGTCCTGCTTTAAATATTTTTGAATAAAAGTGCCAGCCTTTTCTGAAGTAAACACATCCATCTTTGCAAGCTGTCCTCCTAGGACTGGTGTTCTGGAGATCTTTTATAGCAGGGAGGAGGAGCCCTGATGCCCTCCAGGTGCTGTTGGCAGTGGGCTCCACCAGCCCTCCAGCCAGCATGGCCAGTGGTTACCCAAGATAGGAGTTGTCATTCAGCAACATCTGGAGAAGGGTCACAGATGTTCCCCATTCAACCATTAGAACTTTGGTAGCCTCACCTCTGGCTTTTAATTTTTTTAAAATTATTTAACAAAATGTATGCCCCATTTGGCTGTAAAGCTGTTCTGTCCCAGTTTCCTCAGTATTGTTTTCCTGAACTGACATTTCTTTTTTGATGAGGATGCAAGCAAGCGTTGTGTGAGTCCATCCTTGAAACAACAACATTCATATCCCACTTTTCCTCCAAGGAGCTCAAAGTGGTGTGCAAACATGGTTCTCCCCCTCCTAATTTTCTCCTCACAAGGACCCTGTGGGGTAGGTTAGGCTGAGAGACAGTGACTGGCCCAGGGTCACCCAGGGAGCTTCATGGCCAAGCAGGGATTTGAACCCTGGTCTCCCAGGTCCCAGTCCGACACTCTAACCTCTACACCACACTGGCTTATTGAACTGTGAATGGTCCAGAGATACGGAGCGAATAAACCCACAGAGAGCCTCGCTGCTTCAAGTGCACTGTAACTCTTCCCGTGCAAGAGTGAGCTATAAATCAAATGAGGTCCAGAATGAGAGATGCCAGTCCTGGCCAGGCCCAGAAAAGGCAGGTTAGCGCAGCCTTTGCCCTGCTATAATAAGGCCTCCTCCTAAGCAGAGGGGCATCCCTACTCTCTCTTGCAGTTGCTCTTGTCATGCTGAGCCCTTCTCTGCTTGCAGCTGTTGCCAGCCCAAGGCCCAAGAAAAGCACAGGAGGGAGGGGGTTTTCCTTTCTTTTTTGAGTGTCTAAACCCCAGAAAGCAAAAGATCACAAGAGGCCCCTTCACCTTTGACTGGGCTCCATGGAGATGGATGAAAATCCATCAGCTGTGAGGGGGGAGGGCTGGAGGGGGCCCATTTCTGGAATGTGCTTTTGGAGATGTCCATCAATGCGGGAGGGAGGGAGGGGGTCGCAGGGAGGGAGCAACAGAGCCTGACAAGAGCTCACGTTTCATGGAAACTGGGGGGAGGGGAGCAACAGATATTGCTCCTCTGTTGGGAGCACCAGGTCTCCCCCCCCCCTCACTTCAGAGCAGGTCCAACGCAGGGAGGAATGGGAGGGGGAGAGAAGAGTGTTCTGCTGTTTCAGCTGTTTCAGTCACTCCAAGGACAGAAAATGGTTCACAATGGAGAGCCCCCCCTGCAAAACCCCCATAAATGGTAGCCTCTTCTTTCTCATGCAGTCTCTCATACTACGTTATGGAGCCCCTTCCCTCCCCAAATGGAGTCTGTTGCCAAATTTCCTGCTGCTTACGTAGAAAGCTGCCTTGTACCAAGCCAGACCTTTGGTCCCTCCATCTCAGGATCGTCTGCAACACGACTCGCAGCAGCTCTGCAGGGTTCCAGGCAGGAGTGTCTCTCAGCCCTCTCTGGAGATGCCTTTGTGGGATTGAACCTGGGACCTTCTGCATGCAAAGCAGGTGCTCTGCTTACTGAGCTATAGCCCTTTCCCTTAATACAAAGTAAGATTCCAGTCCTCATGGTTCTGATCCCAGTAGGAACAGAGGAAACTGTCAGATGGTTGGTCCACCTAGCTGAGTTTTGTCCACAATGACTGAGAGAGCTTCAGAGGGGAGTCGTTTTCCCAATGTGGGATCTTCCTAATGCAAAACATCCCAGCCCAGATCACTCCGAATCAGTTTCTTTGCAATTCACGTTGAGTCATTGTTCAACAGATCCTGCTCCAAATCAATTTATTTCCTTTCAATTACCCCCGTTGATTACTCCCTGCCATGATGTCCAGGCAGTCATCTTAATTTTCCCCCTAAAATTAATATCTTAGCCAGTATTAAATTTCCCCCAGTTTCTTTACCCCCTTGGAAACCCTCGAGGCATAGAGAAAAGACTCCAGGGCCCACTGCACCATGGGTTTACACCTCACAATGCTCCTAGCGGTGGGAAATGGGCTTTATCTTACCCTCCTGCCCCGAGCCCCAACATCAGCATCCCAAATGTCTATTTCTGTTGGAGAGCAAGTTTGGAAAGGAGGGCAGAGAGCAGCTGGCTCTCTGTGGGGCAGAGATTAGACTGGAATGGAATCCTGTCCCAGAATGCAAGGACTCTGGGATGGGCCATTCAGCAGCAGCAGCAGCACATAGGACTAAAGGGAGCCAAGGCACCAAACAGCAGGTGCACCCAGGGCTTGCAAAGCATTTGCTAGCTGAGCCACATTGAGATGCACGGCCCTAGCTTTTCTTGGGTACCAGCACTGGGCTTGCCTATTTCACACCAGCTGAGCCGGTCCCAAGGGGGGCTGCAGGTCAGGGGGAGAAAGACCCCGACACAGACACACACAGAACCAGGCACATACCATGACAACAGACCCTCCTCAGATGCTGGGAAGGGAAATCTACTTCACAGAGCAGTCCTGTGACTTTAAATTCATTTATTTAATCATTTCACTGTTGTTGTTTTTTAAAAGTGGGGAGAAATCTTGGCAACATTGCAGGGAGGCTTCTCCAATCAGAGTTTCTTAAGGGCCCCTCCAGATTGGTGTTTCCTTGTGAGTATATTCTGCAACATCTTCTTGACACAATAATAGTGGATTTATAATGGACCATCCACACATCATTCGGCTTTATTAGTAGTTCTGCGAAGCTTCCTCAATGCTATCACATTACTGCTGTCTGGACGGCTATAGCGCAATAAAAACAGGACAAAAATAAACCAGAACTTTTATGGGATTTCAGCAGGAAATTATAGTATAGTATATTGGAAACGAAAAAGTATACCTGCCCCAAAACTTTTGCAAGTGCAAACAGTATTGAAAGAGGGATCACATCAATGAGCACAAATAATCATGTATGCACCATAAAAAAGAGGTCTAGAAGGGCCTTTAGTGGACCAGTGGGGGGTGGTCTGCATCAGCAGAGGCTTGGTTGCCCCATTCACCCCAAAGGAGAAGGGCTGGTCTTGCATAAGTGGCATCAGGGCATGGGGGTGGGTGATGACTTTGCAATGTGTGCAACTGACTCCACAGATTGGGGGGAGCAGGCATTTTTGTCACACCCAGCCCACCCAAAAGAGCTAACAACGAAAGTGGGGAAGAGGAGCAAGCAGAAAACAGGTTGAAAATAAAAATGGCTACTGCTGTCAGCAATTTGGGAGGGGGCACATAAAATTGTTTGGGGTGCCAGATGTGGCCCACAGGTTATGGGTCAGTAACCCCTGTCTTGGAGGAAGTGGCAACCCAGCAGCACATACCCATTGCACCCTGCCTCTTGTCCTTCCTCATGTACAGCTGGGCTCCACCTACACCTTCACAAACAATGGGAGCAAGAAACCAACTGTCTACGCACAGCACTCCCCTGGGGTGCCCACAGTTGTAATGGGCGGGTGCTGTTAATGTAACCAGCAGTCCATTTTGGAACAAAGTCAAGCAACTGTTCCTGGAGGCCAGCACCAGTCCTGATCCAAGGAATCATTCCTTGCGGCTGCAGGACAAAGAGTATGCTGAAGAGACATGAAGGTCTCAAGTGAAGACAACCCTGACCTGATCCACTTATTTGTCTGGGTGTAGGCAGCGAACACACCAACCATACATGCAAAGCACATGACTTCCCCCAGAGAATCCCGGGAACTGTAGTTGCTGCTCCAAGGGTGCTGGGAATTGTAGCTCTGTCAGGGGTAAACTATAGTTCCCAGGATTCTTGGGGGGAAGCCATGTGTTTTCAATGTATTGTGCATACACAGTCTTCAAAAGTTTACACAGAGATGTTTTCTGGGTTAGCTGACTAACCTGCCCCCAAATAACCCCAACGCTTTTTGCAAAGCCATAACATTAAAGCACATTCACAGCACATTGTTCCCACTGAAGAATCCTGGGACCCGTAGTTTGTTAAGGGTGCTGGGAATTGTAGCTCTGTGAAGGGTAAACTACACTTCCCAGGATTCTTTTTTTGCTTTGAATTTGCTTTGAAGGGATGGGGTGTATGCAGCCTTTGTGAGGATAACTGGGGAAGAGGTCCTTCCCAGCGCTGGGGCTCTGTCTGATCCTCCCCCTCTTAGGCTGTCAGTGACAAGGATGGCTAGCCCAGCTGGAGATGAGTTAGCCGAGAAGCGTCCTTCCAAACTGGTATCACAAATCACAGAAGTGCCTGCCGCCACCCCTCCAGGCATCTGAGTGAGGCTTCCAGCTGGCCAGCTCGACTAAAGAGAGACAAGGCTTATTTTCACACCAGCTGCCTGCCAACTGTCTGGCTGGGTAAGGTTTCAGCTCTGGATTGTCAGGAAATGGAGATTGATAAACTCCTTTTAAGTAGGGTGGAAGCAGCGGTCAGACTTAGAACAGTTGGGCTCCTTCCCTGTGAGATGGTTTTGCACCTACGGTGTGCTGAAGGAGCATTTTAGGAAGGTGTTGAGGCTCAGCCCCATCTGGTTTTCCTGGGCAAGGAGGCAGAAGGCCTCTGTACATGCACAGAAGAAAACTGCAGTTAATGAATGGGGGATTTATTGAACGAAGTAACTCGCTGCAGTATTTTAATGCATTTTGATTTTAATGTTTTACTGTTTGGCTGGTTTTGTGTACTGTAAACCAGCCAGTTGTCTTTGATGAAGGGTGGTCTTTACATTTATTTTTCTTATTCTTGGTGGTGGTAGTAGTAGTAGTTTGCCCTAGATGTTATTAAGCACAGACACCAGCAGTCCTGTGAAAGTATCCTGGATGCATCAACCTAAATGGAATATCTTTTCTCTTCATCCAGACAGCTACCTGACCTACTGGTTAGCGAAATCCAGTTCTATATCCCCGCGGAGTTTTTACATTGCAATTAGATGACAGGAAAAGGGTGGGAGGTTTCCTGTGGTGACAGTCAGAGGCCCCTAGACCAACTCAGCACTTTGAGAAGGCTGTGGTCCTCTTTGCCCACATTGGACCTAGCAACTACCCATTGCAATCGTGGGCTCAAGCATAGGACGCTTTAAGCATTCTGTGTGTGCCACCTGAAAGGGGAGAGAGAGAGAGAGAGAGAGAGACACTCTGGGGCTCTGTACATCAGTACTTCCATGTTCAAACTGGGTTCCAGTGCACCTCTGGATTCTAGTGGTCCTTCAGTGCTAGTTTTGACTTAAAGCCCATAAAAGCACAAGAAGAGCCCTGCAAGCTGGATCAGACCAAAGGCCTATCTAGTCCAGAATCCCATTCTCACAACCAGATGCCTCTTCTAGGAAGCCCAAAAGCAGGACCTGAATGCAGCAATGGTCTCCCTACAGGCGATTCCCAGCAACTGGCATTATGCAGGGACTTACTGGCTCCAACAGATGAGGTAGCACCCAGCCATCATGGGTAGTAGCCACTGATAGGCTTATCCTCTATGAATTAGTCTAATCCTCTTTTAAACCCATCCAGGTTAATGGCCATCACTGCCTCTTGTGGGAGTAAATTCCATAGTTTAACTACTTGTTGTGTGAAGAAGTACTTTATTTTGTTTGTCCTGAATCTTCCAGTCTCGAGTTCTAGTATTGTGAGAAAGGGAGAAAAACGTTTATCTGTCCACCTTGTCCACCACCATGCATAATTTTATATGCCTCTATCTTGTCCCCTTGTACTTACTTTTATCTAAACTACAAAGCCCCAAAATGTTGTAACCTTTCTTCATGGCATAGTTGCTTTATACCCTTGTTTTTCTAAACCTTTTACAGCTCTACAATACCCGTTTTGAGGTGACCAGAACTGTATACAGTATTCCAAGTGTGGTCACACCATAGATGTGTATAATGGCATTATGACACACACACACACACCAAACGGTCAATCCTGACCAGTTAGATAAGTTTTTTGTTTAACTCCTGGTAAAGTTTCAGCAGCAAGGACAAACTAGCTAGCAAAGAATAGGCCAAAAAGAGAGGAAATGTATCACTGCATTTCAGCGTGGAGCCAAGACTTGTCCTCTGCGCAGCCCCCTTCTCTTTGGTCTCTGCCCCTCCCTTCATCTCGGTCCTTTTCAGATAATGGGATGACATCAGAGTCTGAGTAATGCTTTCTGAAAGGGTCTGGAAATGCCATTATCCTGAGGAGCAGGCAGAAAGAAAAGGCCACCACTGGTTTATTGGAACCTCTTCCTGTTTTCCTGCTTCTGCTTGCAGGTGGAAAGGAATCAATTCAAACTAAAAGGGAATTTTAAAAAACGTTATATTTATTACATTCTTCAAGGAGTTCAGAGCAGTTCATGGAGGTTCTCAAGCTGCCTCCCTTCAGGGCCCAGCTCAGAGCACCTTCTTAGCTCCTGAGGTGTGGAAGATAGCTTTGGTCTTCACAGCACACACACAAACTGTGCTGGGAGGGTGCAATGTTATGCTCCTCCATTTCTGTCCTAATGCAGGGACCAGAGATCTCCCTGACTCCTCAACTCACCCTGGCAGCCTTGTCCAAAAGGAACGTAAGAAGAACCTGGCTGCTAAGGGGGGCCAACTAGTCTAGCCTCCTAGTGCTGCTATGGAAATGCATTTTACGTCCCTAAACGGAGGCCTTTCAGAGGGACACAGAGAATCCTGAAGCCCTGATTAGCAACATTTCTGCTTCCCACTGACTAACAATCAGCCCTTTTCATTACCACTTTGTACAATGTGGTCTCAGTTGATGTCAAGGGCAGCATTAATGTATTCTTGCACTCTCTTCCTCCTGCAGATTATATATATATATATATACCACAGCCCCTTATCAGTCAAAGTATTTTAAGAACTTCTGCTGATTTGACACAGCTGCCTGAGTGGTGTAAGTTTGACAGCTGATTAGAGCAGAGAAGGGGAGGGAAGAGGCTGCCACCTAGTGGCTGACTCCCAAGAGCTGAACCAGGGAACTTTTTGTTGAGCAGTTGCATGGTCTGAAAGCTTAAAAATCTGCTTTTACACGCTCAGGAGTTCAGAGCAAAAAAACTTAAATGAGACAAAATAAATGTTTCCTTTTCTAGGAATTGTTGGAACACCTGCCACCTGGATATTCTGAAGGCAAAGTTAGTTTAAAGGTTTAAGTTAGTTTAAAAGCTTATATACCACTTTTCAGAACAACTGTCTTACAAAGTAGATTACAATCATTAAAAAACATGAATAGTAATCAGTAAAATACAACAGTGAAATCTGATTGCTATCAGACATATAAACACAGACTAAAATAGGCTAAAACCAGTGTTGGACCCATGGCCCAACAAGTATAACCCAACATTGAACCTCACATTTTAACCCCCAGAAGCCATTCTTAAAAAGTATGTCTTCAGAGCTTGTTTAAGAGATCAGTGATGGGGCTTGCCAAACTTTCCCCAGAATTGAGTCCCACAAATTGGGGAGGGGGGAGACTACAGAAAAGACCCCAACACATTTTCCTGGGCTACAAAGTACACCCTTATCATGGCCCCTCCCTTCCCTGCTCAGACACCTTGGTGCTCGAGGGAAGGGAGGGGCAAATCTGTCAATTTGGCATTCTCTCTCTTTCTATTTTTTCCACCCTTAATTTTAGTTCTCCACATTTTGACATCAATTTGGAATTATTCTTTTTAAAAGTCCTCATGAAAATTCATCAGCATTTTAGTGCAAATTTCTTGTCATACACACATTTATATGCAACTTTGCCTAATATACATATTTTTGCAAAGCACTTTTCCCTAATATAATGCATTTTTCTATATTATTTTCACTAATATGTTGGCTATTAAACCGAGAAAGCAGAGGTTAAATTTCCACAAGTGAGCTACGTGACTTAGCAGCTTCAACTGGCATCTAGCCTGTCACTATACTGTTCTGCATCCTGGGCATCTGCTTGCGCCAGATCCAACATCCAACATAATATATGAATTTATACACATACTTTATCCTGTATATGCATTTTTGTACACATTACTTGTCTGAACAATTGCATTACAAAATTAAGAGACGTGCAAATCTCCAAGGATGGCTGCATTTCAGTTCATAGATTGTTTTGAAAAGTGCAAATTAGGTAGCTTCACCTTTAAATCTGAACTGAATCTAATTTTATGAGACTTGCTAGTTTGTTTTTGAGGGTGGGCTTTACGCACTACACCAGGATGCAAAAAATGGTGAAAAGAGGTACCATGAAGAGGTCTTTCTCTATGTTTTAGGATTGTAGGGAGACATATAGGTCATGATTAGGAACCTGCCTTATCCTGAGACAGACCATTGGTCCATCTAGCTTGCTACTGTCACTACTGAATGGCATTGACTCTCCAGGAGGTAGAGGTAGGAGGTATTCCCAGACCCATCTATAGATGCTGAGGACTGAACCTGGGACCTTTTGGCTGCAAAGCGGGTGCTCTGCCACTGAGCTACGGACCTTCCCAGTTAAGCTCTGCTTGAGGTGGAAAGTTTGCTTCACCAAAAGAACCTCTGCCTTCTGGGTTCCAGATAAAAATAGCCATCCACCCACTGCCCCCTCCCGTTGCGAAGATAAGCCATCTTCTTGACACCCAATTATCTACTGAATATTCCTAGACATTAGCTTACAAATGGTTTGAAGGCCCCCTTCCATGCAGCAAAGGCAGCAACAAGGCAATTGAAAATGCATCCATGCTGGACCTTCACTGAAGCGGTTTGCAAGATGACAAGCATTGTCTTTCCCTGTCTGGCTGCTGCCTGCCTTCTCCACCCCCTGATGCCTCTGTTCTTTGCTAGGGGAGAAGTGGCTCACCCACACTCACCCATTTGCAACAACCGAGGTGCTGCTTGACAACAACGAAGCAAGCTGCCACCATCTTCCTCTGCCTCACCACTTGGCCTGCGCAAACATTGCTGGTGGGCAACACTTTTCCAAGGGGCTGCTGGCTTTCTCTCCTCCAACTTGGTTACCACTGCCCTCTGGGGTCACCCTGCTCAGTTTACTGTCTGCTATACAAAATTGCTTTCCTTGAACTGTTAGAGTTAGACATATGCAGGGCTGTGTTGCTAGGTACTTAAATGACTCCAGCCACGGGCATGCCACACAAATGTGCATACAATTTGCATATGCTAGTAATTTAGCAGGTCTCTCCATTGAAGATTGTATCTCTTACAGGCACAGAATTATAAGCTAAAAGAGGTTTTACAAATATAATCCAAACCCACCCCCACAATCCTATAACAACACATATAGATGCCTCTGGGCAAATTAAGATGTGGCTAGGAATCTCAGCACTACCTGCACTTCGCAGTGAGTGCAAACAGTAAGCAAAACAATTTTTTAAAAAACAAAAGGCTTTTTTTAAAAAAAGAGGGTCAGGGATTCCAGGGGCCCTGTGACGATCCCACAGCTGGCTCTACCTGTGATACTCCCACTAGGGCCACCACCTGTCAGGATCTCGGTTAGTCTCCCTATGGCTTATTGTTACTTTGTGTCTGGGTGCCCTTGCCGTCCACAACCCCCTTGTATCTTTGTCAATAAAGCAAACAATCCTGGGTTGCTCTGGATACCTGACGATGTTACAATATCTTCCTTCACCGCTGCCACCATTTATTTGATACTGTTTCCCTCCAGCCTTGGTAATTACCCTGCCCTCCCTTCTGGTCTGTGTATCCCCAGCCAAGGATCAGCTTTTGGTAAACCAATAAAAGTATTTATTTGATAACACCAGGAAATAACAAGATTACTTTAGGAATGTTTAACTAGTGTATGGTTTCATTTAGTGTCACTTTTTATGTTTCCAGTCAAATATATTCTGTCTAAATACCAGCCAGATATGATCCAAACCTCCCTCAGAACTCTGCCAATCACTCCTCTCAACAACTCTCCTCTCCCCAGAACTCAACTCCACTCCCTCTCTCCAACAACTCCCCCTGACTCAACTGTCATCCTCTCATTTATACCTTCAGATTGAGCTTTCACACTCGTCATCCACTTTTCAAATATATCCATCAATTTTGCCCCCAACTCCACAAAAGGCCTCCCTGTCTGTATCTGGCAATTTCTGAAAAGTTTTCTAAAATAATTAGGCCTCAATCTAAACCTTTTGAGCACTGCTTCTTTAAACTCAGCATATGTCACTGGCCTGTCTGAGGGGAAACATTGATACACCTCAGCCAATTCTCCTTTTATTAAACTTGATAAATACTGCATATATTTATCTTCAGGTAACCCCCACATCTGTGCTGCTTTTTCAAAACTTGTGAGGTAAATTTGGGGATCCTGCCCAGGCTCATACACGGTGAAATCTTTTGGAATCACTTTTATTTTTGCTTCATCTCTCTCTTTTCTTATCTCCTCAGAATGAAGCTTCTCCCTTTCTAATTTTAACTTTTCCACTTTTATCTCAGCCTCCATTCTCAATCTTTCAGGCTCTAAAATCCACTGCTTCTCCTTTTCTTCAGCCTCCAATCTCAGTTTCATCATCTCAATCTCTCTATCCTTATCCTTGTCCTCACGTTCCCATCTTAACTTCTCTCTTAAATACTCCACATAGGCAGGATTACTTGAGCACTCTTCTGGGGTCTCTTCTCTCACAGGCTCTTGGTTTTGCACCCATGTATACGTGATTAGTGTTACCTGCAATTCATCTACCCCTTTACCCTCATGAGGTAAATGAAAGGCTATACATTTCTCCACCAGCTCTCCTCTCTTCATTTTCAAGAACTCAGCCATGTTTCTAAGAGCTCACAAACTTTACCACACACTCACAAGTTCTCTTTATTGGTTATTCCCCTCACAATCACTACTTTCTAGGGACTCTCTCTTGTTCATATTCCACAGCTACACCACCTGTCAGGCCCCCTCCTGTGGTCTCCACCTGTCACGATTCCACCTCAGGTCCTGATCTCTTAACAGTTCTGTCACCGGCCCTAGCACAGATCTCTCAAGATCCCACTGCTAGGCACCACCACCTGACACTCTCTGTAACAATATTGCCTTGAGACTGTGCCTTAGTCTCCTCCTGGCCCATTCCTACGTAGTGTCTGGGTGCACTTACAGGTCACAAGCCCCCTGTATCTTTGTGCCTATAAAGATTACAGCTCTGGGTTGTTTTGGATACCTGATGATGTCGCACTATCTCTTCACCGCTGCCACCATTGATACTGTTTCCCAACCTTAGTATATGCCCTGCCCACCCTTCTGGTCTGTGAAAACCCAGCCAAGGATCAAGCGTTTTGTTAAACCAAGAACTATTTATTTATTTACACAGGGAATAACAAGATTACTTAAAGGTTCAGTGAACAAGCGTGTGGTTTCATAAAATGTGTTACTCTTTATATTTCTTAGTCATAAATAACCTGCCTCACTACCCACCTAAATCCAATCCACCCCTCCAAAACTCAGAACCAACCAACAAACTCCCAAACCAATTGTCATCCTCTCATTTATACCTTCAGAGACCCAGACTCTCAGCCAATCACCATTCAACTTTCTTCAACATTCCAACCCATGTACTCCCCCCTCTAACTCAGTCTACTTACCACATATACTCTAATAAACCCGCACTTACCATATTTACAGTTATCAAACTATAGGGACATCACAGGCCTTAACACACATATGTGGAGCCCTGACCTAATTTAGGCTCCAGTGAAGGATGGCTGGTCCTGAGGCAGGCAGGTGCTGCCTCACAGTGGCCATGTTTAGCACAGTGCCTGAGCCAAAATCCCCTAAATGAAGCACAATATTTGGTGCAACAATAAATCCAAAGTGCAAATGAATTTAATAGGCAGCTGGACAGCCACCTGTCGGAGATGCTTTAAGTTGGATTCCTGCATTGAACTCAACGGCCTTATAGGCCCTTCCAACTCTACTATTCTATGATTCTATGCGGAAGGGGAAACTGGCAGGAAGAAGAAAGGAATTATATGTAGAGAGGCCCAGAAGATCTAAAGGAAGGAAACTTTAATATGGTCTAAAGCAGGGTTCCCAACTGTGGCCCACAAGATTCATTCGAGTGCTCCATGGCGTGAATGTAAAAATGTAACTAAAAACAGCATCTAGTGCAAGGCATGACAATTACTGCCACTGGCAGAAAATTAATTCAGTGGTGCTCCAATTGTCAATGTTCAAAGTGGTCTGTGGGGGGGGAAATGTCTGGGGAACCACTTATCTAAAGCTGATGTTTAAAACACTGAGAAAGAAAGCAAAGTCCACATTGTTATCCCCTTGTCTGTCTGGAGGTCATGGAGAAAGCATCTGATTTCTCAGCCAACTCCTATTATTCCATTTCTTCATCATCCACTATTTTATTACCTGAATAAGCTATCAGACTTTAAATGTTGGGAGGTGAAAGGGCTTTATACATATTTATAAATGGAGTCCCACATACTTGAAAACAAATTCAGGATGAACTGCATCCACATCAGTGTATTTGGCACAAATTACTACAGGTTAAGCACTTGATAACAAAACCTTCTGTGGAGGAGGAGTAGAGACAGAAATCACTGACTTCATTTGAGAAATATTTAGTGGAAACTTCGTTTACTGTTCAGGATTCTCTATCCTGTTTATATAAAATATTATATATAAAGACTGGGAATCTAGATAGTCTATAACAATGGGAGAAAGATGTTTGTATGGAGATTGACCCTGTAAAATGGGGAAATCTATGGGATAAATTCCCATGTCATTCAATATAAGTGAAACTATGTGAAAACTCATATAAGATTATTCATAGGTGGTACCTAACTCCATTAGCTCTGCATAGAATTAATAACAATGCTACAGCGATGTGTTCGAGTGGGTGTGGAGTATATGGGAATTATTTTCACGTGTGTTGGATGTGCACTGCAATTCAGACATTTTGTGAAAAAGTATTTAATGAGATTGGGTTGATTACAGGGCAGAAGATTATCCCTGACTCTTTTATCTATTTTCTAAGAAGATAATTTGTCACTGCACTCTAAGGATTTGATAGTTACTTTAGTCATTGCTCATCATAGGAAAAAGGTTGACGGCAGTTTAATGGATTCATGGTATTCTCAGGTTTGGAACATAGCTTTGATGGAAAAGTTAACACAACAAAGGTTGGTGAGGTGGGACCCAAATAAAAAATATAATTTTCATATTAAGTGGTTTAGGTTTATAAGCTATGTAGCAGTTGTTGTTGTTGTTATGCGCCTTCAAGTTGACTACGACTTATGGCGACCCTATGAATCAGCAACCTCCAACTGCATCTGTCGTGAACCAGCCTGTTCAGATCTTGTAAATTCATGTCTGTGGCTTCCTTTATGGAATCAATCCATCTCTTGTTTGGTCTTCCTCTTTTTCTACTCCCTTGTTTTTCCCATCATTATTGTCTTTTCTAAAGAATCATGTCTTCTCATGATGTGTCCAAAGTATGATAACCTCAGTTTCATCATTTTAGCTTCTAGTCATAGTTCTGGTTTAATTTGTTCTAACACCCAATTATTTGTCTTTTTCGCATTCCATGGTATGTGCAAAGCTCTCCTCCAACACATTTCAAATGAGTTGATTTTTCTCCTATCCGCTTTTTTCACTGTCCAACTTTCATACATACATAGATATTGGGAATACCATGGTCTGAATGATCCTGACTTTAGTGTTTAATGATACAGTACATCTTTGCATTTGAGGACCTCTGCTATGTAGCAGTGGGGGAGCATAATTTCTGTCTGGCATCGATTCATGCCTCTTTATGGAGGGATGTCTTTGGGTAGTACCTGGAATTTACTATGGCTAAACCCTTCTACCAAAAGTGGGTTTCCAAATCTGTTTTTAATTACTTAGATGAGATCTATGGTTCAATATGTGTATCGATGAAGTAGTAGTAAGGATGATAGCAAAAAGGAAGTTGTTTAGCTACAGGTGTATTACATTCTGTGCTTTTAAAGTTTACATTAATCTCAGTAACTCTTCAATTTTTGAACTTTTAAAAAAATATAATTTTGAAACATTTTTCATTTTGTTTTGGTGTGGGTTTTTTTTGTTAATTTATATATGTATACATGCTTTGCTCATATAAGTTATCATTCATTGGCGGTCACTTGTGGCTGAGTAAGATTGTCTTCCAAGATAAGGTCTTTAGTGGTGGGTCCGTAAGAGACTGTGGAGGCCAATTTTGGATCCACACAGCCTCCCACAGTGAGGACATAGGTTTCCATATGGGAGATGGTCACGATGAGGATTTGCTTGACGTGCCTTCCACTTAGCTCGTTTGTCCCGTTCGCCCTGTACTCGTGCTTCTTCAAAGTCCACAGCACCTTTGATAATGGCCAACCTCCATTTGGCACGTTCATGGGCCAAGACTTCCCAGTTCTCGATGTTCATGTTACATATTTTTAGATTCGCTTTAAGAACATCTTTAAACCTCTTTTGCTGCCCACCGATTTCTTCCATCCTTAAGTTGGGAGTAAAGTAGCTGCTTTGGAAGACGGTTATACACGTTAGTACATTGTAGTAGGTTTCTATATTTCTTTGAAGAAGCTGATTTGTATACTTAAGAAACTGAATAAAAAGAATGTCAGCAAACCAACATGATAATCCCCTGAGGGACTGTAGGGCGGAGGTGCGCGCGAGAAAAAAGGCGAGAATTTTGAAGATCTCCTCAGCCGCCCTTTCACCCTCCCAACCGCCGCCCGCTGAGGCAAAAAGTAGACGAATTTCCCGCTCCTTTCACCCATGCCATATCTCGCCCATTCAGTGGCCGCCGCGCCACTGACAGCCGTGAAGCGCGGCTAATCAGGATTAAGGGCAACGGGGAGGGGGAGCGCGATCTAGGTGCCGCAGCAGCCCAATCGCAGAAGTTCGGAGGCGGGGCCTCACCCCATGTGGGCGTGGTGGAAATGGAGGAGCGGGAATCAAACACCCAAAGGGTTTTTCTAGGGAGGGGGCGTGGGCGTGGTCTAAGTTAGTGGGTGGGGCCTGTCAGTCCAATGGGCGGTGCCTAATGGGGTTGCTGCTGGCCAATGGGCGCTGGAGGGGCGTGGCCACACTTCCAGAGTGTTCCTGGAAGAGAAGGAGGTCGGAGCGCTAGAGGGTAAGGGGGGGGCGGAGGGGCTTTTCGGACGCCTGGGTCCTTTGTATTCTTCCCTCCCCCCCTCTGGCGCTTTGGTCCCTCCCGCTCCTCCCTGTCCCGGACGCTTGGGTCCTTTCTCCGCCCCTGTGGGGAGGGGGCGCGATGGCCTCCTGGGTCCTCCTTCCCCTCCCCCTACCAGCTTTTGTTTGTTTTCCCCCCTCCCCCAACTTCTTTTAAAAACTCTTTGCTGACTTTGTTGTGCCCTTTGAAAAATATTGTGTTCTTTTTAAAATATATATTTTTGCTTCTTTTTATCTTGTATCTTTTTATCTTATCTTTTTGTTTTTATTATTGTATATTTTCATTGCTGTGTATTTTGTTGTGTGTCTTGAAATTATTTTTTATTGTAGGTCACTTTTGGACGTTTTGCAGAGAGAGAGACAGAGATTGAGGGTTTAGGCTGCAAAATGCAGGAAAGAGTCTTGTGCAAAAGCTCCAGTATTTTTTTTTAATTATTATTATTATTATTTAAATAAACTTCCTTTTGTACCTGATGAGGTGAGCCCTCCAGAGTCCATCAAAGCTGACTTTAAGGTGCCACTACAGAACACTGGCTTTGAATTTTGTTGCAATTTTGGCTACTTATACTGTGCGAGACCCCTCTGGAAGGTGGGGGTATGTTTGTGTGTTTAATATTTTTATTGAAGTTTTGTAAAAACAACAACAGAACAAACAGAGAGATTCCCGTAGCTAGATGAAAGCTAGTTTACAGTGTCTCAAGACCAGACCAAATTCAGTCACATCTTTTCAGCTCTTTTTCGAAAGTCATCCTGTTAGTGCCTTGTGTTTTTTTAAATGCTGTGTATTGTTTTTTTATATTTTGTGAGACACTGTGAGTTGCTCCATTTGGAGGGGACAATCTCTCTCACACACACACACAATATATGCTGAAAACAAATAAGATATATTGAAGTTTTCCCTCTCCTTTCGCCCCCTCTGCTTTAGATGACTGACAGCACAACTCTATACACATCTCCCTAGAAGTAAGCCCAACTGACTTCAGTGGGACTTACTCCCAGGGAAGTGTGTGTAGGACTGCGTCCTAGTGACTCCTTTCCCTTAGACACCTGGGGAAAGAGCCCTGACTGCTTTATCTTTCCTTGGCATTTTAAGCACAGGGCTGCTTGTGATGATATTTCCATAGCATCTTTTTAAAATGATTATTATTGATGAAGTATTGTTGACAGAGGACTTGGAGCAAAAGAGAGTCTTTTTCCTGTAGGTGGCGTACAACCTCATGTGCTGTCTGTGAGTAAATACATCTTGGCTTTAGCACAGTGGGGAGGAGAGCCTGGCTGGGAGTCCAGAGTCTGTGAGTTCAAATCCCTAAGGAGCCCAGTTGCCCCCCAGCTGGCAGTTGCAGACAAGGAAGGGGCTGGCTTGTGCAACTGTGGCAAGCTGAGCTGGGGAGGACTAGCCTCAGAGGGAGGCAATGGGAAACCCCCTCTGAATACCACTTACCATGAACACCCTATTCAAAGGGTTGACTTGAAGGCAGTGCATTTCCATTTTGTTAAAAACATCTCTACTTTTCTCCCCTCTGTGCTTCATTCCTATATGTTCCTTTCTGTGTCGGTGAAGTGGCACAAGACCACACACACACTCTTTTTGTATCGCTGCTTTCTTAGGACATCTCAGGCCCCTTCTCTGCCCTCATGGGAGGCAAAATGACCCCAGATCTCCTGCAGGCTTGGCCCAGGCTCTGTGTAGATGCAATATTTGAGGAAGGTCCGTGGCTCAGTAGTAGAGGCAGAAGCTCCCAGGGCATCTCCGGGTAGGCCTGGGAAAGACTTGTCTGAAACGCTGAAGAGCCCCCACCAGTGAGGGCAGACAGTCCTCCGCTGCATGGGCCAAAGGCCTGACTCAGTGTAAGGCGGCTTCCTATTTGTTGAGGTGTCACTTGCTAGCCCTGATCCTGTTGCTCTCAGGTGGTTACTGAGTACACAGGATGGGATCTGGATGGGTGCAGGAGGCTTGTCCCCGGGGGTCTCTGCTTTCTCAGTTTGTCTTGTCCTGGGAAAGAACTGAAGGTGGCAGGACTGGAGCAGCCAATTTCATTTCTGAAGAAAACTATGTTTGTTTTTCTCCTTGTAAATAGGGCAGCCTGAGACCCATTTCACTTGCAACATAATATTGTTGTAATTAAACACATCTATACACCTTGCACAGCAATGCCTAGAGTGCTCCAGGCACTGAAGGAAGTGTGAGTGTTTAACACGTCCCACCAGCGGTACCAGCAACAATCGCACCGCGGCCTCTACGCGTGCAGTGCTGGTCACGCTTGTGAGAGCCTGTTGTGGCGGTTCTTCCAGGGCGCAGTTTGAAGCGCTGCGAAAACCTGTTTGCCCAGATCCTGTGCTAGGACAGGGACGGAAAGTGAAGAACAGAAGTTATTCCCTGGCTGTGGCAGCTCCACAAAACGGCCCCTAAAATCTGTTTCTGCACCCAGCCTCTGAGAGGCCCCAGCTCTAGAATCATAGAATAGTAGAGTTGGAAGGGGCCTATAAGGCCATCAAGTCCAATCCCCTGCTCAATGCAGGCTAGATATAAGGCAGCTTCTTCAGTTCCTCTTTTAGTAAACCCTTTATTCAGAACCATGAGGACTGGAAACTTGCTCTATTTTAAGGAGAAGGACTATAGCTGAGGGGTAGAGCATCTGCCCTAGGTTCAATCCCTGGCAGCGTCTCCAGGTAGAGCTGGGACAGACTTCTGGTCTGAAGCCCGAAAGAACTGCTGCCAGTCAGTGTCAACAATACTGAGCTAGATGGACCAAGTGCCTGACTCGTGTAAAAGGGGGATTTCTGATGTTCTTGGATGAATAGGAAGTTGCCTTATGCCCAGGCAGACCATAGTTCCATCTAGCTCAGTATTGTCAGCACTGGCTGGCAGCAGTGGCTCTCCAGGTTTTCAGACCAGGCATCTTTCCCAGCCCTGTCTGGAGATGCCTTTGGGAGCTGAACCTGGAGGGAGAGTGCATGGAGTCCCCAGAAGCCAGCGGGTGGGGAGCTGGCGTCTCTGTCTCCGGCTTCCTGGCTTCCTTCTAGGATTAACCCAGTATGAGTTAATCGGATGTGGATTGACCTAGCGGTCAACGCTGTGCCAGTTTGGAGTTTCTTCATAAGTGGGGTGTGGAAGTTGGCCACAACCACATTATGCTTCATTTAGGGGATTTGAAAAAGCTCAGCAGGGCTGAGGTAGGAAGGCCTTGGCTTCGTTGTGGGGCAGGATCAGACCCTGAAATCTGCCATGCTGAAGAAGCTTTCGTTTACAAAATGCCCTGGAGATTTGGCCTGACGGCTGCCGTGCATCAAGCATCCTATGTGGGGCAGCGTTCCTGGCGTCTGTTGCCCACAGAGCGCTGCTGCCCTTGGGCAGGAGCCTGAAACCAACCGGGCGGGTTAGCTTTTCACACCTGGCTTTGCCAGGGAGATCAAAGGCACCTCCTTTCACCTTAGAAGCTGTTCCTGCCAGTTACAGTTTCTTGCTTATACAGGGCAATCTTGGGAAGCAGATGTTTTGCCAGCCTGCCATCTCCCAAACAGCTTCTCTCCTTGTCTGGGATGCAGATTGGCCTTCCTGTTAAAGTTAAAGGGCAATTCTGCCGAAGGGTGCAAGGCTGGCCTCTGATGAACTCTTGGCCATCCAGCTGAAACCAGGGGAAATGCCAGAGGAGCGGGAGGGAGGTGGGCAACCATCCGCCGCTTGGGAAGCAGCCGCTTCTCTCCTGCTCTGGGCCTAGATCCAGAAATCGCTGCTTATTGGGAGAACCTCGGCAGCATCAGGAGCTGCGTTCTCATCAGTCAGACCCTTGGTCCACCTAGCTCAATGTTACCCACGGCCGGGAAGGGGGTCCCCCCAGACTGGTCCATGAGCTTCATGCAGGCAGACAGTGAAGTGGCCAAGAGCGCCCTCAATTTCCGAGCAGTCTGGGGGGAGACGGTTTGCAAACCACTGAGCTACACGGACTGGCAGTGGCTCTCCACGGTTTCAGGCAGGGGAAGTTTCCAGCCCTACCGGATGTTGGTGGGAACTGCATGTGGGCCCTTCTGCATGCAAGGCAGCTGCCACTGTTTGCAAATGAGTGGGTTTGTCCCCTATTCATTTTTAGTTGTTTTAAGAGTTCTTGTCTGTCCTTCATTGTAAGGTCCCAGGATGCGTTGCAGCAACTTAATCACACAATTTAAAACAAGACAAGAAGCAGAACAGTTTATAAAAAGGAATGCAACCATTCCAAGCAAAAGTAACACCGCACAGACCAAACGAAACAGCTGAGGGTGAGTCCCACAAAACAAAATGCCTTCACTCTCAACAGCCAGGGTAAAGAGGCGTGTCTGCCACATACATGTGGCTGCAGCTGAGTTGTGGCAGGGCCAGGCGCTCCTCTGGGGAGGGAGTTCCCCCGTTTAGGGGCCACCACGAACAAAGCCCTCTCCCATTCCCTGCATTCCTAGGAGTGTCCCAATGCCTTGCCCGGATATCTGCCATCCGGCAGGATAGTGCCACACAGCCCCTCTTGGTTGGCGCACCACTCAGTTCATCAAAGAGGAGCAATGCCTCAGGCCTAGCAGTGGTTGTACCACACAATAACCAGGCACTGTTTGGCAGGCGTTGAGTGCCTTGCATGAGCCTCACCAGCAAAGGGCCACGAGGTGCTCAGCGCCCATGTGCACGAGTGTCAGGTCTCCGCCTTCTCATATGCGAGGACAGGAGCTGCCGAATGAGGAGGGATGTGTTCACGTGGTTCCTCCTGTTCAGCACCAGCAATGTGGGGAATGGCCAGAGCTCAGTGCTTTGCCTGCAGAAGGTCCCAAGTAGGGCTGGCAGAGACCTCCGAGTCTGAAACCCTGCAGAGCTGCTGCCAGTCAGTTTGGACAATACTGAGGTGAATGGACCAATGGGTCTGGCTCAGTATGAGACTGCTTCCTCTGTTCCTGCGTATTGGGTGACAGGTGGCACCTACCTGTATTGGCTGAGTTGTTGCTTAGCATGCTGTTGGGTCCCTTGGGTCCCCAGATGTTGTTGGACTACAACTCCCATCATCCCCAGACTGCACGGCCAATAGTCAGGGATGATGGGAGCTGTAGTCCAACAGCCTGTGGGGACCCACGGTTGAAGAACGCTGGTTATCATTTAAATCAGGGCTGGGGAACATCTGTGGTCCTCCAGATGTTGGAAGGACTCCAATTCTCCCATCCTCCGCCTTGTTCACCGTTGGCCAGGGCCGGATGCTGGGAGCTGGAGGGGAACACACGTGCTTCCTGCCCCTTTCCTCAAAGAACAGAAGGAAGACGCTAAGACTGTGGCCTTGTGTGCATGAAGAGCCTTCAGCCTGTCCCACAAGTGTCTCAGAGGCGGTTTTCTCAGTTTTTTAAAAACTCATTTGAGCTTCCTCGGTTGAGGCTGTGCTGTGTCAGGTTCTAAAAGGCTTCCTGGGGTGCCTGGGGTGCCCTAGCTGCATCAAAGGGACTCTTGAGCTTTGCAGACCGAGGCGCTTCTCTTGGCTTCCAACCTGTGGCTGTTCAGCTGCTCTTGGGCAAGGCCATCTCGAGAGAGTTTTCCCTGCTCAGCTGACCTTGTGCTTGCAAAACAGCTGACGGGAGCAGATTGCTTCCTGTGCCGTCCCATTCTTCATCCTGGGTTTGTTAACAGTGCTAGAGAATTTGCTAAAGAGGGGAAGGGATCTTGCAGAGAAGGAGGTCTGCGTTGCTGTCTGGTGGCCCCTGTAGCACTTTTAATAGACAAGGCATTTTGAAGTCTCTGTTTTGTGTGCTCATAAGCAGCAAAGGGTTGGAGAGTGTCCCTCTGGGGCAGGCCCTTCTGTGGAGACCCAGTTACCTACCCCCACCCACCCCCCATTATTATTATTGTTGTTGTTGTTGTTGTTGTTGTTATTATATTTATTAGTCGCCCATCTGGCTGGTTATCCAGCCACTCTGGCCGACGTACAAGAAAAATACATAAAACATTAAAATTTAAAATACCAACAGTAAAACTTAACCCATCCCAAAGGCCTGCCTGAAAAGCCAGGTCTTCAAAGTCTGGTGGAAGCTCATCATAGAAGGGGCATGGCGGATGTCATTTGGGAGAGAATTCCACAGGGTGGGGGCCACTATTGAAAAAGCCCTTCCCCTGGTCCTCACCAGTCTAGCTGATTTAACTGGTGGGATCAAGAGAAGGTCTTCTGAGGCTGATCTTGTTGAGCGGCATCCCTGCCGATGCTGGAGGCGCTCCTTCAGATAGACTGGTCCAAAACCGTATAGGGTTTTAAAGGTCAAAACCAACACCTTGAATTGGGCTCGGTAAACAACCGGTAACCAGTGTAGCTCCTTTAGCACTGGAGTGATGTGATCCTGCCGGCGGCTGCCTGTAATCAGACGAGCCGCTGCATTCTGTACCAGTTGCAATTTCTGGACTGTTTTCAAGGGTAACCCCACGTAGAGCGCATTACAGTAGTCTAGGCGAGAGATGACCAGGGCATGTACTACCGGTGGGAGCAGATGGTTGGGAAGGTAGGGGCGCAGCCTCCGTATCAGATGGAGTTGATACAGCGCCGCCCGGCTCACAGCTGAAATCTGAGCCTCCATGGACAGCTGGGAATCAAGAAAAGCTGCTCAGTCTGTGGCTCCATCACTTTGTGGCGCTTGGGGGGGCAGTTGTCATCAAAGACTGGCGAAAGGGATGATGTGTGTCCTGGCTTCTCCCTACGGATTAAGCAAGAGCCCTTGGCAGTGGATCTACGGAGACGTCTTGTTCAGCCTGCCTGCCTCTCCGCTGCTGACGTCAAGACGTAGCCCGGAGAGGCAGCTGGCAGTTAGGAAAGGGCCTGGCTAAGTTGCTTCATCCCAAGCCTGACCCTCAGATCATTCAGGAGGAGTGGCTACCATTTTTTAGCCCGAGGGCCACACAGAGGGTTGGCTGCCCCTTTGAGGGTCACATGCCATCAGTGGGCATGGCCAACAATGCTCTCTCTGTCTCCCTCACACACGCCACACATTCAGGCAGGCAGTCAGCAGTGGGGCAGACGCGCCAGAGGAAGAAGAGGAGATTTGGCAAGGTAAATCGAGGCAGAGGCACCTCATTTTGGGAGGGCTGGTGGGGAAGGGCCGTAGCTCGTTGCCCCTGCTTGAAGCTTTAGAGAGCTGTTGCCAGTCAGTGTTGACAAAACTGAGCTAGATGGACCAATGCTGTGACTCAGAGTAAGGCAGCTCCCCACATCCTCCCACAGTACCGTGGCAGGAGAGCATTCTTTTTAATAAATAACACTTTGGCATTTATTTCTTATTACATTTATATCCCATCTTTCCTCCAAGGAGCTCAAAGTGGTGTACCTGATGATCCCTGTCCCCATTTCATTTGCACAACAACCCTGTGAGGTAGGTTAGGCTGAGAGGCAGTGACTGGCTTAAGGTCACACCCAGTGAGCTTCATGGCTTAGTGGGTATTTGAACCCTGGTCTCCCAGGTCCTAGTCCAGCACTCCACATTATTGCATTCTCTGATTCTCTTTTTTTCAAAGCGTTTGCTAAATTCTTGGGGGTGGGCTGGCCCTGGGTTAGGGGCCCTTGGTCTGCACTGACTGGCAGCAGCTCGCTCTCTAGGGCTTCAGGCAGGGAGTCTTTCCCAGCTGTGCCTGGAGATGCCAACAGGAGGTAACCTGGGGACTTCCTGGGCGCAAAGGAGGTGCTTGGCCGTTGAGCTCCTTTCAGTAAGGTTTGGGGAGGGAGGGAGCACTTTGCCCACAGCCTCTGTTGGTGCAGCCAGGACGACCGGTGGAAGGGGAGGCCTGGATGGAGACGTTGGGGGGGGGGAGAGGGTGGCTCAGGCTAAAGCGTGCAAGGAAGTGGGAGGGGCAGGCTTCATCCTTCGTCAGTGTGTGAGCAAGAGGCAATTAAGCTTTCAAAAGAAAGGCGCTGCTGAGATGAGGTGAGCTGTGTGATTGTGCAGGGCAGAGGACTGAGGAAAGTAGGACAGGTGAAGCTTGCTTGGCCTGTCATTTTGCTGCTGCTGCTGCTGCCGCCACCTCCCTCCTCCACGCCCTATAGGGCTTAGAAGGTGCACACGCTCATCCTGTGAGGAAGGCTGGTTAATAAGCACCTTCAGGATCTGACGCTTCCCCATCCACGCCCTCTTGCTAGCTTCCTCCAGCAGGCTGGTTCACACACACACAGCAAGAAGGCACCTGAATTGGGAGGCTGTGGAGTTGGGGACCTGGGCTCGGAGCTGCCTCCTTTGGCTGGTTGGACGCGGAGCTGCCTCTCCAGTGGCGTGAGCCAAACGACACTTCACTGCAAGGAGGATAAGCAATTAAAAGACCAACTTCGCCTTTCTTCGAGACTGTTGTAAATTACTTTTCTTTTAAGTGTGATGCTGCTGGATCTTTTCCTAGCCAGTGATTTGGGTTTTTTTAAATTTAGAGGCTGTGTCTAAATCGTTTGGCTGTATGTTTGTGGGGTTCTTTTACTGAAAGCTAAGGTTTGTTAGAGCAAATGCTCTCAAGGCTTTGACAAGAGAGCCTGCGATCTTATAAGCCTGAAGCTCCAGGACTCCAACCGCTCAGCTTGCCTTTCCCTTTCCCTGCGGCAGGAAAGATGGTGAAAGAAACTGGCTACTATGACCTGCTGGGAGTCAAGCCATGTGCCACGTTGGACGAGATCAAGCGGGCGTACCGGCGCCTGGCACTGCGGTACCATCCAGACAAGAACCCCAGCGAGGGGGACCGGGTAGGTGCCGGAGGGCAGGCTTGTGGTAGCTGGTGGCTGAGAGTCCTGCAGTAAGCAGTTGCCCTCCATCACCCCTGTTCTCTCTCTCTCTTTCCAGTTTAAGCAGATTTCTCAGGCCTACGAAGTGCTGTCAGATCCCCACAAGAGGTCGCTGTACGATCGTGGTGGGGAGCGGGCCATGAAGGAAGGGGGCATGGGGGGCAGAGGTGGTTTTGGACCCCCCATGGACATCTTCAACCTGTTCTTTGGAGGCAGGGCCCACACTCATGGACCCCGGATGGAGAGGAGAGGTACTTGGGTGCAAAAGAAGAGGGCTGGGGGGGTATTTCTCGTATTCTGCAACTGGCTGGATGGGGCAGAGCCGGGGTGAGAGGGCAGGTTTTGGCAGGGATCGGATTGCAGTAGGCTTTTGGCTGAGTCGCGTCAGGCCTCAGACTAGGATGTTTGAGGGAAGCGAGGCAGAGCCCAGTCTACGGGTCCTTTGGAGGTCAGCCTCTTGCTGAGATAGTCGTGTTTGAAGGAGGGGTGCCTGGTTTTATTTTATTTCCTGAATCTGTACACCACCCTGTGGTAGCAGAGCTTTGTCTGTCACTTCTCTGCTTATCCGCCCATCGCCCTCCATGGAAGGTGCGCCCCATGATGATGTCATCCTGGCTGTCTGTAGCTTTTGGCATGGCAGGTGGGGGGAGTAGCCGTAAATGAGAAGCAGTGGAGGAGGGGAACATGCACCCCAAGTGGTGATGTCATCGTTATATGACTTGGCTGCTTAATAAGGAGGACTGAGGGGAACTTTCTAAACCAGGGACAGGGAGCCCAGGTCATCCCTGACCATTGGCCACGTTGGCTGCTTGGACTGATGTCCAGCAACATCTTAGACAGCCACTGATTCCTTGGCCCTGATCAAAACAGGCCCGAGCCACAAGAGTTGATTAATGTCTGCCTGGTGCTCCCAGAGGCACTCTGCTTCCTCGTGGAGCAAGGAGGAGTGTGAAAGATGTCCCTTCTTGCTCTGTCTCTGTGATCCAGAAGGACGAGCTAAGCCTCAGTTGTGGTTCTCATTTCCCGTAGTGGGTTGCTAGCGGTGGAGGGCTGCCTCCAGCTAAATCCTCTTCCCATTGACATCAGTGGCCATGGCTGGATCTGAGGAAGTTCTGCTTGGGGTACTGACCTGAAAATGGGCATTTTCTGCGTACTCTGGAATGCCCTTCCCTCGGCCATCCGTTGCTTCAGGAGTCCTGTGGTCTTTGGCCCAGGCTTTTCAGGCATAGGAACACAGGAAAGCTGCCTTATACCAAGTGAGAGCGTTTGGGTCCATCTAGCTCAGTATTGTCAACACTGACTGGCAGCGAGCAGCTCTCCGGGGTTTTAGGCAGGGGGCGTTCCCAGTCCTACCTGGAGATTGAACCTGGGTCCTTCTGCATGCAAGGCAGGCGCTTGGCCCCCGGGCGATGAGCCTTTGCTTTCCCTGGGTCAGAAGGACCCTGATTTAAGTGCATGAATCCCCTGAATCCCTGTTTTACTTGCCTTTGTATGTTTTGTTGTTGTTGTATTTATGTTTTAATGGATATTGGTTTTTATGTTGAACACTGCTTAGAGAGCATTTTTAAAATATTAAGTGGTTTGGAAAGAACTTGAGTCCTTTGATTTCGTTGGGCCTACTCTGAGTAGGACTCCGCTGGAGACAACCCTGAGGTCTATGCTGGTGCTCCCTTAAGACCGTCCTGAGAGTGGTGTCCACGGAGGGCCCAGCAAGAGCAAGGGCCCTCTGCTTTCCCTTCCAGGGTCAGGGTGTGACCCTCCCTTGCCCGGTCCAAATTCCAGCTCCCAGTAATTGCATCCTTCACTCCTGCCCCATATCCCAGTTAGGAATGCTTCGCCTGCTACGCAAGAGCCATGGGCTACCCTCTTGGATGTTGTCTTCCTCCTGGTAGGGAGGTTTGCAGTCTTGTCGCTCGCTGGATCAGGCTGCCTCACAAGACAGATCCAGGTGGCTGTGAGAACACTTCACTAGCCTAAACTCCAGGGGAACCTCCATTTGGCACATTTGCATTCTAGCATTTATCTAGAACAGGGGCAGCTAACCCCCAGTTTGAGGGCCTCACCTGCTCACCCTCCTCCAATCTCAGGAACAGCTGTAAAAAGGAAAAGTGATGTAGACGGAGTCCAGGGATGGGCAGAGCCCAGCAGCCTGACGAGGATGCAAATCTCTGCCTCTCCAGTCCTCCGAGCCCTCATTTGATGAACAGAGGGGGGATGAGAAGTGAAGGGGGTTCACTCAGGGGCTCCTCTGGGGAGGAGGGGGTTGGCTGACCCTGGTCCCAGTGCCTGGTCGTGGCCCCAGGCCTGTGAGAGTGGGATGCGCTCTGTTTTGCCCAGTCTGTTCCGCCCCCTTCATTTGGATTCCCCACATCCTGGGAGGGTGACAGGCGGGGCATGAGCACAGCGGCGCTCTCCACACTCCCGATGCCCAGCAGCTGGTATTCGGAGGCATGAGATTATGCAGATTAATTATGTGTTAGCTTCAACTGGTGAGAACAGCTGCTTGTTACCTTTTCCAGCAAGAACTGCACACTCAGCATTGCAGATCAGCTGCTCCTGAGGAGCGATCCTGAGCGCCCTCTCTCCTTGGCGGGCAAAAAGCCGCAGCAGCAGCCACAGTGCAGGTTGAATTTCTTCTGTTGCTGCTCTAGAGCTCCCTGGCAGGGCTTTGGCCTTGGGCTCCCACACCCAGCCGCCTCCTAGCAGGTCGTTGGTCAACAGCAAGAGGTTTCTGACACTTTTCCCCTTTGGCCTCCTTTCAGGAAAGACAGCCGTCCATCAGTTGCCTGTGACCTTGGAGGACTTGTACAACGGTGCCACTCGGAAACTCTCCCTGCAGAAGTGTGTCATCTGCAAAAGTTGTGGTGGTAAGCGAAGAGGGGGCAGCAGTGTGGGGGAGGGCCCTCTGGTAGGGTGTGGGCCCTCAGCAGATGCCTGATGATGCCGACTTCCGAGGCTGGCTGTGCCGCCTGTTTCTGCAGCTTTTTGGGAGCCTGGAGTTTTCCTTCCGGGACTCCTGTCCTGCCATGTCTTTGCTTCTTTTCAGGCCGTGGAAGCAGGGATGGCCTGGACACAAGGTGTCCCAAGTGCCACGGCTCTGGCGTGGAGGTCATTGTCCACCAGCTGGGGCCAAACATGGTTCACCACATCCAGACGATGTGCTCGCAGTGCAAGGGCCAAGGGGAGTGGATGAGAGCCCTGGATCGTTGCCTCGCCTGCAACGGCAGGAAGGTCATCCGGGAAAAGAAGATCCTCAACGTTCATGTGGACAAAGGTGAGCACCGAAGGTTCGGAGTCCCCTTCCATCCAGGACTCCATGTCATCTCCCCAACGGCAGGGTGGAGGGCAGATGTGGGAGTTGGCGCTTGACTTGGGTGCGCCTGAAGGCTGGGCTGGGGTTGTCCTCAGTGAGTCCCTTCAGCTTGTTTTTGGTTTTTGTAAGCTCTCTTCATAAATCATGAGGGCTTCCCCACAATCCAAGATGTACAGAAACACAACACAAAACACATGCTCAGAAGGCTCAATAAGGCCAGTTGCCCCAAGCAACCGCCTCCCCTTGCTGGCTGCGGCCGAGCTTTACTCTCTTGATGCCAACAAGTGTTTCTTTTAATCTGTTTATTTGCTTGCTGCCTTTATGTCCGCCCTTCCTCCCAAAGGAGGCCAGGAGGCAAACGTGAACAAAACAGTTTAAAATATTTTAAAGTACAGCTAAAAACATTATTTCATCAGTGATAAGGAACGAGGGGTCTGCAAGCTTCTTTGAGTTTTATCCAGTTCTGAACCTGCCAGAAAGGGAGCCGGATGTTGGCTCTAGAGAAAGTTGGTTACAAAAATTCAATTATTATTATTTTTTTTTAAATAGCAAAGGTGTTCGTCCATGAGAAATAATTTTAAAAACCCTCCAGAATGTCTTCATTGAGACCAACCAAACTGTCACAGAATTATAGCGAGCTTTTGAGTTCTCCAGAACTCTTTTTGTTTGTGTGTTTGTAATGTTTCTATTAGGTCTTTTCCTCCAGAACTCTTCATCAGGCAAGATGTTACACAAATCGTGGGATGGGGAGGAAAAATTAAATTAAATTAAAAAAGAACAGAAATTAGGCTGGTTGTTGATAGCCACAAGATCAGCTTGTAGCCTCAGTTCCAAGACTTGGGCGACTCAGTCCCTCCCAGGTGCAACAGGGAATCAGGTTCCCCAGCCACCTTCAGACTCTGGGGTCGAGAGAAGCAGTGGCTGCCCCCCTGCCCCTCATCTCAGAAATTAAAAGTCTGGCTTGTTACACCAGAACAGCAATACTTTAGTCAGTTCAGAGAGTTACTGGCGTATTCACCAGGGTTTAAAGCACTTAGACAGTGGAAAAATCATTCTTTCTGTTTATGTACAGGGCTGCTTTATGGGACCCAGGCTCCACAAAGTGGCTCACATCGATTATGAAACGCAAATCCAAATCTACAATGCAGCATAAAATCACTTAAAGTATCCATTTCATAACCATTTAAGGACCCACTTCATCACGGTGCTAAAAGCCCAACAGCCGGCACAGAATAAACTAAACCATAGCAAGAGTAAACGCCTGGCTCACGAGCCCTAGTGTGCAGCTCTCTCTTCCCCATATCAAGCAGCCAAGAGCTGAGGGCCCTCTGTAGACCTCTAGACGGTGCTCAGCTCACGTCGTCATCCCTGACCCTTTGGCGCAGCTGGTGGGAGTTGTAGTCCAACAACATCTGGAGGGCCACAGATTCCCCTGGCCCTCCCCGAAGGCACTGAGAGGGGAAAGGGCTGCAGCTCGGCCATAAGAGCACCTGCTTGCATGCAGGAGGTCTCGGGTTCAAGCCTACCTGGCAGGTAGGTCTGGGAATCCCCCTGCCTGAAATGTTGGAGACCCCCTGCCAGTCAGTGTAGAGTAGGCAGCACTGAGCTAGGCGGGCCACCGGCCTGAGGCAGCTGCTTCCCATGTTCCTCGGTGCCGAGATGGAGGAATCCGACCCAACCCTCTGCAGTCCCATCCAACAACCACACATGCACACTCCGCTGCGTCCCTGGACCTCGTGGAGTGCAAAGGACAGCCACTTGTCTGGGCACCTTGGTGGGCGCAGTGCTCGTGATCTTGTAGATACGCCGGAAACGTTTTCTCACTTTCAGTCACCCTCCGACTGAAGTGCTGGGAGGGCTTGTGCCTGGCGCCCTCTTAGCCCGCCATGAATACACCCGCACAGCCATCCACTGCGTTTTCTCTCGCTTCTCTCCTCCCTGCTCCCTGAAAGTGTATCAGAGAGTCCATTCACCCAGAATTCTGTGAGAGGGCCAGGGCGGTCGGCCCCTGGTGGTGGAGAAGAAGGGGGCCGCTCACAGGCCCAAGGCCCCTTTGGAGAGAGTGCAAAGGAGGAGCAGCTCGTTCTTAAAAGGGTTGTTGTGGCTTGGCACGTTTCAGAACCCAGCGCCGTGAGGGAGACTTTCCCCATCCTCTCTGTTCTCCATGCCCCCCTCCTGTTGTTTTCCCTGTCGTTGCTGGCATTGCGTGGTGCTCCTTCAGCAGCCGGCTCTCCTCATGTGCCCTGCAGGGATGGCCGACCGTCAGAAGATCACCTTCCACCAGGAAGGAGACCAGATGCCTGGGTTTGAGCCTGGAGATGTCGTCATTGTCCTCGACCAACAGATGCACCCCGTCTTCCAGCGCCAAGGCAATGACCTCATCGTCAAGAGGGAAGTGGCCCTGGTGGACGCCTTGTGTGGCTGCAAGCTGGTCATCCACACCCTGGACAACAGGAAGCTGCTTGTCTCCTCGCGGCCAGGTGAGCGGGGGGGGGGATCTGTGCCCACAGGTGGGCTTGGCGCATGAATGCTGGGCTGTTGTGGCAGCTTAGGAAAAAGTGTGTGTGTGTGTGGAGGAGACACGTTTGCTCCTTGATGTGAAATTGCGAAATGTCTGAAATGCTGGTAGGAAGCCTTTCAGGCCCCACAGGGTTGCCAACCTTTAAGGGGATGGGGGGAATCCGGGGGCCGGCCGGCCGGCTTGGCCTTCTGTGCTGCACCCACAAGCTCCAAAAGGTTGGAGGGTTTGCCGCCGGCTCCTCCTTCACACTTGCCTCTGCTCCTGCCGCTCAGGGACAATCATCAAGCCTGGGGATGTGAAGTGCATTCCCAACGAAGGGATGCCCGTCTACCGGAGCCCGAGCCAGAAGGGGAAGCTGGTCATTCAGTTCCAGGTATGTGCCAGCCCCGGCTGGGGGCCGTCAGGCCTAATGCAGAGCGGGCAGAGGAGCCTCCAGGTAGAGGCTTCCTCCAGCAGTCCCGCAGCCCCAGGTGGGAACCTGCTTTGTAGGGCAAGCCCACCAGTCTGGTCAACAGAGCGGGTTCGCCTCGCTGCAATGCAGGAGAGGAGAGAGGAAGGGGTGTGTGTGTGGCCCCAGCCTCCCCTCTGCTCACGCTCTGCCACAGCTCAGCAGGTCCCAGGGCAGCTGCTCTGCATGCTGCCGGCCCTGGCCTCAGTCCCTGGCATCTGCCGGCAGGGCTGAGAGAGAGCTGCTGCTGCTGCTGCCAGTCAGGGTGGACGGTGCTGAGTCAATGCAGCTGTCTGCCTCCCAAGGGTAAGGCAGCTTCCTCAGTTCTCCGTTCACACAGCACCATACGACAACGGAACCCATGAGCTAGGGAGGTGGTGGGCTCTCTGACACTGGAGGCCTTCAAGAGGCAGCTGGACAGACATCTGTCGGGAATGCTGTGATTTGGATTCCTGCACTGAGCAGGGGTTGGACTGGATGGCCTTGTAGGCCCCTTCCAACTCTACTATTCTATGATTCTGTGAAAATTGGGGTTTGGCATAACGCCTGAGTTGGCACTTGAAAACCACTTCTTAGCGTGTTCAGAGTTGATGAGGGCCAGAGACTTAAAAAGAACCGGCTAGGATGCTGAGGTGCCCCAACTCTTTGTGCTGTCAGCAGGAGGGAGACAGTGGGGTGGGCCATGGGAGGGAGCAGGCAGGAGACCTGCCCCACGCGTGCTTTGCAGAGTGGGCCCTGCTGTGGGTGGACGAAGCCCCCTCCAGTCGCCTGCTCTGTCCCCCTTCCTGCCTCAGGTGAAGTTCCCAGAGCCCGGCTGGCTTCCCGCCCACCAGCGCTGCCAGTTCCAGTCTTTCTTCCCGCCCCGCGAAGAGGTCATGGCCACCGAAGACATGGAGGAGATGGAGCTGCGGGAGTTTTTCTCCCAGCCGGATTTCCAGGACAGAGTCTTCCACCGCGAGTGCCACCACGAGGATGACTTTGAGGACCCTCTGCGGCACAACGTCCAGTGCCAGACGTCCTAGCACCAGAGACTGAGCCCACGTGTGACCTTGTGGGGGGTGAGGAGGAGGAGCAGGGGGCAGGGGAGGCAGGAAAGAGGTTAGGAAGCAGCATGACTGTGTGCCCCCCCTGGTCACGGACAGAGCGGTAGAGCACTCGAGCCGCCCGCTCTTCCTCTTACTAGGCTGAAGGACCCTTGGTCCCCTGCAGGGGGGGGAGGGGAGGGCCTTTGGGTCCGGCCTGTCAAAGGGTGCGGGTCACTTCCTGTGCTCCAGGGCCGCCACAGAGCTTCCTGCCCATTCCTCTCCTCCTCCTGTTCCCAGGAACATCCCAGGGATGAACACTTTTTACAAAAGTTGGCTATGCTCTTGGTGGGAGCCAGGAGCCCCCAAGCACTCCCAGTTCTGCAGAGCCCTCTCTCTGGGAAGTGGGCTACGTAGAGAGAGAGGGGCCCTCTTGCAGCCCAGGGAGCCAAAAAGTGGGGGGGGCAGAGCAGCCTTGGTGGGCCTGCCTTCCTAGGACTCGGCACTAGAAATAAACCTCCCAAGTCCTGCTGCCAGAAACGGCTCTACATTTTTTCAGGCCGGGCTGGCTGGGAGGCAGGCACCCGTCTGTCTTACAGGTCTGTCTGCTTTGGAGGGCAGGTGGCTAGGTTCCTTCCGAAATTCAGAATTCATGGGAAAGGGTTCTGCTGCAGGCCTGACTTTGTGCCGTCCGTGTTGGCTCTGCCTTCCTTTCGCTTCGCTTCCTGCACTTCCTTTGCAGGGTTTGTTTCCTTTGGTGCTGGGCCTTGGTGGGTAGAAATGGGGGGGGGGCTGGATTGGGGGCAGTGAGCACTGGGGTGGCTCAGGGAGGGGGAGGGAGCAGGGCAGAGGTCCAGACGCCATTGAACGCCTTCTCCTAACTCTCTGGAGCTTTGTCGCTCCTGGGTTTTGTTGCACAGTTGAGGCTGACTTCTCTGAGGGCTCCGAAGGCCACAGCCAGCTGCGATTTCTGGGGCTTCCGTTACATCATGTCCCCTGAACCTCTGGCTGCAGGGATCCTTCTCCAGACAACTCCACTTCACTGCTCGCTTGGCCGGGGCCAGTGAGGAAACGCCCCTCTCCGTGCTGAACAGTCTTGAGCAAGCAGGTCTGGAGCCCCTCAGTCTCCTGCCCATTCACCAAGCAGAAGCAGTCAAGAGACTATCTTGGCAACAGCTGAGCCTCAGCCCCCTCCTGTCGGGATGGGTTGCTTGGGATGGTGGCTGCCTTTCTGGCTCAGGCAGCATCTGCCATGTGGCCTCCTGGGCTGAAAAGGATTCTCCCCCCACCCCCAAGATTTTGTGGAGAGGGCTTGACCCAAAGTGTCTTGGTGAGAGTGGGATAATTGCTTAGGTTTTCTTACTCTGAATAATGTGTGTGTGTGTGTAATTTTAAGCATCCAAAGCGTTTGTTGATGATGATGATTAACTTTGCGCATCCTCTCAGCAGATCACTCAGTTCTCAGTTTATGGATGGGGAACTGAAGCTGAGGAAAAATGGCTTGCTAAAAGGCTCAGTGGGAGGAGGAGTGGGCTATGAGGAAAGGTGGGTTTGTGCCTCACACATCTGTGAGCGTCTGGGGGCAGATGGAAATCAAGCAGGGCTTCCAGAATGTCTGTTTTATCAGTAGACTATAGGTGGGGACTGAGGATCAGGAAATCAGAGCTACCTGCCCAAAGAAAAGTAGGTCTATGTCTGAATCTGGTTACAAAATAGGCCTAGGACAGAATCAAGAGACAAGTCACATCCTGAAGGCATGGTGACTAAACCCTGAGAGTCAAATGTCTTTGTTTTCCAAAGGCAGGCGAGTGCTTTCCCCCAATGAGATGCGATCTTGAATATGTCTTCGATATGGGGAACCCTCCCTCAAGTGCAGGCAGCAGCTTCAAGAGGACATTTTTCGCCAGCAGGGGAGGAAAAGAATTAAGCTCCCTCTGGTTCTCATGATCCTGACAACTCTTGGCCTCTCCAGCACTTGATTTTTGCAATTCCCCCCCCCTTTTTTTAACGTGCATGCTAAATGAAAAACATTTGGCATCTTGTTTGGCCTTGCAAGTTAAGCACAGACTAGGGAACAAATAACAAGGTTTAGGCCTGGTTTGCATGACATATCATATTGTTTTTAAATGTTTTTATTTTGTTGTACACCGCCCTAATGTTTTGTAAGAGGGCAGTATCCAAACACTTTTATAAATAAATAGATAGTAAGCCAAACTTTGGCTTGACAAAGCGGTGCAAGCACGCGCCCCTTCCGACAGGGCCCTAGCCCAAACCTTGGCTTAGCTCAGCACTGCAGCAAAAAGGACCTGGAGAAGAGCAGTGCCGCTGCAAACTCCTCTCCAGGAGCCCCCAGCCTCCCCTGGTCTTCCTGTGTGCTGTCAGCCAGGCCTTCTGGTCTGTCAACTACAACCCCCATCAGCCCCAGCAATGGCCAGGGATGATGGGACTTGTAGTTCAGCCACATCTGGAGAGCCAAAAGTTCCCCTTGCCTGCTCTAGGGCTTCTCCACAGCTCACCTCTATGTCCTGCAAAGGCTCACTCCAGAGAAGTGTCTTCCTTATTCTCTTTTCCCCAGGAAAGCTCCTGTGTGCTTACAGATGCACTGAGCAAAAACAACTTGTAGGCGTTACATGGGATGGGATGGTATTTGGATAGCCTCCTTCCACTTAGCTGCTTGGGGTGGGGGAGGAAGGGCCCCTGCCTAGTACAATAATGATGCAGTTGAAGAGAGGCACACCGCTTCAAAGGGCAAAGGAGGAAGTCAACATCTCTGGGGAAACAGGTCAGCACTGAAGTCTTGAGGTTTACAAGCAGTTGAAACGCCTTTAGCATGGGTGATTGCAAAAGATTCTTGCTCCCATTTTCAGTATTGGAATTCAAGTTTTGTCTCTGGTCTCTTTTTACCCTCCACCCCCCCCAAAGGGCTGCAATATCTGGGGCTGGTGTGGTGGGCTTGGAGGAGATGGCTGGAACTGAAATAAGCATTGGGTAGCACACTCAGATGTCTCTCCACAGCTTAAGGACTGGAAACACCTTTAAAAAAATGGAAGAGATTCTGTCTCTGTGTGTTTACTGAGAAACTCAAGATGCCTGTAGGATCCAGGTGCAGTTTCTGTGCTTGGATGTTGCAGTTGTGGAAGGAGCCTGGTTCTCTGGGGCAGGGCGGTTCAAGGGAGCCTAAAATCGGACAGTGGGTGCAGATCTCATTCTGCATTGTCTTCAAAAGATCCCAGAGGCCCTGGGAAGGCTGCAGATAAAATTTTGAAAGTAGTTTGGAGGGGGGGGGCTGCTGAGATTGTGAGACACCAGGGAGTGAGGGGGGGTCTTTTGGTGCCCTTGCATCTCCACCCACCCTTCTGGCAAGCACAGAATGGGTTGTGCAACATAGTGAAAAGGCAGGAGAAGTTTCCAATTAGCTGGATTTTGTGAAAAATGTGTACTGGCTGTGGAGGCCAGTTTCTCTTGGTGCAGGATTTAGACAGTCTGGTTGATGCAGGAATAATTTGTTTTTTAACATGGAACTATTCACAGCCTAGGCTGCATTAGCATCTGGGTTACTGGGCTGGAGTGGGATATTCCCCACTCCAAAGGGCTGCCTGAGGGCCGCACTTCTTTCATGTGGCCCTCAATGCCATTTGGTTTCCCAAGCGCTATGGGCCCATGCTTGCCCACAAAAGCACTCCTTTAGGAATCACTTCCTCTTCTGGTGAGGGAAATGGGTCAGGAGGCACAGAGAGAGGGGGTTGTGCAATGCTGCAAACTCTGCCCCCCATTGCCATGCCCCCCACCACCAGTTGCAGCCTCCTCCCTTTGACTTTCTCCCATGGGTCAGCAGGTCCTTTATCTCTGTTGGACTCCCAGCTCCCTTCGTTGTCACCCTTGGCCATGGGGGCTGCTGGGAGTTGGAGTGGAGGGCCCCAGTTCGGCTGTCCCTGGTGTGAAGGATGCTGGAGTGAAAATGCATCAAGGTCGTGTTGTTCTGAAGGGTGCATCCTCTTCCACAGCAGAAATTGGGCCTTGTAAAGTTGGGGGGGCTGGTTGTGTTACATGCAGGAAGGGATGGAGGAATCCAACCCATTTAAAGTATTTTTAAAAAACTGGTTTCAACTCCGTGTCTGCTGCACTTTGTATGTCCAATGAAACGGGGTGGGGTCTGCATCCGAGAGGGCTTGTGCTCCCATTTCCCAGTTTGTTTGATCAGAAGCCTTGCAAGGGGTTTATTTATTTATTTACAGATTTATATCCCGCTCTAGTTCAGAGAATCCAAATTCAGAGCGGTGAACAAAGTAAAACAATTCATTAGTACAGAATCAAACAAAGTATAACAATAATTACTAAAAAGTCGGAGACATTTCCCTTTAACAATTAAAAGCTTGATAAAATAAAAAAGTTTTGGTCCGACGACGAAAGTCCATAAGGGAGGGTATCTCAAGTGGTAGATTGTTCCAAAAGGTAGGTGCTGCGACAGAAAAAGCTTGTTTTCTAACGGCCATTTGGCGGATGGTAAAAGATGATGGAACCCTAAGGGTGTATTCGGCACTTGATCTCATCGGTCGATGGGTTTTAAATTTAAAGAGACGGTTCGCTAAATACGCCGGTGCTAACCCATGTAGGGCTTTAAACGTTAGAACCAGTAACTTAAACTGGTGTCGAAGTTCTATGGGGAGCCAGTGTAGATGATATAGAAGAGGCGTGGTATGGGTCCGAGGGCCAGTTCTTGTGATCATCCTTGCCGCTGCTCTTTGTACCAATTTGAGCGGTCAAAGCGATCTAATCGGGAGTCCAACATACAAGGAATTACAATAATCCAGCCGCGAAGTTACCAAGGCTTGGGTTACTTTTCTTAGATCAGCCATTCCTAAAAATGGTTGCAGTTGGCGGACCAGCTTTAATTTGGCAAATGCAGCTCTTGAGACAGCCGCAACTTGAGGTTCTAAGGTCAAATTTGAGTCCAGAATTATGCCCAAGCTATGGACTTGAGTCTTCAGCGGGAGTAGTATTCCATTCAGTGATGGTAAAAATTCAGTTTCTTGAGGAGAACTTTTTCCAATCAGGATGACCTCTGTCTTTTCTGGATTTAACTTCAATTTGTTTCTGGTCATCCAATTCTGAATTGCCGTGAGACATAATTTAAGAGGAAGAATAGCCTCTTTGTCATTTGGTGAAAAAGAGCAATAAAGCTGTGTATCGTCCGCATACTGATGGTAATGAATTCCAAATTTTTGAATGATCTTGCCTAGAGGCCTCATATAAATGTTAAATAACATCGGGGATAGAACAGAGCCCTGCGGAACGCCATATCTTAAAGGCCAGGGTTCTGAACAATAATCCCCGAGGGCAACTTTTTGAAGTCTGCCTTCTAAGAAGGAGCGGAGCCACTGTAGGGTCATGCCTTTAAGTCCAATTTCCGAGAGACGATCTAGCAAGATGTCATGATCGATAGTGTCGAAAGCGGCTGATAAATCTAATAGAACTAGTAGTGACAGATTACCCTTATCTAATTCTAGCCGAAGGTCGTCAATTAATGTGACTAAGGCTGTTTCTGTCCCATGATTTGGCCTGAAACCTGATTGTAAGGAGTCGTAGCAGTCAATGGTGTCAATGAACGTTTGTAGCTGTGTAGCTACGGCTCGTTCGATGACTTTACTCAGGAAAGGCAAGTTGGACACTGGTCGGAAATTATTAAGCACTGTGGGATCAAGAGAGGGTTTTTTTAATAGTGGTATAACAATAGCTTCTTTCAGGCACTCAGGTAAGCGGCCTTGTTGTAAAGAAGAATTAACAATTATACTAAGCCAATTTGCCAATTCAGCTTTTGATGTTTTTATAAGCCAGGAGGGGCATGGATCAAGTAAACAGGTAGTTGGATTCATTCTGCTGAGAAACTGAGGAATGTCATCCGGGAGAACAGGTTGGAATGTGGAAAAGACGGAAGGGCAGACCGTTTCTGATATGACAGTATTTGCGTCTGTCACCTCCGTATGATCTAAGGTAGATCGGATCTGTTCAACCTTTGCCTCAAAGAATGTGGCAAATTCCTGGCAACGGGCCTGGGAATAAACTGAGTGGGAAGCAGATTGAGGCGGATGCAGAAGACCATTTACTATGCGATAATGTTCTTTTGGTTGGTTTCCCGCTGAGGCAATTGCTGTCGAATAAAAGCGTCTTTGGGCTGTCAGTCTGGCCGAGGCGTAGAATTTGGCAAATTTCTTTGCTTGTATTTGATCAGATGGACTTTTTGTCTTTTGCCAACGCCTTTCTAGACATCGATAGGAACGTTTTATTTTCAAAAGATCACTCGAAAACCAAAGGGCGGATTTAGATCTGGTTGTTTTCAGTGGACGGAGAGGAGCTATTGCATCCACTATCTCAGTCATCATATTGTTCCATGAGTTGGTCACGATATCAATGTGCACTCCCATAGACGGGCTTGTATAATTTTTAAGCTTGGTTATAAACGTATCAGGGTCTAATAATCTTTTAGGGCGGTATAGTTTAGTAGGAGGTGTAATCCTGGGAGACGAAAATGATGCTGATAATTTAAATCGAATCAGATGATGATCAGACCATAGTAGTGGAGAGATCGTAATGTTATCTATACGAAAATTGTTTAAGTCTAGGTGTGATTGAAAAATGAGATCAAGAGTATAGCCTGCAGTGTGAGTTGAGGCCTGTACTGATTGCTGTAACCCCAGAGTGGACATCGTAGTCAAGAAATCTTGTACTGATCGAAGAGAAGGGGAGTCTACATGAATGTTGAAATCTCCCAATATTAAAAGTTTGGGGGATTCCAACATCAGTCCTGAGATTAAATCAAACAGTTCCGACATTGAATCAGTTGGGGAGTGAGGAGGACGATAAATTAATAAGATTACAATAGGATCCTGATGACCAAGCTTTAGGCCAAGGAGTTCAAAACCTGGATAATTTTTGTAAGGTAATCTAGATAACAAGATGGATTTGCGATAAATAAAGGCTACACCCCCCCCCCCGATTGTCTAGTCTCGGTTGGTGAAGAGCAGCGTATCCCGGGGGGCAGAGGCTTTAGATTAGCTCCACCTGAGTCTTCAAGCCAAGTTTCGGTTATACATGCGAAATCAGTGCATTCATCTTTAATCAGATCACAGATGAAAGCCATCTTGTTATTTACTGATCTCGCATTAAAAAGTAACGTTAACCCAGTTAAAGGGTGGGTGGGTGCCTCTGGTTGGGGGGAGCACGACACCCATGTTGTAGTCCCCCCAGGTCGCCTTGCTGCTATGGGCAGAGACCTCTTGAATCTATGGGAGCCTCTGGCCACCTCAGGTGTGGGGCTTGTGCAGGTCTCTGCCCCCCCCCCCCCAGATCGCAGTCGAACACCGAATCCTGCTGGGGAAATGCAAGGATCCTGCTGGGGTCTACGACAGCCACGACCAAGGAGGCCTCCCTAGGAGAGGATCGGGCCCGCAGCAGGCCCTCGTCCCTGCGATGCCAGCCAGCAGGCCCTCGTCCCTGCGATGCCAGCCGCGGCCTCTGGAGGGCAGTGCCGGCTCAGCAAAGGGCCTCTGGCTGCCCGGGCTTGCCTGTGCTGTGAACACGGGAGCTCGCAGGAGCAGCTCCGCGCGGGCCGCTTTCTCCCTCCATCCGCCCCTAGAGGGGAAATGGGGCAGGGCTGATCTTGGCCAGGGCCGGGACTTCAGCAGCAGCGCTGTCTCGGTGTGCAAAAGAGACACGGACGGCCTTTGCCAAGCCAGTGCCCCCCACGTGTCTGGACTGCAATTCCCATCAGCCCCAGACGGCGCCGACCCAAAACGCCTGGGGGGCACCAGCTCCGCGAAGGCTGCACCGGGGCTGCGTCTCTCTTCCGGGCAGGAATAACGGCATCCAGACCGGGGGGCGGGCGGCCCTCTCCCCCCCTCCTCAAGCCCCATCTCAACAGGGGCGGACGAGGCGCTTCCCCCGGCTTGGGCCTACTGGGCTTTAGGAGACTGCCAGGGGGCTCTGAGCGCGGGTTCCCCCCCCCCGCGGCCTTTCCTGCGGCATCTTTCCCTGCTTTTGCCGTTCCCGGCTGGCTGGTTGCTAGCTGGCTTCCGTGCGCAATCCCAGCCTTGCGCTCGATCCTCTCCCGATGAGAACAGCCAGAGGGGGAGGGGGAGCTCACAGACGGAGGTGCCCAGCAGGTAACTCCCCCCCCCGCAAGTCTGGGGCAGCTGCGACTTTCTGGGAAGCAGAGCGGGGGGGGCAGACCCGGGCCGGGGAAGCCTTCTTGGCAATTTGGCGGCGGGGGGGGGGAAGAGTCCTCCCTCCCTCCTTGGGGATCCGCAGCTGCCGGGCTTTGCCAGGGGTCCCCCCGCCGCCAACTCCCGGGGGTTCCCCCGCCGCCTGGTAGGAAGTCGGAGGAACACGGAGGCTCTAGCCCCGCGTGGCAGTTTGGTGTAGTGGTTAGTGAAGTGTCAGACTAGGACCTGGGAGACCTGGGTTCAAATCCCCCTCCCTCAGCCAAGAAGCTCTGGCTGGCTAACCTTGGGCCGGTCATCCTCTCTCTTGGCCTGCCTACCTCAGAGGGTTGTTGTTGTGAGGCTAAAATTAGGAGGGGAACCCAGGGCTCCTCCTTGCTGCTTTGAGGAAAAGGCGGGGTGGAAATGCAACCCTGCACATTTGGAAAGGGCTCCCGCCTTCTTCCTGCCCATCCCAAGAGGCAGCTGCTGCTTGTTCACAAACCCAAGAAGAGCCCTTCAGCAGCTGGATTAGGCCAAAGGGGGCTGATCATCTAGTCGGGCCCCCTGTTCTTCTCAGAGGGGCCAACTGGAGCACCTCTCCCCGACTGCACTTTCCAACAGCTGCTATTCGGAAGCTCACTGCCTCTGACAGCGGAGGGAGAGCACCTTGAGGGCTGTTTATTTCAGTAATAAAATGTATATCTACAAAGGCCAATCTGAAATGTCAATTAAAAAGACTGATACAAGCAAACATTAAAAAACAAATTGATGTACAACCAGTTGCTCGCTGCCACTGTGCCTATCTCTGGGGCACCCTAAAGAGCCCCTCAAAGCAAGCCCTGGCTGGGAGCCGCCTGCCAGGTACCCCTCACTGGAGGGGACGGCGCCCCCAAGCTGGCTCTGCCTCTCCTGTGCGGACAGATCACTCATAGGGCTGCGGCAGCCCGAGGGCGAATTATGCAACACTCCCCCGCAAAAAAATCCCACCCCAGGCAGCCGCCTGTGCAGCTGTCTAGCTGAGGGATCAGTTTCCCCCTTTGGCAAAGCCAGGCAGGCCACCCAGGGCGAGACCTTTCCTTGCCCCTGAAACCTTGGTTCACAAGTTACTCATCTGTCCCAGGTCACGCAACACTGGCTCAGGAGCGCCTTGGCGGCCCATCCGGAGCTGCCGTGACTCAGTCACTCACAGCACACCCTGGAGATGAGAGCGCTGAGCTGCAGCCTGGATGGGTGACGCAGGGAGCCTCCCTGGAGGGCTGTGGCTCTGGGAAGGTGGGGGGCCTCCTGGAACTGCCTCTGCTGAGGGAGCCAGACTCTTCCCTGGTTGCACCTGCAGGCTCAGGGGATGCGATGCCCCCCAGCTGGAAACTGCAGGAGGCTGAGGTTGCGCTCGGGCCCTGCTTGGGGCTTCCCCTGTGAGGACAGGAGGCTGGGCTAGATGGTGGGCTCCCTTTGGCTGACGCGCGCCTCGTATGGCCTTGCGTATGGATGATGCCAAGAGGCACGACGCATGGCCAGTCACATTCCCTTAAGCATGTGCAGAGTGCAGTGTCCCTCTGTCCAACCAGCCACACTTCCCCTGCAACGCGCTGCCCCTAGGGAACCTTCCAGAGCACCTCCTGCTCCACATGTCACGCACACAGGCAGGTCACGGCGGAGGGAGCTGTTTTGGGGGTAGGACAACCAGCTCCCCTAATCCTCTCTTGAGCAACCTGAAACTCCGGGGACTTCCTTCTTTTCATGCCTCAGCTGGGAGCTGCCCAGATTCCCTCAGGCCTTTCACGTTCTGCTCAAAACAAGTTATAGAGAAGGTGATGCACAGGGCTGGTCTTGGGTGGGAAGCCTCCCTCAGGAGAGGCTGTGCACCCCTTTGGAAGCCTGCCCCCCAGCCCCCCCCTCGGCTGCTTTTTAGAGAGGATTAGACACATTCACGGAGGTGGAAGAGGAGGAGGCTATTCATGGCTACGGATCCCAATGGCCACATGCCACTTCTGCTCTGGGACCAGCGGGGAGAGTTGCTGTTGTACTCACGCCCTGCTGGTGGGCTTCCTGTGTGCAGCTGAGGGGGCCTGCCCAAGGAGGTGGATCCTTTTCCCCATGGCCCTCAGGATCATTCAGGCACTGACGGCTCCCAGCCGCCTTCAGCATCAACAGAGGCTGCAGACACACCCTACATCTAATGCAAAAAGAACCCTGGGCCTGTCGTTTGTTGAGGGTGCAGGGATTGTAGCTCTGTGGTGGGCAAACTACAGTTCCCAGGTTTCTTTGAGGGAACTCGCGTGCTTTAAATTATTCTTATTATCTTTATACCCCGCCCTTTTTCCAAACTAGAACTCAAGGCGGCTTCCAAATAAAAATAAGTACATATCATTAAGAACCTATAAAAATATAAAACATATAAACATATAAAATCAGCATTAAAACAGGATTAAACTATTAACTATTAAGATGTTAAAACCAATTACTCTTAAAATACTGCAACTCTTAAATGAGCAGTGTGTGTACACAGCCAGATCCTGGTTGGGCGCTGGGCATCTTGGGGGGAAGCCAGCTCTCCACCTCTGTGATCGTGTTGTCCCTTTCAGGGCAAGCGCCATTCAGGGCAAGCGCCTGAGGGCAGGAGCAGCTCCTGGATTCCTGCCTTCGTGCTGTGCTGCCAATTCAGTGCCTGGGCAGAGGAATGTGCTTATGCCAACTGCCTGCCATCACTGCCTCTTTCTCCGGGGGGCTCAGAAACACTGGCAAGTGGGTTTTCTGACCTCCTGCTTTAAAAAAACAACCAAGCACACCCGTTAGCTGTTGCACCAAAGTTACGGCAGGGCCACCGGAGAGTATATAAGAAGAGCGCGGCTGCAGCGGCTGGATCAGGCCAAAGGGGGCCCATCTAGTCCAGCCTCACAGAGGCCTACCAGATACTCCAGTGGGAAGCCCCAGAGCAGGGCCTGAGTTCAGGAGCAGGCCTCTTGTCCCCACACGGGATCCTTAGGCATCCTGCCTCCAACGGGGGAGGGGAAACATAGTCACCATGGCTGGGAGCTGTTAATGGCCTTTCCCCCTCAGTGGGTTGGTGTCACCCTCTTTTTAAAGCACTCCCGGGTGGAGGCTCCCTCCATCTTTTGTGAGGTTCAAATTCCAGAATTTGACGCTGCGTTATGTGTGGCAATCCTTATTTTGTCTTTCCTGAATCTACCACCTCACCAAGCTGGGATGTGAACCCACCCCTGCCCTCAACACTCTCTTTCCCCCCCACCCCAGAGGAAACTCACAGCCTGCCTCTACCATGGCCCCCCCAACGCTCCTTCTTTGCTTTTCCTACAGTAAAAAGCCCCAAGCCCTGGGACCATTCTGCAGATGGCGCTTTGCTCTGGCTCTCATCAATCCAGTTGCCCTTTTCTGCACAATTCTTTTTTTGGGGAGGGGGGATGAAAAATGAGAGGTTCTGCCACAGTAACTTTAATCTGGGAAGAACAAAGGCCGCTGCCTTAACAGAGGGACAGTGACTCAGTGACCCCGGCTGGGCTGGGCTGGGCTGCTTAGAGTCTGTGTGGCAGGGGTAGCTGGGGGGGATTAATGCATTTATATTGCAGTCTCCCCTCCCAGACAGGCCATCCATCTCATTCAGAAACAGCCCATGCGACAGAGGGTCGCAGCTGCTCTGCCTTGCAGCCCCCATAATGGGGGGGGTCTACGTACTCGTTAACCATGGTGGCCAGAGAGGACCCACATTTAGCTGGCCTCTGCCCTGTCTGGGTGCCATGGGGGGGGTGAAGAAAACCATTCCCAGCACAGACAGAGAGAGAGGAGGAGGGGGGCGCTCTTTGTCTTGGGGGATGAAAGGAGCCTCTCTTGGGGGGGCATTGGAGAGATCCTCTTCTCTGTCCTCACTCTCCTTTCCCGGGAGTCAGGGTTAGGGTTAGGGTTAGCGTGGGGCTAAAGTTCGCCACACGGAGCTCTGCCCTGGGTGGGCCAAGAAAGGGCAAAAAGCAGAAATATTGCCACAAACGTTGAAAAGGTCTTCAGGGCTGGGCCTTCCTCTTCGTGGGCAGAAGAAGCTGCTCCCTTTCTCTCTCTCGTTGCTGCCTTGAGCTGTGTACACACCGTACAGTTCAAGGAACATCCCTCGTCCGTCTAGCTCAGTATTGTCCACACAGACTGGCAGTGGCTCTTCAGGGTCTCCGATGAAATGTTTTTCTTCTTCTTCTGCATTTCCGCTTGGCCCGAGGCCATCCTCCACCCAGTGCTGCTGAGTTCCCTCCTGAGATTCCAGCACCTTCGATCCCTTTGTGGTTCTGCTCCAGCCCGCTATTCATTTTGGAAGCCCCCCCCTTGAGCTGGGGCTCCTTTTCCTCAGGCTGACTGGGCTGTCATGAGGCCCAGACTTCTACAGAGAGGGAGGCCATCAGTATTAGGCCCAAGAGCTTTGGGCTCAAGGCCAGGGACTGCCCCATTTCCACGGCAACCCTAGAAGAGAGATGGGATGGGGGACATCTGGGGCCCTCACACGTTGCTGGACTCCCACCTTCCCTCACTGGCTCTGCTTGCACTGGCTGAGGGGAGTTGGACGTCCAGTAGCCTCTTGGGTGCACAACCAGCCTGGCTCCCTTCGAGCTTAGGCCGCAAGCCGGGGCAGCTGCTGGTCTCCAGTGGCCAGTGAGGGTGCATATCATAGCCCAGCATCATCTGGAGGGCACCACCTTGGCTACCCAAGCTGAAGCAGAAGGCCCTTCTAGGACATCCCCCCCCCCGCTCAACAGCCCCTTTAGCCCAATGTGAAAAGCAGCAGCTGTTAAGGATGTGAATTTGGGTTGGTGCCCTCATGGCCTCCGTCTGGCTCTGAAAGGCCTAGTGGGACCAGAGCCTCACACAGGCATTCTGGAAGAGCTTTCCCCTCCAGCAGCTGGTGCAGCACAGCAGGGAGGGGAGCCTGCCTGCGGAAGTGGAGCTTGACTACTCCCCACTGTGGGAGTTGGGCCAGCTCCAAGGCCTAGTGGAGAACAGCGGCCAGCCCTGCAGCCTTGGGGAAAGACTTTCTGGAGCAAACATGAGCCTCCGAGGATCCCAAGCAGCCTGTCAGGGCAAAGAGACTGAGGGAGGCCCTAAACAGCAAGGCGCCCTTGCCAGCTCATAGCCAGGAGCAGCCTTGAAGGCCGGGTCTCCTCACCTATGAAGGGGGTGCCTCGGGGAAAATGCCCTCATGGCTAGAGTCACCAGGCAGGACTTGAACCTGCAGCCCACACGCTTCCCAGCCGCAGGAGCTGGAGGATCCTTCAAGCCCTCTGGGTGCAAGACGAAGAGGTGAGCACCCACAAAGGGATCTGAACCCCTCCCCACCTTTGGCTGTGAGTGAGCTGTGCCCACAGTTACCTGGCCTCAAATGGTCTTCGGGGGGGGGGGTTGTGTGTTTCATATGCATCTGTTAATAATATAACATGCTCATGTTTTTAGATGTGTTGTAAGTCGCCTGAAGACCGTTGGGTAAATAAATCATCCTCTAGACTTGTAGTCGGCCAAGTCCTTCTCAAAGTAGACCCATCAAAATGAATGAAAGTCATGTCTGTTGACTTCAGTGGGTCTGCTCTGAGCAGGACTAGCCTTGAATGCCAACCTCTAACTCTGATTCCGCTTTCCATCAGAGAGGTTCTTTGGAGGGCCTTCTGGGGCCTCGCAGGGAAAGGGCCTGCACAGTGTCCTCTCAAACAGAAATGGCCAGAAAGTACTTGTTGGTCCATCTCTGGATGATGTGCAGGAGATTACCAAGGGTTTCGGAATCTCTGTGGTGGGCGGTTCGCCTTCCGCACTCAGGCTGCTGAAATGAAGAACGCTGAGGTGGTGGTGGGGAAACCAGGGATGTGTCTTTTGGCCAGTACTACCTTGGGGACAGTGTGACTCTTAACGGCTTGGGCTATTGACTTGGCATTTGGGGGTCACTTCAGGGAGCCCATCAGGGCAAGTTAAGTGAGAGAAAGAGGCAAGAGAAAGGGGGCAATCAGACAGACAAGGGGGTCCCCTGTTGCTCCCAAACCACCCTGAGACACAGCAGAGAGCGCTCCAAGCAGCTGCTTCTTACAAGTCATTTATTAGCCAGAAAGTAGAAGATCAAAGCGGCGGGGTGGATTTCCACAAGGGGCGCCTTAGTGGGCGGGGGGTTGTCTTGGGGGGGGGAGGAAGCGGATCTCTCCTGTTTTTCCCTCTGGTTTAATACAAGGGTAGCAAATAAATACTTGAAAGAATAGGAGGTGTTTAATGGGGGGGATTGGGATGGATCTCAGCCAAATTACAACTTTTATGCTAAAGGAAATTGTGTGCATTGGTTAGTAGTGTGGAGGCGGACATTCTGCATAAAATAAAAACCTATACAGCCTCTTTTGTGTTTATTTTCTCTCTCCCCCCTCCCCCCCAAAGTATCAGCCAAGAAAGCAACAGCAGGTCTGTTGTGGGGCAGGAGAGGCGCAAAATGCAGGGATTTTGCCCGGGTACAGGAAAATGCAGCCCATTTATTCACTTGGGAGGGTTGGGAAGACTGGTTGTGCCCCCCCCCCAATTCCACCCTATGCCTGAGGGAGGGAAAGAGAGGTCAGAACTGTGGGGACCCTGACACACACCCCGGTCTGATCCCAAGCCTCACAATTAAACTCCAAAACAAGGGAATCCTCTGTCTGCAGTCCCAAAGGCAAAGGAGTGGTGCTGGAGGAGGGGGGGTGTCACAGGCCCTTAATATGCAGACAAAAGGATGGGGGAGAGGCTGCTCTGGGGGCAGCATCACAAGCACAGAGCTAGCTTTATCCATCCCAACACCCCCCTCCAGCCGGAGGGAATGTTATGAAGGGCCAAGAGTCGTCAGGCTGCTCTTCTTCACTCTTGCTGCTTGTAGAGCCTCTGAGCATGGGCAGAGAGATAGGTGGTGAGGGGGGAGGAAGTCAGGCAGTTCATTGGGGGGGCGTTGCTGGCTGGTGAGACTGCGGGAGTGCTGGTTCCATGGCAGAGTGGTGAAGGTAGGTGGGCTACCTGGTGCCAGAGTCGCATGTCCATGCCCGTCGGTCTCTGCTGCTGCCCCTCTGCATACGCACACACCTGCACACTCTGACCCCCCCATCCCATCTCCCCCCCCCGCCCCCCCCCACACACGGAGACAAGCAGGACATGAATCTCACTCCCGGACATAAATCCTTGTGCAGACAACAGCATCAGCCGTCATGGTCTGAAAAAGCAAGAGAGGAAATCAATGAGAGGTGGGGAGAGATGCACGTCATCTGGTGGTTCTCCTTCCCAGTTGGGGAGCAGAGATGTGAAGCTATGGGGGGGACGGGTTTTGAGGGGAAATTTAAAAAATCCCCCCTGAATTTTTCTTCCCCCCTCCCCCGGGCCCTCACATCTTTACTGAACTCGGACTCATGACCCCCTCAGGAGGAGGAGAGGCTTCAAAATGTGGCCTCCGTTCCAGCAGGAAACACACTTCTTGGGCTGAGAAACCTGCAGAGGTGCCGGATGGATGCCTGGATTGGGTTCTCCCTGCACCCTGGCTGTTTCCTAAGGCAAAGGCGGTGCGAGGAAGGGGCTCAGTGCTGCGGGTGAACGACCTGCCAGGCTCAATCCCCGATGGGAGCATCTCCTGGTAAGGCTGGAGGAGACCCCTTGACTGAAACCCCAGAAAGCTGTTGCCAGCCAGAGTAGACAGTACTGGCCTTCATGGACCCTGCTGGCATTAAGGCAGCTTCCTGGGTTCCTAACGCCAGCTGCGGAGAGAGCCCCAGGCCACCTCCGTGGACAGCTGCGCTCCAGAGCCCAGCAGCAGAGTCTAATTCAGGGCTAGGTGGTGCCTGGCTGACAGGAGGATCTGGGCCACGTGGGTGTAGGAGCTCCTGGCTAGCCCTGGCGGCGGGAGCAGGGTGTGCAGGAGGGCCGTGGCTTCATGGTCCCAGGCGCAATCCCCCAGAGGGGGCATCTCCAGGCGGGCTGGGAATGTCCCCGGTTTGAAATCCTGGAGATTCACTGCCAGTCAAAGCGGGTGCTTGGGGACCAGCCAGAGCTTCCCAAACAGGGAGGAGGGAGGCCGGGGGGGCAGGTTTCCTTACCAGAATGAGCTCCCCATCGTTGGTCATCTCCCTCGACCAGCCAGTCGTGGGGCCTTCCCCCTTCAGCAGCCGCTGTTCGCAGACCATCTTGCTTTCACTTTCCCATCTGGCTAAGCTCTGGGGAAGAAGATGGGGGAAGGGGGCAGAGAACAGAAGAAAGGGTCACCCGCTGAGGGACGGAGCCCTTGTGCGAGCGGCCAACAAAGGACTGACCCACCATCGCCCCGTTTCCCCCACCCCCCAAAAAGGTGCCCATTTGTCACTCAGCAGGCAGAACACGCTGGACACTCACCATTTGTTCCCCCTTTTCCACCCAGGCTGACAGGCACATCCATCACCCCGAAAGGGCTCACCAGGAATTGTAAAGGAGACGCTTGGAAGAGGCAGCCGTGGGGGGGGGCTGCCCGGACTCCTTTGGGGACTTCGGGGGAACTTAAATCTTCATCATCACTGGCATTTGTTTCTAATAAAGCAGCCAGACAAGTTGCTCTTGCATCAGGGCCACAGACGAAATGGTGGGGGGTGGCTCAGAGCTAATAATGGCATTATTCTCCCCCCTAAGAAAAATTGAAGTCTAGGAACTGGAAGAGGAGCATGTTGGCAAGCCAAGGAGAACGTTGTGCTGGTTTGAGGTGCTCCAGGATGTTCACAGAGCAAGTATCCTTCGCACCCTCATCTCACCCCATGGCTCTGTAATGTTGGCTTCCTTCCTCTCAGGAAGTCTCAGCCCTTCGGGACCAAACCTTGCCCCATCCCACCATTGCCTGGGCTGATACAGGGAGGGTGTGTACGTGTAGCCACGTGGACACACAGTGCTGCTTCAGATCGCCTGCCAAAGTGCAGGCAGACAAATCTCCCATCACCTGGACATCTCAGGTAGCCCGCCACCCCACTTAGGTTTGGCTCTAGGGTCAATGTCTGGGGCAGGGGGCAGGCCCTCTTCTGCCTCCACGGCTGCCCCCTCACAAAGGGCAACAGCAAAGCCTCCCCCTCCCTTCCTGACTCATCCTCTGTGGCCTTTCTTTGCCTCTCGCATATTTATTTACATTGATATACCGTATATTCCGGCGTAGACGACTGGGCGTATAAGACGACCCCCAACTTTTGAGAAGATTTTCCTGGGTTAAAAAGTCGTCTTATACGCCGGAATATACGGTAGTCACTCCTTATTCAAAGGTCTCCAAGTGAGACACAACACAGTTAAGGATGTCAATATAAATCCCTTGTGCCCTAACAGCAGGACAAAGCCAGCCCCATCATAGCCACAGGAAACTTTGGCAGCACACTAGCAAGAAAACCACCTCATGTTTCACTTTTCAGCTTTGGGCTGCAGCCCCCCTGTTCCTGACCCCCTCTTTCTTTGCAGATCAGCTCTCCACCCCTCCCTCCCTCCCTATTGAGGCCAGCAAGTGGCATTGCTCAATGGGGCCAAAGAACAGGACTACAAAAGGACCCTCCTGGACCCCTGTGGGGAGTTGCCCTGGGGCCTCCTCACTTTCCTTCTGAGGGGGAAGGGCAACAATGGGGGGATCCTCCTCCTCTGCTTTGTCTTGCAGAGTTCAAGCCACTCCCTCCCTCTCCAGGCATAGCAGCCACAGGAGTTAAGCGGTCTTTTGCGCCAGAGTCCTGCAGAGAGAAGGCCAGGGCGCTTGGGGGGCATCCAAAAGACAAAGGGGAACCTCAGAAACTCAGACTGAGCACTTGCTTGGGGGGCATCCAAAAGACAAAGGGGAACCTCAGAAACTCAGACTGAGCACTTGCTCTGCATGCAGAAGGCCGCAGGTTCAGTCCCCAGGCAGGTCTGAGAAAATCTCCCCGCCTGAAACCCTGGAGAGTCCACTGCCAATCAGAGTAGACAGCATTGAGCTACATGGGCCAAAGGTCTGACCTTCCCGAGTTCCTCATATGTGCTGCTAAGAACCAAAGGTCTCCTTCAAGCAGACGTCAAAGTGGCTCAAGTCAAGCGGATCAGGCCCAGATCTTCCCACCCAGCAGCGACCCGCCTCTCCCTCAGAGACAGAGGGCAACCTCCCGGCAGCATGCAGGACCACAGAACTCGCTGCCCCCCCCTGCACCCCTCACCTTGCAGGGCCGCCCATCCACCGTCTGCTCTTCAAACTCTTCTCCAATCTTGAAGTTGATCTCAGTGGTCCGCACCGTCGTGGAAGTCTTGATGTAGAAAGAGTCCCCGTCCTGTCTGATCTCCACAGCCGGCTTGGAGGCAGCGGCCACTGCAATTTTCCGCAGCATGACGTTGACGCCTGCCTCAAGATATGGCAACAGGGAATGAGATGGGGGGGCAATGGGAACAGATGAAAAAAACCCCACACAGGTGCACCTCGCCCTTGCCTGTTACATCTTTCCCATTTATCCCACTTACTGCACCCCCCCAATATTTCCTTTGCTCACATTTAAAAGCATTTCAGGGATTTTCATGGCAATTGCTGTGGGGCTGGGAATGCAAGTGAGCTCGCCTGTAGGTCCACTTGAGCCAGGGTCCCTCCAACCTTAATCCAACTCTCTCCCATTCTGTCACTGGTTGACATCACCGGTTGACACCTTTTCTTTAAGGCATGAGAGCTGTGGAAAACCAGGCTGACCACGCACCCCAGTCACTTTTCTCTGCGGCTGCTCTTGCAAGTGTCCGTCCGGTTCGTCCTTTGCTGTTGCCTTCCTTCTGTGTTTCAAGGCGGTGTCGCATCTGCCAGCAACACCTGGCTGCTCTTTGCCCCGACCCAAAGGGACCATCTCCATACACGAGAGAATAAATGGGCCCAAATCAGGCATTAAACACAGCAGTAACAGGAAACCCTCTCAGGCTGGTGATGGTGGTGCTGATGGTTGCATTCCCAGTATCTCCCTGGACGTTTTGTACTTGTCCAGTTGCAAGATCTCCTTTTCATCTCTTTTTGTTGAAGTATAGAGACCACAGCACAGTGGAGGTCCTGCTTTGATTCCATGGGCAGATTTGACACTATCCAGCTTGGGCTCAATAGGGATTGGGGAGAGGCAAAGTAATTGTTCTGCTGTAAGACAAGGAAGATTGTGCACCTTGCTTTCCCAGTTCATTGAGTGTAGGACTGAGAGGGGGTCACACCCACTCTGATGGGATCCTTCCCTCATTTACATGTGGGCTTTGTCTTGTAATGCGACACATAAACATCCCAACTGCCTGAATTCCTGCCCTTGCTTTGCAAGGACATCTTCAGTCCCCCTCTCTGTCTGCAGCGGTGCACGTATACATGGATATATGTCTGCCAAGTGAGGACAACAGGTCCTGCATTTGGCCTCTAGTCCATGAAACTCTTCTGCCACAGGAAGTATTATAAGGAGCCTGTGATGCCTCTGTAAATATAATCCTATAAATATGGTAAGTGCGGGTTTATTAGAGTATATGTGGTAAGTAGACTGAGTTAGAGGGGGGAGTACATGGGTTGGAATGTTGAAGAAAGTTGAATGGTGATTGGCTGAGAGTCTGGGTCTCTGAAGGTATAAATGAGAGGATGACAATTGGTTTGGGAGTTTGTTGGTTGGTTCTGAGTTTTGGAGGGGTGGATTGGATTTAGGTGGGTAGTGAGGCAGGTTATTTATGACTAAGAAATATAAAGAGTAACACATTTTATGAAACCACACGCTTGTTCACTGAACCTTTAAGTAATCTTGTTATTCCCTGTGTAAATAAATAAATAGTTCTTGGTTTAACAAAACGCTTGATCCTTGGCTGGGTTTTCACAGACCAGAAGGGTGGGCAGGGCATATACTAAGGTTGGGAAACAGTATCAATGGTGGCAGCGGTGAAGAGATAGTGCGACATCATCAGGTATCCAAAACAACCCAGAGCTGTAATCTTTATAGGCACAAAGATACAGGGGGCTTGTGACCTGTAAGTGCACCCAGACACTACGTAGGAATGGGCCAGGAGGAGACTAAGGCACAGTCTCAAGGCAATATTGTTACAGAGAGTGTCAGGTGGTGGTGCCTAGCAGTGGGATCTTGAGAGATCTGTGCTAGGGCCGGTGACAGAACTGTTAAGAGATCAGGACCTGAGGTGGAATCGTGACAGGTGGAGACCACAGGAGGGGGCCTGACAGGTGGTGTAGCTGTGGAATATGAACAAGAGAGAGTCCCTAGAAAGTAGTGATTGTGAGGGGAATAACCAATAAAGAGAACTTGTGAGTGTGTGGTAAAGTTTGTGAGCTCTTAGAAACATGGCTGAGTTCTTGAAAATGAGAGTGTCAACAAGCATATAGATAGAGGTGATCCAGTGGACATAGTGTACTTAGACTTTCAAAAAGCGTTTGACAAGGTACCTCACCAAAGACTTCTGAGGAAGCTTAGCAGTCATGGAATAAGAGGAGAGGTCCTCTTGTGGATAAGGAATTGGTTAAGAAGCAGAAAGCAGAGAGTAGGAATAAATGGACAGTTCTCCCAATGGAGGGCTGTAGAAAGTGGAGTCCCTCAAGGATCGGTATTGGGACCTGTACTTTTCAACTTGTTCATTAATGACCTAGAATTAGGAGTGAGCAGTGAAATGGCCAAGTTTGCTGACAACACTAAATTGTTCAGGGTTGTTAAAACAAAAAGGGATTGTGAAGAGCTCCAAAAAGATCTCTCCAAACTGAGTGAATGGGCAGAAAAATGTCAAATGCAATTCAATATAAACAAGTGTAAAATTATGCATATTGGAGCAAAAAATCTGAATTTCACATATACGCTCATGGGGTCTGAACTGGCGGTGACCGACCAGGAGAGAGACCTCGGGGTTGTAGTGGACAGCACGATGAAAATGTCGACCCAGTGTGCGGCAGCTGTGAAAAAGGCAAATTCCATGCTAGCGATAATTAGGAAAGGTATTGAAAATAAAACAGCCGATATCATAATGCCGTTGTATAAATCTATGGTGCGGCCGCATTTGGAATACTGTGTACAGTTCTGGTCGCCTCATCTCAAAAAGGATATTCTAGAGTTGGAAAAGGTTCAGAAGAGGGCAACCAGAATGATCAAGGGGATGGAGCGACTCCCTTACGAGGAAAGGTTGCAGCATTTGGGGCTTTTTAGTTTAGAGAAAAGGCGGGTCAGAGGAGACATGATAGAAGTGTATAAAATTATGCATGGCATTGAGAAAGTGGATAGAGAAAAGTTCTTCTCCCTCTCTCATAATACTAGAACTCGTGGACATTCAAAGAAGCTGAATGTTGGAAGATTCAGGACAGACAAAAGGAAGTACTTCTTTACTCAGCGCATAGTTAAACTATGGAATTTGCTACCACAAGATGCAGTAATGGCCACCAGCTTAGACGGCTTTAAAAGAAGATTAGACAAATTCATGGAGGACAGGGCTATCAATGGCTACTAGCCGTGATGGCTGTGCTGTGCCACCCTAGTCAGAGGCAGCATGCTTCTGAAAACCAGTTGCCGGGAGCCTCAGGAGGGGAGAGTGTTCTTGCACTCGGGTCCTGCTTGCGGGCTTCCCCCAGGCACCTGGTTGGCCACTGTGAGAACAGGATGCTGGACTAGATGGGCCACTGGCCTGATCCAGCAGGCTCTTCTTATGTTCTTATGTTCTTAAGAGAGGAGAGCTGGTGGAGAAATGTATAGCCTTTCATTTACCTCATGAGGGTAAAGGGGTAGATGAATTGCAGGTAACACTAATCACGTATACATGGGTGCAAAACCAAGAGCCTGTGAGAGAAGAGACCCCAGAAGAGTGCTCAAGTAATCCTGCCTATGTGGAGTATTTAAGAGAGAAGTTAAGATGGGAACGTGAGGACAAGGATAAGGATAGAGAGATTGAGATGATGAAACTGAGATTGGAGGCTGAAGAAAAGGAGAAGCAGTGGATTTTAGAGCCTGAAAGATTGAGAATGGAGGCTGAGATAAAAGTGGAAAAGTTAAAATTAGAAAGGGAGAAGCTTCATTCTGAGGAGGTAAGAAAAGAGAGAGATGAAGCAAAAATAAAAGTGATTCCAAAAGATTTCACCGTGTATGAGCCTGGGCAGGATCCCCAAATTTACCTCACAAGTTTTGAAAAAGCAGCACAGATGTGGGGGTTACCTGAAGATAAATATATGCAGTATTTATCAAGTTTAATAAAAGGAGAATTGGCTGAGGTGTATCAATGTTTCCCCTCAGACAGGCCAGTGACATATGCTGAGTTTAAAGAAGCAGTGCTCAAAAGGTTTAGATTGAGGCCTAATTATTTTAGAAAACTTTTCAGAAATTGCCGGATACAGACAGGGAGGCCTTTTGTGGAGTTGGGGGCAAAATTGATGGATATATTTGAAAAGTGGAAGACGAGTGTGAAAGCTCAATCTATGGAGGTGAAAAGCCTCATGGTATTAGACCAGTTATACCATCAACTGCCACCAGAAATTAGGTTACTGGTTAAAGATCGTTCCCTTAAGTCTGTGCAGGAGGCGGCAGAGCTGAGAGATCATTTTACCTCAAACCAAATGGGTTGGTTGGGAAAAACACAAAGAGATTTTAAAACAAAACCCAATAGTAATGGCCGAAGGGATGTGGCATCACAGAGAGTAAACCCTCCAATAAAATCGGAAGGACACAGGGCACCTCAAATTGGGTCTGTGTATCCTAAAATGGAGGGGGAAATCTGTTAGATGTCCTGGTAAGCCAGGACATCTAAGTTTCCAGTGTGAAGCTACAAACCCCATCAGTAATTCTGTTCAAGTAAGAACAGTGAAAAATGAGCTGAGCGAAGGGGAAACTAAGAAAATACAATTCTGTCAAAGAAGCTGGTCAAATGTGCAGGATTTTGACACAAGCTTAAGAGAAGAAGTGTGTGTGCAAGGGGTGAAATATTGGGCTTTACTGGACACTGGTGCTGCTCAGACCTTGTTGAGGCCAGATTTGCTGAAAGCTGAGGAAATTTTACCTCAGGAAAAAGTAGTTATACAAGGTGTGAGAGGTGAGCCAGACAGCATTCCAATGGCCTTAATAAAATTGAACTGGAGAGGAAAAAAGGAGTCTTATAAAGTGGGTATCAATGCCCAACAGCATGAGCCTATGATTTGGGGCAGAGATGTAATGCAATCTCTAACATGCATGCCCCACTCTTCTGCGGCAGGAAGTCTTTTAAGGAGCCCCCCAAAGGACTCTCTATAAAACAATGTATGATGCTTTGAGATTATTTTTTTAACAGAGAAATGACACACACGTTTGATAAATAAATAAATAAACAGTTGGCTTGAATAATCCTGCAGAAGAGATGGTCTCCAGCAAAGCTCCCTGGTTTAATGTGGTAGCTGAGCTCTTGCAAAGCTGATCTTGCTTCCCTTAACATTCTTCAAGGGCTTGCCAGAACTTCCAAAGCTGGCAGAAGCAGTGGGAAGGGGGAGCTCAGCTCTGCCCCTCTCCACCTCTCAGAGACCCCTCCTGGCTGTTCTGAGCAGGAAGGAGAGAAAAAAGGCCTTCAGGAGAGCCCTGATGTGCTGGGTCAAGCCAAGGGGGCCCATCATGTCCTCCAGCCGCCTGTTCTCCTAGCAGCCAACCAGATGCCCCTGAGGGCAACAGCAGCGCTCTTCCTGCCTGCAGTTTCCAGCAACTCTCCACGCCTGGCAGCTGTGCCTGCTGTAAGGGCATTCAGGAGCAGCTGTTTTGCCATTGTCCAGAAATGGTAACAGTCCTGAACAAACACATCTGGGCAACTCCATTTTATTACCTTCATCATCATCATCATCATCAGTCTCTCTCTCTCCTCGAGGGCCTTAACCTAGCCACTCCCCTAATAAAATTACAGTCTCTGTTCACTTCTTGCAATCAGTCTTCAGACAGGAAATTTGGCAACACCCAAGACTTGGAAGGGCTTTGGGCTGTGCAATAATGTTTCCCGTAACAATAATTATTCCCAGAGGGAGATGGGGAGATGCTCCCACTTCTTTCTCTGAGAGGGTGAGTTACCCAACAGTTGCTCCCCACATCTCTGGGCAGAACGGGGAAATCAAGGACCTGTTTTTTTGGTTTGAATTGCAAGGTGTGTTTTTTTTAACAGTCTGAATTATTTTGACAATCAAAGCAAAGCTATGCATGAACCCTTAATTCAGGGACACAGACAAGGCCAGCACAAGCCTTGCTGGTCATTGGGGGGGGGGAATTGCTGGTCATTGACCGAAATAAACTTATTTACATTTTGCCTTGTGAGAAAGCAGTACTGGCCCTGCACAGTGGAGTGTAGGGCAGGGGGCTCCTGGCAGCTTTGAGCCCCGGTACCTCTTGCTTTGGGGATTAAGCTGCTGTCGGCAGCAAAGGGGGTTGGGGGGCTACAAAGAGGCAGCTGAGAGGAGCGGGCGGCCCTTGACCTCGCTTGGAAAGAGGCCTTTGGGCAGCCCCAGGAGAGTTTGCAGAGGGCTAGAGTCACCTCTTGCAAGGAAGACTACTGTGGCACTTTAAAGACTAACACATTTATTAGGGCACAATAAGCTTTCATGACTAGCTGAGACCCATTTAAATGGATTTTCACAGCTCATTCAGACCCATTCATTTCACTCTGAGTTGGATATAACCCCCAAGGCCCGTCTAGTCCAGCTTCCCATTCCCCACCAACAGCCCACAGTCTTGTCTGTCTGCAGCTGCTGGTCTTCAGAGGCAGACTGCCCCTGGCAAGAGAGGTTCCACTGAGCTCTTGCAGTCGGCAGCCACGGGCCTCCCCACCATGGAACTCATCTAATCCTAGAAGAACAAAACAAAACAAAAACAGAGAAGCCCAAAGCCCTGCTGGAGCACAGTGCAGTCCCCCTGGGATCTCAGCCACGTGCCTCCAAGAGCCCTGCAGGTGGGGCACAAAGGCAACTCGCATTCAGAGGTAGACTGCCTTGGTACATGGAGATTCCACGGGGCTCACCTGTCAATCAAAAAAAGCATTGATAGACTATTGTGCTATGGGTTAGGGGAGCGGCGTGGAGGGGGAGAGACACCTTTGCTCAGCTCAACCCAAACACTGGAAACAAGATCTTCTCTTTAAAACCTTGATGGCTCATCCTCTCCGGCTTCCTGTTAACTGAGAGCTGTGTGACCCAGCAGAGACCAGCCACCCTCTGCACTGCTAAATGCCCACAAACCCTGGGCCTGTTCATGGGGAAGAGGGGATTTAACAACACTGGGCAGAGGTGATTTCCCCAGCTGGTTTCCTCACCCTGCACTCCCCCATCGCCTATGCCAATTATCCCCCACATCTGAGACTTTCTGCCCCTGTAATTCAGAGATGGGGAAAGGGTGGCTGAAGGGGGCTTGAGAGAGAAACACAGTGAAATATAAGCATGTGGTGATTATCCTGAAGTATGTTGCACAGCCCCCTAACCTGGAACGTATTTGCTGTGAGCGACTCATGCTTTGGGGAGAGAAAGGGGGGTCAGGGAGAGGGGAGGGGAAGGAGCTTTTCCTGGTTGAACAAATGGGGGGAAACCTGGTTGATGGGGATTTGCCTCCTTTAGAAGATACGCAGTTGGGGGGCAATCTTTTTGCCCCACGTTTCCCCTAAATTTTGAAGGGCTAACCCTCCCCAAGTTCTGCTCAGCAGCAAAGGGGGGGGGGCGTGAAGCAAAGCATGCCAAGTGGATTTAGGTTACCAGCCCTCAAGGTGATCTCTTGAAAGGAGAGAAGGAGGGTATTCTCTCTCTCTTTCTCTCCATTGTTTCCAGAGAAAACAGAGATTGGGGGGGCATCTTCACTGCTGCTGCTGCTGGTCCCTGCTAGGAGGATTTTCCAAGGGAGGCTAGGCGGCACAAATCCCTCCCTGCTGTCATCAGGAATCAGGAGGTGTAGCCAGAAATGTCAACCCTTTTCATTCCTGCCTGCCAGAGTTTAAGCCCCGTGTAGATGCGTATGGGCCCAGGTCAAAGCAAGGGCTTTTTAGTGCCTGGTTTCTGTTGCTCTCTCTTGTAAAGATTTTCAGGGGGGCCCACACACACAATCAAGGGAGGAGGAGCATTGTTCTAAATATGGAAGCAATTTGGGGGGTGGATGCATCCCCCCCCAGCCAACTCTTGGTGGCTGTTTTTACAAAGGGGCCAGACCATGAACTGAGCAAGGGCTGAACTGCCGGCTGTCTTGTCTTGCCCCCTTGAACCTCCTGCCTCCAGCCAGCGCTCATGGACCCCCTTCCCCACCTAAGAGGAGGGGCCTTTGGCTTCTCTGTTGCCCACCTCAAGCCACATGAGGATCCATCAGAGCTGCCTTGGCTGAATCAGACTGAGGGGTGTCCGTCTTGCGCCCCCCCCATTCCACCACTGCCAGCAATGTGCCTCTGGGAACCTGATAAGCAGAGCCCGAAGGCAAATGGCCCTGCTCTGTTCTCTGTCCCCAATCAAACGGCATTCAGAGGTAGACTGCCTTGGAACATGGGGGTCCATTCAGCTACAATACCGAGAGGTTCCCCCTCGGCCTTCGGGAGCCATTTCAAGCCAGCCACCAAATTCACCGGTTGCCAGTCCCCTCCCCTTAAATTGTTTTCAGACACTGCAAAACACCCCAGTCCCCTCCCCTTAAATTGTTTTCAGACACTGCAAAACACCCCAGTCCCCTCCCCTTAAATTGTTTTCAGACACTGCAAAACACCCGTGAACACCCGTGAAGGTGGAGCTGGCCTCAGGTGCCTGAGGGCCGCTGCTTTGAAGTGCACATGCACACACACACACACAAGTGCCCTCGCCTGCCTCCTCCTCCTCCTCCCAGCTCATCTTTCATCGCCTCCTGATTGCCCAGCAGTGTGTGCAGCTCTTTGCACCGCTCACAAAGGGGAGCGCCAGAGGTCAGTGGCACAGGTCAGTTTGTCATGCCTGCCACCCGCCAGGCATTGTTATTGCAGCTCCTGCATCATCCTTCGGCAGAAAAGGGAGAGCAAACAAGGCCAACCCCGCTGCGCCCACTGCTCCCGCCACCCCCCTCCTCCTCCATCGGGCAGGGGGGGGAAGAGAGGCTAATGCAGGAAGAATTTGTCCTCGGAGGGCCCAGAGCACCCCCTTCACTTAGCATGACAAATGCCTGCCCAGACCAGGGCCCAGGGCGGGACTGAGAGGTGGCCCACTCCAGCACTGAGTCTGGGCAAGGCCCTGCCAGTCTGTGCCAGCAAAAGCAGCCAGAGCATCAGAACAAAGGCAACGGACTTATACTGAGTCAGGCTATTGGGGGTCCATCGAACTCAGTGCTGCCTACACTGACTGGCAGTGGCCCTCCAAGGTTTCAGAGCCAGGGCTCTTTTCAGCCCGGGACATTTTTGCACTCAGAGCAGATGCTCTGCCACTGGGCAAGGGCCTCCTCCAGGAGCCACAAGGAAGCCAGAACCGGCCAGGAGAGGAGGCTTCTGGGGGGCACTGCAGTGCCCAGAGGCCAAAGCAAACTGCTGTCCAAAGGGCACTTTTTTGGGGGGGGGTCACCCATGAGAACCTGCACACGTCAGAACAGCCTCATTCCCCCCCATGTGGATCCTACACTCACAAGATTCACACATGTCCAAAACAGCAAAAGAGTTTGGGGCGGGGGGAGTTTATGCTCATGGTGCACGCAAATAATAAAGCCTGCCCTCCTCCCCCTTCCTCCTCTCCCTCTTTCCTTATCCCTTCACCTCCCCTCTCTCTTCCCCCTCACCATATGCTCAGAGGCACATTTTACACAGGAAGCGGATTGGACTGTTAAAGACCAACCCAAATTGTGTTTGCATTTTTACAAATGTGTAGGGCAGTACAATATCTCAGAGGGGAGGTCAGGTCTCCTCCCTGGTGCAGTCACTATAGCAGCCCAAACTACCCACAAGCTGGGGGAGGGGTGGGGGAAGGACTCTGCAGGGCCACAGTTTTGCCAGAGGGCCTAAAGGGGGTTTCAGCGAGGCCAGATGGCAGCCTTCACCAAGACCCCCATTCTGTGTGTCCCCCTCCTGGGGCGGGGGGAGCGGCGGCCGCATTTTTCAACAGCGAAGCGAGCATTCCCCGGCTCTGGAGGAGGTTCCAAACACCTTCCACAGCTGTCCAGGTGGTGACTGACTCAGCCAGCCGCACCGAAGCAAAGGGATTCTGAGGATTTGGTGCGCAGCAGGGATGAGTCGCCGGGAAGGGGCTGCTGGTCCAGCTCTTTGCCTTCGCCTGAATCCACCAACTTGGAAGCATTTTGAAAAACAAAAAGCTGATCAGCCTTAACAGGAATCCTGAAATTCCTGCTGCAAAAATTATGCAAGCACTGAAAAGGAGGCAACTCTGCCAAGCCTCAGAACACAGGAAGAAGAGCCCTGCTTTTGGGGGCAGGGGGTGCTCATCTGGCCCAGTGACCTGCCCTCCCCCCTCCCCTTCCCCCCGCTGGCTTATGGGACGCCCCAAGATGTAGGGGGTGACAGCCAGCGTCTCTATTGTTACTTGCTCCTAGTATAGGGGGCTCTGTGGTACACTGCTCCTGGGCATGGAGGCTCCACAGGGCTATCAAGGCTACTAGCAGTGGATGGACAACTCTCCCCCCTCCCGCATTGTATATACAAAAGGGTGATCAAAAGGGTACTTAAGTGCCCGCGCAAGCACTGTCAGAACAGGAAGTCTGCAATGGTTCCAGAGGGGCGGGAGGAGCAGCGCTGAAAACGGCCCCCTCTTTCATAGGGTTGTCCCTGGGGGGGCGTTGTCTAGCCTGGCGTCTCATGGGTCCATAAAGAAAGGCTCCACTTGACCTGCTCACAACTCCTCATCTTCCCCAGCCTCCCTCACAGGGCTGTTGGGAGGATCAAATGAGGTTGCCTCAGCTCCTCGGGAGCACTGGGAAGTCGCTAAGGTGCGGGGCGCCGACGAGGGTGCCCCCTCTCCTCTTCTCCTCCAGCCCTTCCCACCTTTCCTTATGTAGCAAAGTGGCAAATGCGCGCGCGGAGATCGTGGTTCCACACGCCCTCCTTCCTCCTGTGGGTTCATCTCTCCGGTTCTGGGGAAATGTCCACGAAGCGGGGACGCAAGCCCACCAGGTCCCTGAGGCCATTCACACGTGACAAAAGCTGGGGATTCTCCCCCCCCAAAGAACAGCCACAGAGGAGCCAGCGGGGCGATCAAGTGTGTCAACGGCAATGGGGTGAGGATGGGGAAGGGGGGCCTCTACCCGACGGGTCTCCAACCCTCCCCCCTCAAGATAGCATCTGACCAGGCCGGAACCCCCCAATGGCCCAACACCGGTACGCGGCCCTTCCCCTCTGTGCAGCTGAAGGTTCCCAAGTGTGTCCCCCCCTCACCCCCAGAATTAAGATCTTCGAGGCTACACATTGGATCCCCCCAAACGTGGCGCACCGTTCAGGACGCAAAAGCCACGTGGGAGCCAAACTTCTCTCCCCCCCATCCAAAAAGGGAAGGTAGCCTCGTTGCCCGCCGGGGGGGGAGCGAGCCCACCTCCACCTCCGGGCCAGCCAAGAGGTCCCGCTTTGCCCGGAGCCGGCCCTGCGAAGGCGGCCTCTGCGCTCACCCCGAGCTCCCGGCGCCGCGCAAGGGCGGCAGCAGCGGCAGCAGCTCCTCCGCCCCCCGCCCCAGGAAGCCTCCTTCCCCCGCGGCCGGGCGCACCCACCCAGCGCCTTCAGCAGCTCCTCGAAGTTCTCCGAGTTCTTCATCTTCCAGTGGCCGGAGAAGGTGGGCATCGCGGCGGCGCCTGGAGACCGGCCGAGGGAGGCGAGGCGAGGGTCGCTCCCGGGGCGCCAAGTGGGACCTCTTGCCTGGAGGGGGCGCGCGAGCAAGTGGGGTCAGGAGCAGCTGAGCGAAGCCCCGCTCCGTCCGCGGCCTCGGGACCAAGCGCGCCTCCTCGACTCGGCTCGGCGCCTAGTGGGAAGGCGCCGCTATCGCCCGGCAGAGAAGGAACGACAGGAGGGAGAGAGAGAGAGAGAGAGGGAGCGAGGGGGGTCCTGCCTAATTGTGCGCTCGCTCTCTCCCCTCCCCTTATGAGCCTTCCTTTCCCCCCCCCGCGTCCCCGCCTGGCCCCTCCCCCTCCTCGCTCTCTCTGCTCCATCCGTGCCTTGGGGGGAGGGGAGCCATCGCAACCTGATCCCCCCCCGCCCCAAATCGCCGCCCCTTCTCAGTCCCACCTGCGTCCCCTCTGCCTGACGCCGCCCCCTCCTCACTTGCCTTTGGCCGCGGAGGCGTCTTGAGGCTTTGGGCTAAGAGCACCTGAGTGTGGGGTGTGGGGCATCCCCTCTCCGGGGCTGGGGCTCCCCACCCCTCTTGCTGCCCTTTGAACGCCTGGATGGGCGGGCATGTGGGACCCCCCCATGGCGGGATATAGATGTCTTAAATAAACGCCATTAAATGAATAGCTGGCATCCTCAACCAGTGCTACATCATTCCAGTTCCCACAGATTTGGCTTTGGCGCTTTTAAGGTCTTCCCTGCTTAGCAACCTCGCCCTCTTTCCCCCGCCCCAAAATGAAACATATCAGCTGCAGTGCAATGGGGGGGGGCTCGGCTTGAAGACAGGGGCTTGGAGCACATGGAATAAGCACATCAGACATGTCGTGCCCTCAGATGTGCAGTGCAAACGTGCCCTTACTGCTCATGAAGCAATCTCCCCCATTCCATAACTGGTTTTCAGTTGATTTGCATGTGGGGGGTGGAGAGAAGGAAACACCGGTTTTCATCAGTCCCCCCCCCCGCGCGCCGCCATTGGTAGGGTTAGAACATTCTGAATGTTCCGTTGAGATGACATGCATCATTTATTCCGAAGCCTTGCTGTGTATCCGTCCTGGACACACCACCAAAAAGAGCTAACTGCAAAACTATGATCGACTGGTTTTTGTGCCAGCATTGAGAAATTAATGTATGTGCAACTAATTCAAACACTGCTTACCAAGCAAACTCTTTCCCCAGTTGAACTTTTCGTTAAGGGAAGTCAGATAACCAAAGCAATGTATCAAGAAATGGACTTGCTAGTGCCGGCATAATTGATGCTGTGGGCGGGATGCACCGAGGGACGTGATGTGACCTACACCACCGCGGCTGCCAGGCACACGATTATTTGCGTTAGAAGGAGTCTGAGTTATTTCAGCTTCATGTTTTGGCATATTTGAAACAAAAGATCCGATGGAGGAACTTGGTGAATCTAAGACATGTATGACATGAGGCCTTTTTGAAAAAAAGAACTTTGACTATAAGCAAAGACACAAGTAATCTACCAGAGGGACATGTAGAACATTAATGCAACTAGACACGCACAGCGATGCAGAATCGCATCAAATCCCAGGTCCCGCTGAGGAATGGCTTCCCGCCGCGAAGGGTGTTTTGTGCCTCTTTGAAAGCGATCCCTCCCAGCCCCAGATTGCTGTCGCGCCGCTGAAATAAATGGATACAGGCCTCATACTGGTGTGTTCCTGGCTGGCCATCCTCGGAATGAAAAAGAGGCAGCGGTTGTGGCTGGTTTCTCTCCATTCCTGCCGGGTCCCACAGTTTAACCTAACCGCTGTGGACGTTCAAGTCCTGCGGGGCTTTTCTAGCGCTGTGCAATAATCCCAGCCGTGAGTGTGAATCATTCTGGTGCAGCCCTCCGAGGGGGCTTCCGCCTCACCACCAGAGAGTATCAGTCGCCAGCCCAGGCTGGGAGGGCCCAGGCTTCAATCCCCGACGCAACCCCAGCTGGAGGTGGGGGAGAGCTCCTGTCTGAGACTGGGGAGCTGTGAGCTGCGGGTCAGTGATGACAGTGATGAGCTAAAGCGACAAAGCGTCTGACTTGGTATGAGGCAGCTCCTGAGGGTCCTATCAGGTCCTTATTCAAAGGGCATCAGGTAATGACCCCGCCTTTTAAAATAAAAAGAGGAGCATGCTCATTTGCTGGTTAGGAAATGTTGTAAGCTTTCAGACCAGCAAAGTTCCTCCTCCTCCTCAGTCTGGCTGCCTTCCTGGAGTATTTGCATCCTCAAAGGGCGCAGCCTGTTTTCACACCCCCAGATTGATCTCCTGGCAGGTGAGTTCCTGCAAGACAAGTGTTCTGTCTGGTTGATTGAATCCACATCATTCCCCGTGGGCTGGACCGGAGATAAGAAGCCCTTCCTAGAGTGTGATTGTAAAACGAACATTCTTCTCTTCCGAAGGAGTTAATAATAGACAGATGAAGACACTGAGGGTTGCCTGGGAGCCTGGCTGAGGAACGGAGCTGCCTCTCTCCCGCCCAGTGTTTGCTTTCTCCCCTGAAGCCACCCTGGCGTCATTTGGGATCTTCTCTGTGAATGTTGATAGAGGATTGGACAGCATGCAAAAACCTACAATGTCATCAGAGCTTCCACCACAACCCATTGTGGATGACCCGGCTGGAATCCCTGCTTTCAAAGGTGGGGAGGCCCTGGGTGCACCCTGGGGTCCGTCTGGCACCTGGTGCCTGCGTGACCCCTCCTCTGCTTCCTCTTAAGACTGTGAAGCCCCCCCATGCCCTTCATTGTCTCTTTTCCACCCCATTTTCTGTTGTGTTTTGCGTAACAGTCAGCTTGATGCAGTTGTGATAAACTTCACAACTTACAACTTTTTAAAAAAATAATAATTAAATTTGAATAACAGTTGTATGTATTTATGAAAACTGAGCAGTAAACACAAGGATTACAGAGCTTGCATATCCCTGGCAATCCTGCTACACTCAACTGACAGACCAGCAATAGCTAAATTATAAATGTAAACTTGCTCACAGCCTCTACAGACAGAGCCGGGAATATCTCCTGCTTCCAGAGAGGGGCAGCCAGTCAGTGTAGGCAATACACTGAGCTAGATGGTCTGACTCAGTACAAGGCAGTTCCTCTGTTCCTGTTTAAATTAGCCTTTTATGCGGAACCATGAGGACTAGAATATTACTTTATGTTTAGGGCAAGGCACAGCATTTGCTTTGCATGCAAAAGGCTGCAGGTTCAATCCCTGATGGCATGTCCAAGTAGGACTGGGAAAGCCCCCTGTCTGACACCTTGGAGAGCCTCTGTCAGTCGGGGTAGACAATACTAAACTAGGTGGAACAAGGTTCTGACTCTGATATCGCTTCCTCTGTCCCTAAAACAGGGCTGCCTGCTTCTGCTCAGGACAGCTACTGGGGCACTGGGCATCTCCCCGTCTAAGCTGTACAGGACTGGGGTCCTCCAGTCCCCCCTCTCTCTCCTTGGCAGGTTTCCCATAATATGAACACCCATATTAGCTGGGGGGGGGGAACAAAAGCCCCCAGTGCTAGAGGTGTGTAGGAAGGAGCCTCCGTCTCTCGTTACTGCAATCCTTCTTTTGTTCCACACTGTGTGTGAAGTACCCTCATCTTCCCCTTCCCCTCCTTTTTATGGGAGAGAAGCTCAACCCATCCATTCTCACGGGTGGGGCCCATTTCCCCTCACTGTGGGCCTTGACTGAGCTCAGACCTTCGCAGGGGTGGCGTTTGCGACAATCCCCTGTGGAAGTATTTGAATGAAAAAGAGGCCTCTGAACGGAAAACCCGCACAAACCTGTCAGGGAAGAGCTCTAAGCTCTGGGTGGCTACATTATTATTATTGATGGGTTTTTCTTGAGGGCTAGGACACTCGCACACACACACCCCATCCCTCATCCCTGTTATGAAGCCATCTTTTCAGTGCAATTTTCCATCCCCTCTACGGATGTGTCCAAGAGCCTGTCTTGCAAAGGAAGACTCTGGGCTACTCCAGAGCATCCACACCCTGGTTTGCTTGCACAAAGCTCACACCAAGGTCAGACTGTCTGATCTTCATTTGGCCTTCATCCTGATTTGCTTGAAGGGTGTTTGCACATCTTCCCATTAATCATTCATTCATCCCACACTTTTCAGCGCATTTATTTCCCGATCTCCTAACCACAAAAAGCCTGTTTTTTTTAAGTAGATTTGTTGCGCATAGAGTGCTATAATCCCCTTTCATTGCGCAAACATCAGTTTCCTAGTGTGCTCATTAATCTGTTCTGCAAAATACTGACAGAATGGAGGCTCCCTCTGTGCCAGAAAAGCCCCCTTGTTTGATGGATGCCCTCCAAAGCAGTCCTGCCTGATTCTGCACCTCTCATCTCCACCGGGTCCTGCTGCTGGCCAGCATCACGTGGGCCAAACAAGCCTCTCCAGGAGGTCACAGACACAGAGACAGAGACGAAGCCACCTCTTGGGAGTTGCCCTCTGCTTCACTGGCTGGGCCTGTTGGGCTGGAAAGGGGAGGTATTTTTTAAAAAGAGCCTCTTTAATGAGCCCTGTCTTGGCACCAGCTGGCAGAGAGACAGGCAAGGCAGCCATTGGTGCTGCTGCATTCTGGTGGTGCTCAGACACAGGGCCAGATCTGGGGCAGGAAAGCAGACAAAGGAGGTCCACCTCTGCCATCTGCAGGCAAAATCGGTGGCACTGGGGTGCTTGATTGTCGAGTGCAGCACAGGGTAGTTGCTGGTCAAGAACAGCTGCCTCTCTCCCCTCATCCCTCCCCCCCCATGGGTATGCCCAGTCCTCTGGCACTAGCAGACCCCCAATCCAGAAACAGTATATTGATAAATGGACAAAGGCAATGGAGGAGGAAGAGGGAGCCCTCTGACAGGATCCCATTTTCCTACTTTCTAACAGTCAAGTGAGTGGTGAAACTGACTACACCAAACAGTAAGGTTAGTTTGGTTTAGTTAATTTCAGAAGGAAGGAAGGGGGAACCACTGAAGGAATTTATTCAGTGGAGTTTTGTCTTACCATAAGAGCCTAAATCAGTGGTTCCTAAGCTTTTTTCCCACATGGACTACTTCAACATTGCAGATGGTTTTCACAGACCACTTAATGGTTTTTCTGCCTGTTGTAGCAATTATGCACTGCGCAAGACACTACGTGATTTTTTAATTGTATTTTGATTGCTACATTTTGTTTCTTGTATTGTACTGTATTACAATTTGAATTCTATGGAATTAAAATCAATAATATGTAACACAGACACATTGCGGATCACCTGAAAGATGCTTGTTCCACACCCATTTGGAAACCTCTGGTCTAAAAATTTAGCCTCGATAGGTGTGTGGCGCTGCTGTGCTGCTGAGCAAAGAGTGATCAATGCCACTTTCTCTGCCACCATCTCCAGGATGGTTTGCAATCTACGGGCAAGAGTTTCTCAGACCTGACACTGTTTCCTCACAGGAAAATATGAGAGAGAGAGAGAGAGAGAGAGAGAGAGTTTTATTCTGTTGTGCAAAGTTTATTTTGGCTCCAGACGTAGGACAAAGCAAGAAGATTAACTGCTTATGCTAGAGTTTGAAAAAGGAAAAAGGGGGGGAGGCAAACCTGGCAAGAGCCAGGCCCTGTCCACAGCAAGGTCAGTTATTGTGGTTGTCTTGGGTTTGGTCCAACACCTGCCAAGCTGGGGAGGAAGGGAAGTGGGCCAGGCGGGGGGCAACCGTGGGTGAGTGGTTTCAAAGTGGCCCATCTTCCACCCCCTCCCCAAACTGGTGGCTAATCAGAGAAAATGGCAAAAAGCAGGAGGGGAAATGAAATCCCGAGAAGGGCCTGTCATTTTTTTCTCCCTCACTTCACACAGGGACATTCCCAAAGAGTCTAGACTTTTGGGGGGGGCATTTTTGGGAGGAACAAGGCGTCACCCACCTCCCTCCCGCCAGCTCCAAGAATTCCTTTCTGCTCTGTTCCGCTCAAGTCACTCTTTGTCTCCCCCACCTTCTTCACGCATGATTGGGTAATTTTGTGACACAGGATCTCTTCTCCCCCCCACACACACAATGTGTATAATCCCCCCCGGAATGAGGGTGTGAGATACTGAAGGGGCTCTGCAGTAAGCACCTTTGGGCCTAGATTTGAATTCTCTCTGGATCCTCCTAAGCCTTGAGACTGGAGTTGTCATCTGCCTGATGTAGGATGGAAAAGCAGTTTGCACAATAAGGTTCCCAAGGGTTTGCAAAAGTGGGGACACCCTCCCTTATACAGACACCCCCATACACACACCATTGCACACCAGAACAATTTTTGCTCGTAAGTATCACTTACAAAAGTTATTGCGGAAGCTTCTTCAAAACAACTCTGACCATTTGCTCCTTGGAGGTGTCATTCAGGAAACCCAAAGCGAAGTTCCAGCTTAATGCAGCAAAAAAGGCTCATCTGGATCTTAGGATCCAAATGTCAAGGCATCCATGAGAGCAGCTGAGCCAAAGGGAAGCAGAAAGGCTGTAAAGACCCCAACCCCACCCCTCCAGCCTGCCCAGAGCTGCTGCACCATCAACTGCTGCAGCATCATGGCCCAAAGGAGAAGACTCACATCCTGTGAAGTTTTAATTGGGCTAAGATTACCAATAAGGGCTCCACCAGCTTCTTGCCATTTTGAAGGCAGCACCGACACCACCTCGCCGTCTGTAGCTGTATCCTTTCAACATAGCGTTTATTCTTACTGGTACATAACTGTACAATGCACTTCATTAGACTTTAGTGCTGTCTAATTAATGCCAGTGCCCTTAGGTATTTGCTGCAGCTGAAGCATTAGCCCTTCCCCATTGGCTTCCTTCTCTCCTTCCGGCTCTTTGAAGAGCTGCTGAATCCATCACCTGATGGGACTTTAATTGGGGCATTCTTGCTCTGCTCTTTTTGCCGCCCCGTAGAGGAGAAGGTGCCTTCAGCCTTGAGCTTCAGGTTGTCCAGCTGCACTTGGCTGCATGTCAACAACGGTGTTCCCCAACCCTATCCTGAGCCTTTCTCTTTGGCTCCATAAGTTTCAAATGGAAATGGACTGCCTTCAAGTCGATCCCAACTTATGGCAACCCCATGAATAGGATGTTAATGGTAAGCGGTATTCAGAGGGGATTTACCATTGCCTCCCTCTGCGGCTGGGTGCATTAAAAGGGTGACTCGGTAGAGTTTTGGCATGACACCTCCCAACAGCACACCTTACATCCTGGGTCTAGACAGACCTCAATCCTCCTCGGAGCCGGAAGATTTCCTGGCATACATATTAGATAAATTACAGGCCTTTTTCACGTTCCTTTCCTTTCCTTTTTGCTAAGAGGGGAATCCAACCAGAAGCAAAGGCCTTCCAGAATGTGGAAGCTATGAAAAAGCTGCGTTCTAGAAGGAGACTTAAAAGAACATCATTGGCATAAAAAAACCCAAATATGTTCAATTTCCCAAATACAGATCTACTCAAAATCTGACACCGAGGGCTCCTCCAGATGCCCTTTTTATTGTGACAACTCATGACGATTTGTGCTCAGGATGATATTGGGGCCGTTATACACAATCCCACTTTCAATAGTTGTTGAGCCTGCAGACATTTTGGGGCAGACTCAAACAGCTTCATTTCCAGTCGGTGCATGTCCTGTAACTTCCTGCTGAGATCCTATAACCTTTTATATGACAAAAGTTCTTTATTTTTGTTGTGGCATTAGTTGCGCTACAGCCACTCCGGACAACAATAATGTGGTAGTGAACAAATCCACCACTAAGGCACTATGACTGTGTCAAGAACATTCTGCAGATACACCCACAACGAAGCCCCAGTCTGGAGAGGTCCTTCCTTCCTTTTCTGAGGAACCTGAGTCAGACCACTGGTCTGTCTAGCTCAATATTGTTGACCTGACTAGCAGCAGTTCCCCATGGTCTCAGAGAGAGGACATGTGACATTGATTGGATAGCATTTTCCCAGCTCCACCTGGAGATGCTGAGGATTGCAGGGGGGGACCTTCTGCATGCAAGGCAGGTGCTCTGTCACCGAGCTAAGGCCCTTGTTGTCGCTGAGGTGCCCTGCCCTAAAGATGGTCCAGGAGGGGATCTGTGTGCCCCAAAGCACACCAGCAGGCAGCGTCTCATGATCTGTGGGCAGGAAGAGCTGAGAGCCCCACATCATTGACGGAAAACTCGGAGCGAATCTGACCGATCTCGGGCTAGAGCCTATTTGAAGGCCTACTCGGAGGCAGTACGGGCTAAGAAGAAATCTTTCTTCTCGGCCTTCATTGCGTCTGCTGGAAGCCGTCCAGTGGAACTGTTTCGAGTGGTTAGGGGGCTTTTAACTACCAGCCCCCATGAAGGTAATTCTGACCACTCAGCAGTCCGCTATCAAGAATTTGCACGGCACTTTGCGGACAAAGTCACTCAGATTCGCTGTGATTTGGACGCTAAAATTGATGCAATCTCTGAGGATGTAACTTCGATGCCTGTTTGTCCAATTAAAATGGATTCCTTTCAACTTGTTCTACCCGAGGATGTGGACAAGATCCTTGGAGCGGCGCGTGCCACTACGTGTGTATTGGATCCTTGCCCTTCCTGGCTCATTAGAAGTACCAGAGGGGGACTGGTCGATTGGATCAGGGGAATAGTTAATGCCTCTTTACAACAAGGCAGAATTCCATCATGCTTAAAGGAGGCAGTTATAAGACCACTGCTGAAAAAGCCCTCCCTTGATCCCTCTTTATTGGGTAACTACCGGCCAGTCTCCAATATTCCATTTTTAAGCAAGATAATAGAACGTGTGGTGGTCGCCCAACTCCAGAGATTCTTGGATGACATGGATTATCTAGATCCATTTCAATCTGGTTTCAGACCTGGCTATGGGACAGAGACGGCTTTGGTCGCCTTGGTGGATGACCTACGCAGAGAACTGGACGGGGGGAGTGTGTCTCTGCTGGTTCTACTAGACCTCTCAGCGGCTTTCAATACCATCGATCATGGTATTCTTCTGGGCCGCCTTGCTGAGATGGGACTTGGGGGCACTGTTTCACAGTGGCTCCAATCCTTCCTGGAGGATCAAACCCAGAAGGTGGTACTAGGGGACTCCTGCTCGACCCCTTGGACATTGACCTATGGGGTCCCTCAGGGTTCTGTTTTGTCCCCCATGTTATTTAACATCTACATGAAACCACTGGGAGAGGTTGTCCGGGATTTTGGTGTTCGGTGCCATCAGTATGCTGATGACACTCAACTCTATTTCTCTTTTCCACCTGAAGCCAAGGAAGCCGTACAGACCCTAAACCAGTGCCTGGCATCAGTGATGGACTGGATGAGGGTAAACAAGTTGAGATTAAATCCTGACAAAACAGAGGTACTCCTGGTCAGTCGGAGGGCAGATCAGAGAATAGGGGTTCAACCGATACTGGATGGGGTCGCACTCCCCCTGAAGTCTCAGGTTCGCAGTTTGGGTGTACTCCTGGACTCAGCTTTGAAATTGGAGGCCCAGATTGCTGCAGTATCCAGGAGCGCATTTGCCCAATTAAAACTGGTGCGCCAACTGCGCCCGTTCCTTGACCTGCCTGATCTGACCAGGGTGATGCATGCCTTGGTTACATCCCGTTTAGACTATTGTAACGCGCTCTACGTGGGGCTGCCTTTGAAGACTGTTCGGAAACTTAAACTGGTACAAAGAGCTGCAGCCAGAGTACTAACTGGAGCTGGTTACAGGGATCATACAACTCCCCTGTTACAACAGCTCCACTGGCTGCCAATTTGTTTCTGGTCACAATTCAAAGTGCTGGTTTTGACCTACAAAGCCCTATACGGCTCAGGTCCAGACTATTTGACAGATCGTATCTCCCTACATGAACCTGCCCGGGACTTGAGATCTTTAGGTGAGGCCCTTCTTGTGCTCCCTACACCTTCGCAAGCATATTTGACGTGGACACGAGATAGGGCCTTTTCGGTGGTCGCCCCTAGGTTGTGGAACTCCCTCCCTAGTGAGGTACGATCAGCTCCCTCCTTGCCGTCTTTTCGGCGACAAGTAAAGACTGTTTTATTTCAGCGGGCATTTGGGACAGAGAATGATCAGGATTAACGCCTGATCGGCTTGGTGATCATATTATATGGTTTTATTATTTTAAATTGTTCGCTGTTTTAACCTATATCTTGTAGTTTTTAATTTCCCTTATAGTTTAATTCTTTTTTAATAATATATTTGTATGTTTTTAACGATGTTGTTTTTAGTTGTAAGCTGCTCTGAGTCCTATTGCAGAAGGGCGGGGTAAAAATAAAGTATTATTATTATTATTATTATTATTATTATTATCGTGTGGTCTAACTATTGATGGTGCTGAATTGAAAAGGAAAAAGCAAGAAAGTCCAGATAAAATATGAGGAAACCGAGCAGGAGTGGCGAGGAGAGCAGCCAGGGCCATTTTCTGGCCCTGGAGCCCCAGAGTCTGAGAGCATCTTTAATAATGACAATAAAAGGTGTTATTCGTCGACTCTGAAGAATAGTTCTTTCTAAAACTCCAGGCTGATTCTTGCATGCCTTTGCAGTTTTTAATCATGTTTTGGGAGGGAATCAAGGTTAATTTTTCATTTCACATTATTCCTCCTTCCCCAACGCCACAATCCTCTGTCCAAGTTTCTGGGCTGAGACATTTTGGAAGTCAAAATTGTAATACCCCAAGGAAGGGGCTTTATAGGAAAATGCTGCCGCCCCAACCTTGCCTGCAGCATTGCGTGCTCACTCGTCATTGTGGAAGGCGGACTTTGATGTCAGCTGTGAAGCCTCGTGCAGAGGCAAGGGGCGGGGTGGTGGGGCTTGGGTCATATTATTGGCAAAGGGCCGAAGACGGGCGTGGAGAGGAGACCCCGGCTCCGGGCTGGGGTGTGACACCGCAATAGGCTCTTCTTTCAGCCTCTGCGCAGCCTGGATATTTTGGGGGGGGGCGTGGAATCCGGGGATTCCCATAATATTCAGGCACTGCCGCCTTCGCCAACCAAGGGGCCAAACCTTGCCAGCTTCTCGGCTCCGCTTAGGGCCGAGCAGAAGAGGGGTGGGCTGCTCTGGACCCAGGCCAGGCCGCCGCCGCCCGTCCTCCTGCCCCCCGGCCCGATCCTGCAGCCAGGTGGTTCCCTTCGCGGTCCCTCCCAGGCGGCTGCACGCTCCGGCGCGCTGCCCTGCCCAGTTCCAGCCGCGCGGACAGCGGCAGAACCCTCCCTTTTTCAGGAATGAAAGCCGACAGCTTGGGCAGGGGTAGGAGAGAAACGGGCGCACAGGCGCAGCGCCCTCTCCCCGGGCTGCCTCCCTCTTGGATGGGCCAAAAGCCTTGCACAAGGAAAGTGTGTGTGTTGGGGGGATGCACAAGGCCTGAATGTCAGCCCGTGGGGGGGGGGCTTGCACATTTACAGCTCCAGATCTTCAATGTGCAAATAATTACACGTGCACCAACTGACTCCATCGCCCTAATCGATTCCAGTTGAGGAAGTTGGCCTTCTGCGGGACTTGCAGGGGGGGGGTCTGGGCTGGTAAGGAGGGAGGGGGAGCAGGCGCCGTGGCGGAGGGCACGGGAGAGGGGGAGGAGGGGAGGAGGAGGAAGAGGGCGGCTGAGTAAAAGAACGGGAAGCGCGCGTGCCAGAGGAGCCCCCGGGTGGGTTCAGTCCTCGTTAGCAGCATCTCCAGGCAGGGCTGGGAACGTCCCTGGCCTGAAACCCTGCAGAACTGCTGCCAGTCACTGTTGACAGTACTGCACTAGATGGACCCCAAGGGTCTGACCTGGCACAAGGCAGCTTCTTGCATACATGATTGGGAAGAGCGGTAGATCAGTGGCAAAACATGCATTTTTTCCACACAGAATGTCCCAGGTTTAGTCCCCAAGTAGGGCTGGGAATGTGCCCTTTTCTGAAACCTTGGAGAACATCTGCTGCCAGTCAGTGTAGGAAACACTGACCTAGATGGACCAAGGGCCTGGCTCAGTGTGTAAGGCAGATTCCTAATTTAACTGAATCAATAACCAATCAGTAGCATTTCATTCCATACACTCAGATCAGAATGGGAACATAACGAATGCCTCCACCCCCCCAAAATATGGGCAGAAGTCCTGATCTGTGGACAGGGTGAGGGGGGCAGGAGGTTGTGCTGAGTGCAAGGCCAGCCTCTTCACCTGAGGTGCACTGAACAAACCTCAGGCTCCACCTTGGCTGGCTGGCTGGCAATCCTCTGCACCATCTATGCCCTGGACAGGGTGCCACCTCCTGGGCCCGGCTTATGAAGAGAAAAAAGCCCAGCTCTGGCTGCCTTTGATCTCACCCTTCATCCTGCTCTGCTCACAGAACAGGAGAGGAAGACAAAAGCACTCCTCCTGGCCGGGAGGGTAGGAAACAGCCAGGCACATCTGGAAAAAATTCTTCCCCCACTTTTTTTTTTGTCCAAGAGATGCTTTTTGCAAAATTGCAAAATTCTTTCCTTTCTTTCCTCATTTTCCCACCCCTCCCCCCAACATTTCATTAGTCCAGGGGAGTCTTTCAGGGAAGGGGAGGGGAACCATTTGTCTCACTATTCCAGGACCGAGCATTCCTGAAGCTGCTCTTCAAACGTAACAAAGTGCTGCACTAATGGAGAGAGAGAGAGAGAGAGTGCAAAGGGCTGCTGAGCACACACACACACCCCATTTATCCACAGGGCACATCAAGCAGAAAAGTCATCTCATCTCCTCCCAAGTTGGTTCAGACTGGCAGTCTTCTGCCTCTCCAGAAACGGCTGCTTCTGGGGTGAGGCAGATGGGGAGAAGAGGGGTCCTCCATGCTGGCTGGTTCCTCATCCGGATGTTGTCCTGAGACCCTTCCCAGATCTGGCCCTCGCCACCTGGCTCAGAGAATCAGAGGAGCAGAAGGGGAGATGAGAATGCTTTGTTGCTTGGGAAGGTTTTCGCAGCCATGGCCTGGCCCATTGGTGCGCACATGAGCACATGGCCGGGCCTGAACAATTCCTCCTGCAGCCTGCATGGCAAGACCCGCCTGCGAGGGCTTCTTCTTCCCGGCTCTTGTGTTGGGGTCAACACCACAGACCAGGAGGAGGCTTGTGCGGTTTTTCACACTCTCATCGCAAGGTGCCAGAGTGCGTCCAGCGCCTCAGAGCCAGATATGTTTAGTGAACCTGCATCTGGCCATGCATGGAGAATCGCAGGGATGCTGCAGAGCACAGCAGGCAGCTCTCACTCTGAGGTCACGGAGAGCTGCAGTGGAGATAGTTTGCCCATGGGCATCTTATGATATCTGGTGGCTGCAGGGTTCAAGGAAACACGAGCACTGACTGGCAGCAGCAGCTCTCCAGGAGTTCAGTTCTCAGCCCCAAGTGGAGATGCCCTTGGGGACTGAACCTGGGACCTTCTGCATGCAAAGCGCATGCTCTGCCACTGAACTATGGCCCAACCAGAAATACTTGGGGCACTTAGAAAAAGATCTGGAGTTTGTGCCTCAATTAGTGCCAAAAAAAGCTCATTAAGCAGGTGCCCGATGAGAGTGTTAGGAGAACATCCCACAAGTCCGGGGTGGGGCACCACTAAAGAGGCCACGTCTGTGGTTGGTGCCTGCTCTGAACATGGGGGGGAGGGGCTGATTAAGCCTCAGATCCTCCTGTGACACAGCCTGTGGTGGCCTTAAGTTGTGGGGGGGAGGTGCCCAGAGGGATGGCAGCCACACCTGGGGGGGTGGGGTGATGAAAGTGGGTCTCTTCCCTCTGCTGTCTTAATCTTCCACCCTCCCCATGATGCCTCCTACGGTCAGGCACCAGGAAACCAAAGTCACAGTGAGATAAATGTGGAGGTGCACATGCCAGCCCTGCAAAGAGGCTTGTGCAAGAAGTGCCTGCAGCTTCCTTTGTCGCCCTTCCACTGCGAAGGGAATGCTGGACGCACAAACACTGTGTTCTTTGTTGTGTTAGATCTCAGGACAGCAAGCAGGGATCAACCACCCGGAGCAGCCAGAGAACCTCTACATGGCAAACAAACCGAATGCCTTTGCAGGCAGAATTAAATTCATTAATGTCATCCAGCCGACGGGTTTTGCACCCTCTGGGAGGAGGAGGCCCAGCCAACCGGCCACCCACCCATTTCATCTGTCTCTCCCTAATCAGATCAAAGGGAGCCCTTGGGAAAGGCAAAGTGACTTGAGAGGTAACAGAAAGGCAGAGTCCAACATGCCTGCCTCTCTGACCCTTTGAGGTGGGTGAATTTTCACATCTTAATGTGATTATTAAAATAGCTCTGGGACCTTTTCTCAGAGTCTGCCTGACAAGGCGGCAAGGGCAACAGATTATTTCAATTAGCCTGAGCTGTGCTCCAGAGAAGGAGGAAGGGAGTGTGCCCCCCCGCGCCCCCTGGAGCCAAGGCCCACCTTCTCCGAAAGAGCCACACTCCCATTCCACAGTGGTGCCATTTTGACCCCCGCTGTGCAAGGGGAACCCACATGAACTGGCTCATGCAATGCAGCGGAAATCAATTTGACCCCAAGACTTCCCCAGGCTGCCATGTTGGGGTCCAAGCTGCTCTGTCAGGCATTGGGAACCTCAGGCACTCCAGGCCTCTCTGCCTGGCCCTTGGAACTCTCCCCAGGCTACCCCTCCGGCCCTGCTTTTGCTGAGCTGGGCTTGTGTGGAAGGAGGACAAAGGGGTATGTGTGTGTAGAAAGCAGCCTATGGCACAGAGGTAATGTTTACTTGCATTGCTCTGCCCACCTTTGCCTCTGGCCACACCATCCACTGGCATATGGCCCCCAGAAGGAAATGCGGCCCTCCTCGGGCTAAAGAAGGTCCCCCGCCCCTGCACTAAGGTGAGGGCAAACCTATCTGCCACTGTGGTGGGTCAATGGAACCTCCAGCTTCAGAGGCAGTCTGTATCCAAACATCATTTGCTGGGGGACAAACAATGGAAGGAGGGCTCTTGCTCCTGGAGGCATCTGCACAGCCTCTGTGGGTTGTTATCACACTACCTGTGTTAATCGGCTTGCCAGTGCTAGGAGCTCTGTGCCATCAGTGGCTGCTTCTTGTGAATTACCTGTCGCAGGGGTCAATGCAGCAATCTCAGCTAAGAGGAGGAGGAGGAGGAGGAGATGCTGTTAGATTTCAACCGTGGTTTTCCTGTTAAGGGAGCCCAGGGTGGCATACAATAAAGCAGGAAACAAAACAATTCAAAATAAAATAAAAACATCATTTAAAATCACCAATCTGTGTGTAAAGGGTGCGCTGGCTTAACACGCATTTAAGGTCTAATGGTCACTGACTGAGTTTTGCATCTCATTGTCCTTCAGCTCCCACTTTCCAGTTTCCCCCTGCCAGCTAAGATTTCACCTCATGCATCTGACAAAGGAGGGCTGGAGTCTACGAAAGCTGATGTGATGAGAATAAGCTTGTTCACTTTTAAGCTGCCACAAGACTTGTTGTTGGTTTTGGAGACCAGATGTGGTGACGATGGCCAGTGGATTAGGAGGCTTGAAGGTGGGGCAAAGGGTTAAATAAATCCACAAAGATCTGTCAGAGAGTAGGATTAGCTGTCCCTGAGCCTCCATGATCAATGGCAGTCTACCTCTGCACAGGTTTCTGGGAAACAACAGCAGGAGGGGGCAGTTTGTTTCTTGTTTGTTTATTTCTAAGGCAATAAAGACATACTAATACCTGTTATTTTTTGTATGCAACTTTTCCAGAGATGATCCAAATACATAATTTACTCCCATCCCACTAAAACACAGAGGAAGGCCTGTTGGATGGAGTTTGGCTTACTTATTGGCTGAGATGAACAAAATACTCACAGAAAGCTGTTCCTAGATTTCTCGGTTCTGGTGCAGAGACCATAAAGGAGTTCTGAGCCTCTTCCCTCCTGGCCAACCTCAGCCAAGAGGCTCGTCTCCACTCCAGCTGTGCTTGCAGAGGCAAAGGGACGCTGAGCCAAGAGGCAGGAGCACCAGAGGCTCCAACTGGCAAAGGCAGACATGCCCAGGGCTTGTCAGAGCCGACGGCCAAGAGGAATGAACGCTTTGGACTTTGTTTGAACTTGCAGAGCGTAACAGATATTTTTTTAAAATTAAGACTTGATAGTTCAGTCTCAACAGTTGGCAGCGTAATAAAATATCTCCACATTTTGGGCTCCTAACAGAGATTTAGATACAAGGATGGGACGTATGCATGCCTCAGAGCACCTGGCCCAGGTGCTTGTTCAGTCCACTTTGGGGCAGAGGGCTATAGGAAGCTCCTAATGCTGTGTCAGATTAAACTCAGTACTGTCAACACTGACTGGCAGCAGCGGCTCTCCAGAGTCTCAGACAGGGAGTCCCTCCCAGCCCTGCCTGGAGACGCCTTCAGGGATTGAACTGGGGACCTTCTGCATGCAAAGCAGATGCTCTGCTGCTGAGCTAAGATTCCAGTCCTCATGGTTCTGAAATCTGAATAAAAGCTCAGGTTAACTAGTAACATCCCTTATGTACCAACTCAAGACAAGGAGTCTTTCCCCGGAGCCGTCGTTGGGGACTGAAATCGGGGCCTTCTCCTACACAGCAGCTGCTCTCTCCCTGAGCTACGGCCCTTCCCAAGGTGGCCTGGGCCAGGCCTACTGGTTCAGAAGGGAGCGTGTGCCTGGCTGCGCCCACTTCCACACCGGCGGCGGGCCGGCTGATCCTCCCTTACTGGTGGAGAGGTGGCCTGTTCAGCGGAGGGAACTTTCTGCATCATGTTTTCCTGGGCGCCCCCAGTGAGCTCTTTGCTCCAAGAGGGAAACGCGGTGCAGCTGGGCTGCCCTCGTCCCACCCAGGCGGGCAGGAGGAGCTGCGGAGGGCAAGAGCCAGAGCGGCTTTGCCCGGGCTGAATCCAGCGCAGTCAGCAAAGAAATCTAATGAATAATAAACAAATAAATAATCCAAGTGGAATGGGATGATTGGGGTGGTGGTGGTGGAAGGGCCAGCCTCTGCATCCCTTTGCTGGAGGAGGAGGAGGATTCAATTTATTACCTGCCCTTCACCCGTCGGTTCCAGGGTGGCTCACAACGATGCAATATCCATTATTAAAAACAGTTCACAGCAAATGGCATCCAGGACTGGAGAGGGCCAACCAGAACCACCCGAAAAGGGCTCCCCTCATCCCACCCTCTGCCGGCAAGATGGGGCCAGGGTGGCTCTTGTACCAATTTCAAGAGGCCTTTTTTTAAAAGGGTTTTTTTTAACAACTGCCCATTTAGGTAACCCGGCCTGTAAACCCTTCGGTTTCATTGCCTCCAAATTGAGGCCAGACACAAAGGCCCTCCTGCCCCCCCATTTCACCCCCTTTTGTCCCTTCATCTCTAATGGCTTTCTGCCCCACCCCCCCAAACACCCACAAATCTCAGGAAGGGGATTCTTCTCCTCTGGCCATTGCCTCTTTGCAAGACATTCCCTCCTTTTGTAGTTCTTGAGAAGGTCTCACTTGCAAGGCAAGAGAGGAAGGTTTTAAGTTACACAAAGGACTCTCCACCCGCCAGCCCCTTCAGACCCCCAGAGCATGGAGACCCATGGGGGGGGGGTCAAGGGAGGCTGAGGAAGGAGGGGGGAGCTTAAATGGGCAAGAAGGAGCTGGAGGGGGGGACAGATCCCCCAGGCAGTGCCTTCCAGACTTGGACACCTGCTTCAAGTTAGGTAAACAGGAAGATTTCTCTCTCCCCCACCCCTGCCTGGCTGTGGCTGTGTGGAGAAGGTTGTTTGCAATGTTCTTATGCAGAGAGAAAACCTGGAAATGGGTCCTGCTCTGCCTTTTAAACGTTTTTACAATATTAACTGCAAAACAGCTACTGTTTTTTAATTATTATTATTTTAAAATACTAACCGTCAACTAGGAAGGAAGTAGGGAGGTTGGGGGAGAAGGGAAGACATGACTGCTGGGAGGTAAAAGTTCAGCTCTAGGGCGAGTCTTGCCTCGGATCTCCGGCCCGCAGACCCTTTTCTACACATCCCTGTTTCCTACTTGCAGTTCAGAAGAGCTGAGTTCACTCCTTCAAAGCCAGCTACTCTGCAAAGCACCTCAGGGCCCTAGCAAAACAATTTCAAAAGTAGAACCCAAGCTGCTAGGCTACATGAGGAACTTACGACAAGACCTTAGCTCCTTTGCAAACAATCTAAAACAGACTAGCTGGAGCTGCTAGCTAGTTGCAATGCAAGATTCCGCAGTGTTTGCCCAGCACCTCAGACTTACTTATACAGCCCTCGCGTCCTCTGACACACAACCTCCTGCAGGCCAAGACTGAGACTCTCCCTGGCACATCTGACAGCCTCCCCCTGCAATGGGAAGGCTGGTAGCTGGGTGGGAGAACACCTGCTTTGCATGCAGAAGGTCCCAGGTGGAATACCACAATGGCATCCCAGGTAGGGGGTGGGAAAAGATTCCCCGTCTGGAGAGCCCCTGCCAGTCAGTGTGGTGAGCTACATGGGTTTGACTCAGGATAAGGCAGCTGCCTGTATCTCTGTTTAAATCTGCCCTTTATTCAGAAGCGTGAGCACTAGAAGGGCCCCTGTTTGGCGTGCCAAAGGCTTCGGTTCAGTCCTCTGCGTGGGCTGGAAAAGGCGCCCTGCCTGCAACCCTGGAGAGCCGCGGCCAGTCAGTGTCAACAACGCTGGGCTAAATGGACTGGCAGCGAGGCAGACGCGCCTCCCCTGCAGGGCAGACCCAGTCGTTGCACACCTCTGACACCAGGTGGCGAAATGGCCCTTCCTATTCTCCTCCTGCTGCCAACTCTGCCGGCATCCTAGTCAGAATCTATCATACCTTGGGGCAGCTCCATAGTATTACAGTTCTGAGAGAGTAAAACCTTTGCTCAATGGCCAGCAAGCTATTTTATTTATTTGTTTATCAATATGTTTGTATACTGCCATTTTGTTAAAAACATCCAAAGCGGTTAGAAGTTAAAAACAAAGCAAGCAACCACACACAATAGCAGCATTAAAAATACAATAAGAACAAAGGTCAACTATCTGGCTGTTTGGGAAAGAGATGCAGCCCAGTGGTAGCACCTCCTCGTGGCCTACAGAAGGCCCTGGGTGCAACCCAGGCAAGGGGGGGAAGGGCCTTGCCTGAAACTCTGGAGGGCCTCTGGGGTGGGGAACCTTTCTCTGCCTGAGGGCCGCTCTCCCTTCTGGGCAATCTTCCGAGGGCCTCAGGCCAGCAGTGGGCAGGGCAGCAAATGTAACTCCTAACTTTACAAACACCCTCTCTTGCCACCCCCATCCTCCATAGAGGGGAGCAAGACGCATTATCCAAATTCAGGGACACCTCTCTAGCCAGGCAAAAACATTTTGGGTACGGATACTGAGCTGGAGGGTCGGAGGGTCTGATTCTGGTACCAGCAGAGAAGTCATGCCATTTCTGGCCCCCTTTATAGAGCTGTGAGCTTTAGCAAATGCAAACACTGAAAATATCTAACCCGTTGTTCTTGGCTTGTATGCCTATTGTCTCAGCCACAGGGAGAAGGGTGGGTTCGAGCACCCCCCCCCAGTCCGATATATAAATAAATGAAGCATGGGGAAGGAGGGATGGGAAGAGCTTCAGCATGAGATGTGCAGCTGGTATTAATTCAGACATCAGAGATTCCGGCTTATCTCTGTAAACACAAGAGCTCCTGCACCCCTAATTATCGGGCCTCCTCCACCGCCTGGCCAGAGGAGTCAGACCGCAATGCTCTGTGTGGTCTTCCAAAATGATGGGCAGGTTCCCACAGGCAGGCAGGCAGATTTCAGGTGCAGAAAAGTTCTGCCACTGCTGTGCGGAAGAAACACCATCTCCTGCTGATGACCAGGGCTGCAGCAGGGCTGGTGCCTGAGGGGATCTTGCGGGGTCCCAGCCCCTCTGATTCACCCATGACCTCCCTGCCGAGGGGACAACTGGACGGGGGTCCTAGGTGAGCCCCCTGCCCCAGAGCCCTCCTGGGCCACAGCTGCCTTATCCAGAGGCCTGCACTCAGCACCACCGGCCTGATGGCCTTTGGCCCCAGAGACCAGGAGAGTTACTGGTGGGGCAAGGAGGAAGAGGTGAAGAACGCCAGCTGGAATGACAGCCTTTCCAGGGGCCTTCCATCTCTGACTTCGGTGCAGGGGGCAGAGGTGACGCCCCTGTTAGAATCCATCTATTGTGATATTTATTTATTTGTCGCATTTGTATCCCGCCTCAGGGCAGCAAATATAAACAAAGCAATTTAACAAGAAAGAGAAAAGCATACTAGAAAGTTTAAAACATTCCAAAACACAATTAAAAACGTTCTTTCGGCAGAGATCTTGGAGTTCATGGCTTGTTGCCACTCAGTGAGGGAGGGGAGGGGAGGGGTGAAGAAGACCTGGAGAGCAATGGGGGGTGCTCAGGATGGTGTTGGGAGGGGCGCTCAGCGGGACGAAGCGGCCATAGAGGGAGGAGACGCGGCAACGCCTCTAGCTTGGCGCAGTCCAGCCTTGCTGGCAGGCAGCTGCCGTCTTCCAGGGTTTCAGGCAGGGACATTCCCAGCCCTACTTGGAGATACCGCCGGGGATTGACCTTCTGCATGCAAAGCAGGTGCTCAGCCACTGGCCTGTGGCCCTTCGCTGTGAGAGCAAGCTGCTGGGCCTGGTGGGCCTTTGCCCTGATCAAGCAGGGCTCGTTGTCACCCATCCCTTTGGCACACATCGTCACAAGGCTTAGCATGAGGTATACACTGACATTTCCAAGTTGGCACCTTTACGACAGCCCTGTAGAGTAGGCACCTTGCCAGGGAGTTCCATGCCAAAAAACCCTGCGAGATCTCTATTGGGGAACTCTTCAGTTTGCTCTCTTAGCCATGAAATGTCTCCAGCTCCTAGTCCCCCCCCCCATACACACCTTGGGGCCCACTTCCCATACCACCTGCTGAGCACCCTGCAAATCTGCCTTTTGCCCAAATGTCCATCCTGAAACAGTTTCTGAGTTTGCTTTTGAAAGCCTGGAGTTTTTTAAAAGGACAAGTGGGGGTGACCTTGCCCCCCACAAGTTCCCAAACCCATCCAAGAGCATAACCTGTGGGCACCTCCCTGCTTAGGGCAGCCGCCACCAAAAAGGGGGGCTTTCCTCTCTCTCTCTCTCTCTCTCTCTCTCTCTCTCTCTCTCTCTCTCTCACACACACACACACACACACACACACACACACACACACAGAGAGAGAGAGAGAGAGAGAGAGAGAGAGAGAGAGAGCCAGATCCCAAGGGCTCTCATGTCTGGCTGATAAGCTGTGACCTCAGGCTGACCTGGCCCAGGAAGGAACAAACGTGGAAAAAGTCTGCTTTGCTCAGTAGCCTTACCCAGGCTCCTTGGTGGCGCCTGGCTTTCTGGAGACAATTCCCGGGGAAAAGGAAAGGGTGCTGTGCCGCAGAGGACCACCGTTGGCAGGCTTGCCGTGTGCTGTGGGTGGAGGAAGGACTCTGGGGAAGAAGGAAAGATCTGCTAGCCAGGATAACTCAACTGAGCCCCCAGCACAAAGGCAAGTCTACCAGATGCTGAGGGATGGACACAAACACCGGCCTGTGGATTTTCTGGAGCCATTTGACCGGCTGCTGTAGGAAACAGAGCAAAAGGCTTGATGAGTCAAGTTGGATCTGACCCAGCAAAGCAGTTCTGCTTATGTCCATCCATCATTTTTATGCCCTGGAGCATTTCCTAGACATTTTGATGACTTCGTTACCCAACCCCCATATCTTCTTTCCCCTTAAGCGCAACACACACATGACTGATGCATTTGGCACTTGAACCTGAGGAGTTTCTTGGGCATGAGGGCAGGAGGAAGTCTCCAGAATGTGTGATGCGGGCCTGGACTCAGGAAGCCGCCTGGTATGGAGGCAGACCATTGGGGCTTGTCCAGCTCAGTCTTCTCTCTACAGTGTAGGGTATAGAGACTCAGGGGTCTTTCTCAGCCCTGCCTGGAGATGCCAGTGGGGATTGGCCCTGGGACCTTTGCTTGTAGAGCAGATGATCTGCTGCTGAGCTATGGGCCTCCTCCCATGAAATAAGAACAGACCAATAGGCTGCCCTGCTCAGTTAAACCCACCAGATATATTGCTGTGGGTGTCCTGCAATCTGTTATATGTTCAGTGCACAGACAGATTTAGTACAGCATTTGCTGACAGATGCAAAAAGATTAACCAGCTCAAAATGGTGCTCATCTTAAACCCACAACAGTCTAATTAAAGGCTTCAACAAACATGGCATTTTGCCCTAATGCTTGTGGGTTCACTCACAAGGTGGCAGGAGAACATATTCTGAAACACATTGGGCAGCACCTGATTGTATGAGGAGATGTTACAGAACTGGAACCAGCCCTTGCAAAGCCTTTCCACTGCCCTCAGGAGTGGCTGGTTGCTTCGTGTATCAACTCGAGGTCTTGCAGATGTCCTTCCTTTCTGATGCTAGTGTGCTTTTGCAGCGCAGCTATTTGAGCTTCACATTTTGAATTTAAGGAGAAAAGGCCCTAGTGGAGGATAAGGCTATCAATGGCTGCTGCTTGCCACGGACCTCCAGCATCGGAAAGCTGGTGGCAGGAGCACAACAGGTGCAAGTGCGCTGCTGTTGCGCTCAAGTCCTGTTTGGGGGCCTTTTCCCATTGGGGCCCATCTGGTTGGCCACTGTGAGGATACGCCGGCCTAGACGACAGGCTCCCTTTGGCCTCACCATCAGCCAGGCCCTTCTTACAGTCTCCCGTCCCATCCCTGATTTAGGAGGAAAAGCAGGCAAGGGCACGACTGTGGCCTTCTGGAGGCTGTTGGGACTCGTCCTTTCATCGCTGAACACTGGGCATGCTGCTTGCTGGGAACTGTAGCCCAGCCACCTGTGGAGGGCCAGATTGCCCATCCCTGACCTAGACACTGGAGCAGAGGTAACCAACAGGGCGCTCTCCAGATGTTGCTCAACTGCGGCTGCCAGCAGCCAGCAGCCCCTGGAGAGGCACAGGCCAGCCACTCCTGCCTTACAGAGGTCCCAGGCCCCGAGGAGCCTACACTCCACGCCTGGCATTGGCCACACCCTGCCTTCCTTTGGGGTCCCATCCAGCCCCAGTTGGACCAGCAGCACCTCCTTCACAGAGCAGAGGGGGACGCTTGCTTTTCTCTGAATCTCCCTCTCTCTGCTCCTCGGGAAGTGGGGGGGGGGAAGCTGCGATTGCAAAAATGGGCATCTTTGTCCTCCTCTGCTTCAGCCATCTCGCCTTTGTGAAGCTTATTAGGTACCAGCCACTCAACAGTGTCATCCCATGATTGCTTTGGAATAAATGAGGTGCTGATGAGGACAAACCCTGAGTCAGCAAAGCGCCTTCCCAGGCAACTCTCAAAACACGCCTTTAAAAGAAACCAACGGCCAACAAGACTGAGTGCTGGCCCCATCCACCCTCTCCCTAGTTAGTGCTGTGATATCTAGTCTACAGGTAAAGGGGGGTTGAGAGGTGGGGCTTGAAGCCTATGGCCAGAGGCTGAGCTTGCAGCAGGAGGAAGCGGGGTGTGGCCCGGGAGAGTCCCAAGGGCCAGACAGAGAGGGCTGGGGGCCACATTGATCCACCCCCCCAGCTGGAGGCTCCCTACCCCCGTTCTCACTCTAACGAGGGGCAACATTTTGGAACGGCAATGGGAAACGAGAGCCTGGCTGGTCCTCAGGTGGATGGCCCAGCCCTTCTGCTCTCGGAACGCCAGGCTCCTTCGCCGTTCTCATGAAGCAGGCCTGTCTTAGCCAAGACCAATGCGAGCCCGATATCGAAGGCAAGGGTGCCCACCAGGCAGGGAGCTGGTGTGGTGGCTTGGTCTCTGGGCCAGAGCTGCCATGTCGGAACTGACAAGCTGTTTATGTGCAAAAGGAGGTGATGGAAGTAAGTGCAAAGATTAATTCCTCCAACTGCCATTCTTTAATTACTTGAATACAAAAAGTGGAGTAAAAGCAAACAAAAGGGGGAGTTTTATGTTATTACAGTTATAAATAGCTAAACAGTATCAACATTGATGCTGGGCAGCTGAGCAAACCACACGCACCCCTCTGTTAAAGGATGCAGGAGGCACAACTTTGGACCCACTTCGGATTAAATCAGACAGCAGCGCCCTCTTTTACTATGATCTTAAGATACAAATTGGCTCTTCATCTCTGAACATCGATTTTCTGCCTTTTCTTTTTGGATTTGCAGTGTGACAAAACAAGAAATACTTTAAAGGGGGAGAAGGGGAAAGGGAGGGAGAGCGAAAGGCCACACAGAGAGTGTTTTTGGATGAGTCCCGAGTGACAGATTCATCACAAAAGGATTGTTTGCTGGGCTCTCTCTCCAGATCCGAAGACAGAGGCAATAGTTCATATTTAAAAGCTTTCGCCTCCAGCAGCCCCAGGGGGACCACCATCACATTCCTTCCCTTTCCCAACTATGAAGAATTTTTAAAAAATCAACACCAGCTCCGGGCGCACACAGGAAGCTGTGTGCACACGCTCACACACCCTCGCCTGGCTGCTTAGGGAGACCACAAGCAACAAGGCCCTGCGTTTGCCTTCCATATAGGAAGGATGCGCCACAAAACCCAGCTGACGGCCTGCAGTGGCCTCTAGTGGCAGGGAATGCACGGCATCCACACACAGTTCCTCTTCACATCCAGAGCGTGCACACATGCTGCACAGAGCCCCCGGCTGGACGCTATGGAGATGGGCATCTGTGGCTGGCTGAACACCGCCCAGGGTGGCCAAAGTGGCTCGAGAGCAGCCAAGGAAGCAAGCCACTTAAACCTTCTTTCTCTCTCTCACACACACACAAACAGCCTGTGCTTTAGCAAGTGGGAGAATGCAGCCAGAGGAAGCTCAGTAGCAGAGCCCCTGCTTGCGTGCAGAAGGTCCCAGGTTCAGTCCCTGCTGCCTCTCCCAGGAGGGCTGGGAAACGTCTCCAGCCTGAAACTGATCTGCTGCCAGTCAGGGTAGCCACAACTGAAGTAGATGGACCAAGAATCTGAGCTGGTGAAAGGCAGCGTTCCTGTGTCCCCTGAGCTGGCTGGGAATGGAAAAGATGGAGTAAAGAAAATGCCCGAGTGAGATGCAGAGCAGCCAGATTATTCTCCTGCCTCCCTTGGAAAGCTGCCACTTGGGTGGGCAGAGCTACAGCACAGGTGTGGGGAGATGCTGTGGGGCAGGCAGGCCCCATTTGCCTAGCACCTGTCACCTTCTGTTTCCAATGGGAAGTGCTGATCAGTCTGTGCTAGGACTGGGATCTTGACCTGCTGGCCAGCCCACGCAGCAGGTGGCCCAGAGCCACACAGCGCCAGGAGGGAGGGAAGGCAGCCCTGCCCGGCCCAGCCTTTGCCAATGCAGTACCTGTGCTCCATTCGCCCAGATTCATTGCCCATCAAACTCAGGCCCAAAGAGTTTAAAACAACCAGACTTGTGGGCCCGAACCTGCGGAACTCCCTCCCACCTGTGACTAGACCGGCACCCATCGTTGCTGAACTCCAGGTGCATGACTAAGACTTGCTTGTCCCAGCAGGTCTTTTCAGGTAGCACTTGGGTTTACGATGAAATTTTATTGCTGTTATTGTCTGGATGGTTTATCTTGATGAACACTGCTTAGAAATGCTCTTTGTTAAGCAGTATTTAAACGTCTTAAATCAACAAGAACAAGCAGAAGGGAGAAGAGGTGGGATATAAATCCAATAAATAATAATACTAAATATCTGGGGACACCCAAGAAAGCCAGTCTGGGCCCAATTCTCCCTTGCATTTTACTGGCTCCACCCAAGTTGCCAGACCAGGAGCGCCTCCCAGAATGTGCAGACAGCTAGTGAACATCTGCTTGGCTAGGCCCAGAAAGCCACACTCTGAAACGCACCGTTTTGGCCAGGATCCCAAGCACCTTGGAATCACAGACAGGCTTCAGGCTTGTTTCCCCTCAAAGGGGCAGCTTGCCTATCTACCCCCCCTTCCAAGGCAAACTGATTTTGAAACCAAAGGGCGTATCAACAGCAGTTTGCATTTGCTTCTTCTTTAAAAAATAAAATAATAATAAAATAAAATAGTAAGAAGATTTGAGCAGGCTAATGTGGGTGAGAGTCCTCTGGGTGAGGCATATGGTGGGGAAAAGACTGATAGGAGCCCGCATTGTGCTTTCGCTCCAGCGGCGCTTCGAATCACCAGGTCTGAGGCAGCCAGGAGATGAAACAGTTTTACTTCTTTTTAAAAAAGATGAACAGTCCCAAGCACAGACAGAAGACAAAACCATTCGTAATTACCAGTATTAACACACATGGAATAAGTAAAGTTTTCTCTTTTGAGGGTGGGGAATAGCACAGACTTTTCTGTGTAGGAAATCAGATGGTTTTTTTAATTATTCCTCACATTAAAAATTTTTGTTTAAAAACAGCTTGAGGAATATTTTCAGCATTCCTGCAAAGAACCCGCATCAAAGACTCCACTTCCCGGGGGGGGGCGCTCAAGGGGCAGCTTGCAGGGGCCTCTTTGCAACGCAGCTGGCTGCCCCTGCGAGCCACAAGTGCAGCGGATGCTTCTGCCTGAATAATGCAGGCGAGCTCAAGCTCTGCTTCTCCATCGGATGATGAGACTTTAAAAAAACAACCACCCACATCATGGCCTGGAAGCGATTCTATCCGGGGCTCAATGTGGAAAAAGCACCTTTATATGAAATATCTTTTCTCTCAGAGCAGTTGATGGAGTTAACAGTGATGCATTTGCGGCTCCCTTCTCCTTCCAGAAACAGGCGTTTCTTCACGCTAACATGGAGGCCAATGTGGTATCCCTAAAGTCACCTTCCTTTTTGCTCGCCACTTACATGAGCAACTCCTTTTCCTAATGGCACCGACTCTCCCCCCCCCCCAGTCTGGCAGCTGCTTGAAGGGTGGCGGGGGTGTGTGACAGCAGCAGCTCACAGCCCCCCCCCGACAGGTCACTGGCACGACTGCAGTAACTGCTGGAACTACAAATCCGAGGCTGTTGAAGGGACAGGGCGGTTGGAAGAGAGCGATTCGGGCTGCCCGACAGAGTCTGGCTCCTCCGCAGGGCCCAGAGAGCAAGCGAGGCGGACGCAGGCAGGACACTCGCTGGCAAGAGTAAAGAAGGAAACAACACAGCCGGTGTCCTGAGGGGTGTCCAACGCCAGAATGTAGCATTATTGTTGCTTTTTAACTGCTTCAGAAAAGCTTTGTCGATCTGCATCATTTATTCTGATGGTGCACTTGGGAGGCCTCACTCAGCATGGAGTGGGAGGAGGGCAGAGTATTACTATTAGGAAGGGGGCGAAGAGAGCAGAGGCCCTAAAAGGCCACCAGAGAAAGGGGGGAAGGAGCATGGGGGCAGCCAAACGAATAAAAGCCTCCCTTTCCATGTGCATATCAGTGAGCCTTTGCCAACCTGGTGCCCCCCTGGAATGACTGAATGAAGCTGGGGCTGATGGGAGCTGCAGTTAAGGCTGGCCTAGGCAAGCTCTCTCTGGACAGGTCACAGACCCTGCCTGTCTTCCACGGGCCTCGCTTCCGGCCTGAAGCACCCCCCTGCCCCAGCCCAGGAGCCAGGATAGGCAAGAGAGCGACACTTGCAGGGACCCTGGCTGTGGGACGACCTCCACTGGGCTTCTCTTGGGGCACTCCCAGTTCCTTCGCTCAGGACTTCGTAAGGCAATGATGCACCCCCAATCTCTCCCAGGGAGCTTTGTCCAAGCGGTGGCGGAAGTGTGAAGAGGATCCTCCCTCCCTCCTGCACCTTCACCAGGATGAGCCCATAAGGGTGTGCCTCTGCAGTGCTTTCAGACCAAACCGATCAAGGGGGCTGGAGGAACTCCCCTATACCAGGAAAAGTTGCCTCTTTGGTGGCTTCTGAAGTTCAGGCAAAAGGTGAGCGAGACCTGATAAGAGGTGTATAAAAGGGGGCAGAGGGAGAAGGGTGCCTTCCCCCCTCCCTAGGAGCACGCAGGGCCACACCAGCCAGCTCCCGCCTCACTTCCTTACAGAAGAGGGGAAGGCGGGCTTCCTTAGCCCAGTGGGAGAGAGGGGGGTCAGGATCCCCACAGCTGCACAGAGACAGACGCTGGGGGCCCTGGGACTGCCCCCCACCCCACGACGGCATCAATCAGGGACAAGGAAGGGAAGCAGCAGAGGGGAGCTCAATGCCACCACGGGCTGCCCCCGGACTCCGAAGCACCCAGCCATGGCCCACACACAGCAAGGCTGCCCAGCTGGCCAGGTTATCCCACACGCCCAGTTCCCAGCTGCCCCTTGCACTCCTAGCCTGGGAGGGGGGATGTTTGAGGGGCCCCACTTTGCAAGGAGGAAGCTGGCAGGGCTGAAGGGGCCCCATGTTTCCGGCACAGGAGGACATTGCTCACCCCTGCCAAAGGTCACAAGCAGAGGTGTTGTAGCAAGAGTCCACTCAAACTCGGCGAAAACAGAAGCTCTCCCCCTCCACCGCCCAGGGGAGCTGCCCAAGTCAGTCCAGGCATCAAGGGGAGGGCCTGATGGTGCCACAACAGGCGAGGAGGATCCCTTGACCATGTCAAGACGTCCACTGCTTGGCCCTCAGCAAACCTGCCCGTTCTGATCACGGCAGGGCTCAGAGATGCCCCAATGGGAAGAGGCGGAACTGGGCAAGCCCTCCCAGCTCTGATTTGGCAGGCACACCAGGGGGGGGGAAGGAACTGGAGCTTCCCTGGGAGGCCTCAAGCAGCACTTCACTCAGCGAAAGTTCAAGGAGCTAAACTTTCTGCCAAGCCAAGGAGCACCCCCCCCCGCTGCACTCCATTACGGGGCAGGGCAAAGGTGGGGGGGAGGGACAAGGCAGGGTTAGGTAACCAAGGGCCTCCTGGCCAAGGCAAAGTGGATGCGCTTAGCCCTAGTTCATGGGCCCACTTGGTTCTGAATAATTTCCAGGCTGCAGCCAGCGCCAAACCCCAAAAGCACGTGAAGCCACCCAGCTGCTGGGGCCGTGCCTGGCTTGGCTCTGGGGAGCCGACAGCACCACTGCGAAACACACACACACCCCGGCCGAGTGCAGGAGGCTGCCCGCCCCAGCCCAGCCCAGGGTGAAGGTGAGAAGGCCCAGCGGCACCCGACCGAGAGAGAACTGCGAGGAACGCACCATGGCTGCAGACACTGTAATGGGCTCCCCCGCCAGTCCCATCACGCAGCCGCCTGCCCCCCCTCTGATGCACCCCACAGTCTTCACTGTCGTCATGGAAACAGCTCCAGGGGGCAGGGGCTGCAGCCCTGGCTCCAGATTCCAAGGCCGGAAGGTGGCAGGAGGCAAGAGTCAGTCCTGAGCTGGGGAGGCGGCCAGCTGCCTCTCCCACTCCCTCTCAATCACCTTGTACAGCTCCATGGTGGCTTGGGCGTCTTCCACTGAGGAATGGCCGTTCTGGCCCACCTGTGGGGGGGATGGGGGTCAGAAGGAAGGAAGGAAGAGATGGGCTGAGGACAGAAGCTCACCAGCCACCCCACAGGGCCCCTCTGCCCCCTCGCAAAGAGAGAGGAGCCTTTCCTCCCTCATTCATGAGAACTGCCCCTTGGGGAGAGGACGCAAGGTCAGAGGCTGGCCCCTCGGAGCAGGGCCTTTGCCATGGCTGCTGCACCCCAGTTTGAGATGCCATTTCCCAGCTGGATGAAAAGGTCTCTACCACAGGGGTGCTGACTTCCTTAAAAACACATGTGATGTTGCTTTCTGTGCTGTTTTGGCTGCAGGGGCAGTTCAAAGCTGTTGTCATTACATTGCATACATCACCTTGAGACATATATGTGGAAGGCAAGTGATGATGATGATGATGATGACCACCACTGCCACCACCACCACAGAGTGTCTTGAAATGCCAGGTCAGAGGTCACTCTGACTCCAGAGCCTGGGGCGACCAACCTTAATGAATAAATACTCCCAGCATCCCCAGTGGCCACCACGGCACAATCCATAGCCAGGACTGATGGGAACAAGACAGAGTGACGTCTTGGCTGCTGCTGCTCCAGAGTTTAGGTTTTTTTAAAAGAAGGTGTGTGTGTGTGAGTGGCCTAAACACCACTAATGTATGGACGGCAAGTTCGCATTTGGCCCAACTCCGTCTCGTGATTGTGCCCCCCACATTCAAGCAAATTGTGCTGGCCGCTTTACAGTGTTGCAATTTCAACTACAGCCAGCCAAAATGAGGGACTGCCACCACAATGGCTTTTTTCTTTTTTACAAATCTACGGTGGCGGGCAGCTCTGTGTGGAAAGCTGTTTGCAGTTCTGGCTACCTCGCCTCAAAAAGCATCTTGTAGAGCTGGAAAAGGGCAACCAGAATGATCAATGGGTTAGAGTCCTTTGTGGGGAAAGGGGACAACGCGCCAAGCCTTTTAGGTGTGTGTGTGTGTGAGAAAGAGAGACAGGGGGAGGTTTTTACCCCTCCCTCAATCATGATACTAGAAATCCACATGTGAAATTATTGGATGAAAGGAAACTCAGGACAGACAAAAGGAAACTCTCCTTCAGACAACAGAAACATAAAATCTGCTGTCACGAGATGCGATGACAGCTCAGGTGGCTTAAAGGAAAGCAAATTCATGAAGGTCCATGAATGGCTGCTAGCCATGGTCAGTAAATGGAGCCTCTAGCTGTAAAGGCAGTTTCTGAATACTCATGGGGAGGGCAATGGTGGGAGAGGGGACTACTGCCTTCCTGCCCTGGTTGTGGGACTGGTAGGGTGGCCTTTGGCCTGATCCTGCTGTCCTTAAGGCTTGGATCACAAAGGAGATGGGGGGGTAATGGGGAAAGATGTTACCTGGATGTCTCTGTGGAGCAGCTGCCTTGTGAGGCGTTTCAAGGAGGCCGGCTCGTTCTCTGGGAAGCCAGCCTTGCGGTTGAGCAGCGGGATTTTCGAAGTGTCCCTGGTCAATGATTTGGGATGGAAGTACTTGAGAGCCTTGAAGTCGTTGTGGATTGCATGACCAATGACAATCTTCCCAGACAGGATCTTAAGAATCTGAAAGGCAAGGCAAGAAACCACTTAGGAGACTTTTTTTGTTCTACTAAGTGGCATACAAATCCAGTTGAACAGAATAAAGGATGGGAATATCCTCGGTCAGCAGCAAATAGCTCAAGAGCACCTAAACTGGGATGAGGAGGGGGGAAGACTCGACCTCCCATCAGTAGCCAGCCAAGCCCAGAAAGCTTCAGACCCAGAAGAGCCTCGTCACCTCTCATGTCTTGCCCACTTGCCCCCCCCTACCAGTCAGGAGTAAAATCTATACAGTTCATTCCAAAGGCATGCTTGGGAATTGAAACCTTGATGTACGATGCATTCTTCTGCCCAAGCAACTCATTAATTTAGGCACAAGACTGAAGGTTGTTGGGGCCATATACACACATTTTTTAAGAGCAAAGACGGCCTGTCATTTTAACCCCGATGGGGCAGGAAGAGAGAATTGTGGCCCAGAATGGAAACTCTGCCCAAAGGCCTCTCGCATCCCCCCGCCCCCGTGGCTGTTAAGGCCAGGTTGGACCATCCCCACAGCCACTACAGGTGCTTCTGTGCAGGTGCTGCTGAAGTGAAGTGATTGAGCTCCAGCATACACCACGAGCAGTTCGAAATGATAACTGGCATTTGGAAAGACCATCGTGCCTACAGGTCTGACTTTAAAGCAGAATAAAAAGGCGAACTGCCTTTCTTTCTTCCTTTAAACCCAGATGTGGAAAACCTCACAAGGGCTGGAGGGGAGATCCCTCTCCTGACAGGCCAGTGGAGCTCCGCTGTTGCCCACTCACCTCCTTCTGGGCCACCTTGAAGGGGACGGCGTTCTTCATGTGATGCCTCCGGATACCGCTCCACCTGGTCCGGTAGTTGGTGATGGGGTTGAGGGGCCGGATGTACTTGTCGTACATCACATCGCCGTAGTAACTGACCACGCTGCACCTGGCCAGGTCACTGTTGCGCCCGCCAGGCCCCGTGCCCACCATCTCACAGTCGATGGCCACCATCTTGCTCGGCTTGCCAGGGGGTGGAGGCGGGGGCAGGCCGCTCTCGCGCTCGCTCAGCAGGGCGACTCTCCGGACCTCCCCCACGCTGCGGTTGGCCTGGGTCCCGTTATGCCTCACGGAGCCGCCCCCACCGCAATTCCCCGCTTTGCTTGAGGCTGCGGGGGCTCCAGAAGGGCTGTTGCTCTGGGATCTGGAGTCCTTGGCATCACGGCTAGACTTCTCCTTGGGGAGGGGTTTAGGCCGGTGGGCGACGCTGTCCCCTACGTCCAATTTCTGCCTTTTCTTGTTCATCTCCCGGTCCACCCCTGCGCGCTTGTGGGAGGCATCCCGTTTGGGGAGAGGCTGCTGCCCCGGCAGCTGCTTCTGCTTCAGGAAGCCCTTCCTCTCCAGGAACTGCCGCCGCTTGAGAAACCGCTGGTGCTTCGGATTGCCCTCAGAGCCCTTTTTTGCCCGCGGGGGAAGGGCTGTGTCCAGGTTTAACAGAAGATCCGACATGGCGCCTCCGCTGACCGTTACCATGAGGAGAGAGCTGCAAGGGGACGCTTCTCTAAAGAGACCGTAACGTGCACGAGGCTGGACATGTCAACATGTTAACACTGGCAGGGGAGAAAAGGAAAGGGGTGAATGCATTTCGTCAAACGCAAAGGTCTTTGCCGTGTTAACTGATATTCAGGATATTTGCTCCCAAGGTTACTGGAAATCAAATTGCAGGGTTTTATCCTGAGGGAGAAAGGGCTCCAGCTCAGTGGCAGAGCATCCGCTCTGCATGCTAAATTCAACGTCAGGCACCTCCAGGGAGGGGGAAGACTTCTGTCTGAAGCCCTGGAGAGTCACGGCTGGTCAATGGCAGCAATAAGCCAGTCTGACCTGACAAAAGGCAGTTTTCGAGGTCCTTAGTTAAGCCAGCCGTTTATTCAGAAGAATGAGAAAAGGAATCTTAGGCTGCAATCCAATACGTGTCTACTCAGATGTAAGCTCCATTAGGTTCAATGGGACTTACTCCCAGGTAAGTGTGTACTGGACTGCAGCCTTACAGTTTTGGGGAAATAACCATAGCTCAGTGGCAGAGAACCTGTTCTGCACACGAAAGGTTCAATCAGCAACACTTCCTGGGGGGGGGGTTGCGGAAAAGTGCCCCCAGAGAGCTGACAATATCAAGTTAGCTGAACCAAGACCAAGAGTCTAACTTGGTTCATGAAGCAGCTCCCTTGGATCCTGTTCCTATGAACAAGTCTCCAGTGCAAACCCCCCCAGAAGCGTAATGTCATCGTATTCCAGCCTTCCCCAATCTGGTGCCTTCCAGATGTTTTGGACTATAATTCCCATCATCCCCAGCCATGCTGGCTAGCGCTGATGGGAGTTGCAGTCCAATAACATCTGAAGGGTGCCTGGTTGGAGAAGGGTGCCCTGTGCAAAGCCCGACCCTCCTCCCGCAACTACAACTTAGCAGTCAGTCAGCAATTTAAGGTAAAGCAGTGGCCCAAATCCAGATGAACTGGAAGAAGTCCCTCCCCTTACTTCCAGGGTCTCAGGACGGGAGGGGGGAAAGAGAAGGGCTGCAATGCTGCTGGTGTTGCTCCCTCCTAAAAAGAAGCCGATTTTGCTCCAGATGAAATGGGGCAGCAGGAGAGGGCCACAGAGCCCAAGATCCTCAGGCAGGTGCCAGCCAGTCTTTCTCAGCTTGGAGAAACAGGCCCACCACAGGAGTGGTTGTGATGCAACAGTCCACCCTCTCCAGCTTCCCCTTCCCAGTTCACACCACATCTACCCTAGACTCAGGCCCACTGTCTCCCTGGACCTACCTTGCAGGCCTTGAGAAGAGGTTTGTGACATAGGCTGACCTCATCAGCCCGAGAGGGAGCTGTGTGCGTCAAAAGCTACAAGGTCCAGGAGAAACTGAAGGGCAGCCCTAGGCAACACCCCACCCCAATCCCATGGCCAGTGTGCAACCCCCCCCACACACACACACTAAGATCATGAAGGTTTTTCTTCATGGGCTGTTTTCAAATGTTGCTACTACAAACCACCAGTCTGACAGAGAGATAGTTTTTAATCAAAATGAAGAGAGAGAAGTAGAAATTAAAGGAGACGTGTGCATGTTTTGTGGGTGAGAAACACCTCTCCCCGTCAAATCATTCCCATGGCCCTCTCTGCCTGTCCCCACAACCAGCAGCAGGCCATGCAACCAAGCAGGTAGAGTGTCCCATAAGGGACAGACATGGATTCAAATCCCAACTGCCACTGGCTACAAAGCTTACTGGCTGATCGCTCTCTCTTCCGCTGGCTCTGCCATCCCCACAGGGTTGTTGCTGTCTTAACGATCAAATTATAGCAAGGAGGGGAAGCATGGCACATCCACCCACATGTACCATAGACAGTTGAAGGGAGTCTCGTAGGTCATCTAGTCCAACCCCATTTAATGGAGGAAATCGAGAGAGAGCTCCTCAACTGGTGCCTTGTCTAGCCTTGATGTGGAGACCATTGTGGGTGAGCCAGAGCCTGCCCATGTCTCTTTCACTAACTGGTCCCATTGCCAAACTGCTCTTACCATCAAGAAATGTCCCTTAACGTCCAACCAAGATCTGCCCTCCAATCTTGACCTCTAGGGCAGCTAAAAAGTATTCGCCCTCTTCTATTCCTCCAGGCTAAAACATACCCATTTCCTTCATCCTCTGCTCTCAAGCTTGTCCACTGCAGTGAAAAAGAACAGAGGCTTGTGGCGACTTAAGAACTAACAAATGGGGCATAACATTTCATGGACTACACAGCCTACCTTCATGATATGCCGGAAATGTTATCCTGAGTTGCAGATAAACTTATGTTTTTGCATCAGTCAATCTACGCATGATAGAAGAATCATGAACAAAATATAACTTGTCTTGTGAATTACCACAGTAATACAATAGGATCCTGCTTTACAGCGCTTCGCTTTACAGCGTTCTGCTAATACAGCGGTTGTGAATTGTAGAAAGGCCCCGCTTTACAGCGCTTGTTCCACTTTTGGTCAATGTAAGTCAATGGGATCCACTTTACAGCGGTTTTCGATTTACAGCGGGGTCCGGAACGTAACCCACTGTATGAGCGAGGCCCTACTGTAATCGACAGTGGCAATTCACAACTTAAGTTGTGGTTTGTTTATGATTCTATAGTATTTGTCTGCACTTCATTTTCTTCTGACTTCAGTTAACAGTTCCATCTCTCTCAACCATGGGTTAAAGCCAGCCAAGGCTGTGTACACACCACACCTTCAAAGTACATCTCAAATACACCCCCCCTGAATCCTGGGAACTGTAGTTTGCTAAGGGTGCTGGGAATTGTAGCTCTGTCAGGGGTAAACTACAGTTCCCAGGATTCTTCAGGGGGAGCCATGTGCTTTCAATGTATTGTGTATACACAGTCTTCAGAAGTTTACACAGAGACATTTTCTGGGTTAGCTAACTAACCTGCCCCCAAATAACTCCAAAGCAAAGCTATAACATTAAAGCACATTCACAGCACATTGTTCCCACTGAAGAATCCTGGGGATCTGTAGTTTAAGGCTGCTGGGAAATGTAGCTCTGTGAAGGGTATACGCTTCCCAGGATTCTTTTTTTGCTTTGAATTTGCTTTGAAGGGATGGGGTGTATGCAGCCTTTGTGAGGATAACTGGGGAAGAAGTCCTTCCCAGCGCTGGGGCTCTGTCTGATCCTCCCCCTCTTAGGCTGTCAGTGACAAGGATGGCTAGCCCAGCTGGAGATGAGTTAGCCGAGGTGCTTACATCCAGCGACTACGCTTCAGTATTGGTTGACTCATTAATCCTCGGCTGGACACAACAACCCTGCAGAGTAGGTATGAACGTCTTTCTTCCCCGCTCGCTCTCTGGGCCATCCCTCGCCTCCAGGGGCGCCTCCGGCCTGCCCAACTTTACTTCCTCCCTCACCTCCTACCGCAGCCTCCATCCCCGCCGCCTCGCAGAAGAACCACCGGCAGCGCCGCTAACCCGGAACCGGAACCGCCCACCAAGGGGCGGGAGAGCCCCTTCGCCCTGAACTTCCAGTCTATGCCGGAAGTTTCTCTCCCCTCGGACATACGAAAGTGCTTTCAGCATAGAGACGTCACGGGATACAGCGGCCACCCCAGTTTCAGATTCATAACGTCCGTTCTGAACCGGAAGTCGAGGGTGTGTGACATATCTCTACCGGTCCCCCTCTCTTCTCTCCCTCTGCAATTCTGGGGACGGTTTTGTTCCCTCTCCTCCCCCTCCCCCTCCCCGGCCGTCCTTATTACGAGTCGTCGTATCTCTATGGGAGCTTCTCGCTGAGCGAAAGAAAGGAAGGAAACCGATCGGGGCCAATCGCTGGGCTGACAGCCAAAGTGCGCATGCTCTCCTTTAAAGGAGAAGAGCCGGTTGCGACTGCGCAGGCGCGATTGCAGGACTGAACCATCGAGGAGCGGGCAGGTGAATCCGGCGCGTTGGGTTTGTTCCATTCATTCTCAGGCGGAAAGAATTATCATTGGTTGAACGCACGCCAGGCCAGTGGACTACGGAGTTGTCATGACGGAGGGGCGGGGCCTATGACGGCCCCTCCCACAAACCTGCCTCTATGCAAAATGATTGGGCTGTATCCCTTGGGTGTGAGGGTGGCAGCTGGCGGCCCTCCTTTAGGAGGCTGAGGGTTGCCAACTGCCCAGGCTGAGTATTGGAGGCGGGTAGCCAATTGATCCTCTCAGCCTCTGCCTTCTCAGCAGCCACCTCTGCAAGGGAAGTTTTAGCCAGCTAAACCATTTGGAATTCGCCCGCCTGTTTTTCCTCAAAAGTTTCCCTCAAAGCAGTTTTCATTTGCAACAAAACAACAGAAACAGAAAACACAATAAAATAATTTTTTTAAAAAAAACAATAAACGGTACAAATAAATAAATAACCCCGATTCCAGAAGCAAAGCCTGTAGCCAGGCTGCAGGTAGCCCCCAAGCAAGGCGCAATATCAATCAACACGCAGTCAAATATGTTGCCATGTTTTGCCTCCCCGCAGAGCTCCTCCGCCTGCCCCTCTGCTGGGTTCTTCTGCCATGGCTGGCTCGTCCCTGGAGGCGCAGAAGCGCTTAGCGGCAGACATCACCCGCGTCCTCTCCCTGTATGGCTTCATCACAGACGCCTACATCATCGTAAGCCAGCCTCCAGCTCTATGGGGTGGGATGGAAAGGGGTGGGGGCTGGGGGAGGCGCCTTAAGAGCCCCTGCCCTACACATTGGGGTGGGTGTGATGAGCAAGGGGGTGGCTCTGGACGGCTCCGCTTTTTGCACAGAACTTGACAAGGCTGCATGCACACCATACATTTAGAGCACACGCCCTCCGAATCCTGGGAACTGTAGTTTACCCCTCAAAGAGCTACCATTCCCAGCGCCCTTAACATACTACAGTTCCCAGGATCCTTTGAGGAAGGGGGTTGTATTTCAGATGTCTGCAGCACAGGCCTGTAACTCTGTTGCCCCCTTCCTCCCTGCTAGGAGTTTTTCACCGACAATCTTTGGGGCAGCCTCCCACTGACCTGGCAAGCAGCCTTGGCTGACGTCCCACCCCCACAGCTGGCTGCCCTCCTGCTGGAGAACAGAAGCTCTGTGGAAGGAGGAGGAGGAGGAGGCATCAGGTAGAGCAAAGACTGCTCCTCGTCGTGGGGACATTTCAGGCAGCAGCACCGCCTCTTGCAAGATCCCAGGCCTCAGGGGCACTGCCACTGAAATGGCTGCATTTTAGGAAGGCGTGCCAGGGGCTGCACAGCACCCACTGGGTACTTGTCTCCTGCTGCCCCATGGTATGCACAGCGGTTGCCCATCCTGATCCTCGCACCCTGCTTCTACAGAGGTGCATTCCAGAGCAGCCCTCCAGATGTTTTGGACTACAACTCCCATCAGCCCCAGCCAGGATGGTCAGAGGCTGGGGAAGGGCCATAGCTCAGTGGTAGACCACCTTCTTTGCATGCAGGAGGTCCCAGGTCCAGTCCCAAGAGGGCTGGGAAAGACTCTGTGTCTGAAATGCTAAAGAGCTGCAGCCAGTGAGTGCACACAAAACTGATGGACCAGCCACCTGGCTCAGTGTGTTCCTATTTAGATCAGCTCTTTATTTAGAACCATGAGGACTAGAAGCTCCCTTTATTTTACGGGGAAGGACTTGTAGACAAGTAGTGGAGCAGAAATCCCAGGTTCAACCCTCAGCGGCATCTCAAGGTCAGGCTGGGAACTTCCCTTGCCACTGCCAGTCAGTGTAGACAGTCCTGAGCTTGATGGACTGAGGGTCTGGCTCAGCATTCAGCAGCTCTCTCTCTTCCCGCAATGGGAGTTGCAGTCCAGCACTATCTGGAGGGCCCCAAGTTGGAAAGGCTGTGGAGCAACTCTGGAGACTGCCTAAACATGAGGAAGGGGTGGGGATGATTCTGCACTGACTGTGTCCTCCTCCCCCCCATGGACACATTGTCATAGCTGCGGGGAGAGGCTGTAAGGGACATGGAGGCTGTTGGGACTCCCCAGGAGCAGCCACATACCCCTGGCTTCCTGCTAGCCGAGGCGCACCCTCCCCTGGGCAGTTGCTCTTGGCTGCTCCCGCCCCGCCTGCGTCCGTGTGCTCTTTTCCCCCAGGATCCTAGTAACCCCCCCCGGCTCCCCCTGCCTCCCCTCCCTCAGCTACATCTCTGTCTGGCCACTCTCTCTGCTGGCCTTCAAAGCCGCCGCGCATGCCTTGGCGCTCCCCAGAAGGCCCACCAGCCAGGCAACTGGGTCGAGTGACCGGACGCCGGAGGAGTTCCGGGAGAACCGGTGCCAGAGCTCCAAGCTTCACCCTCATTTCCGGAAGCACGTGAAGCCCAAGAAGCAGCACGAAATCCGACGGCTTGGGCGGGTATGGCTCCCGGTTGGGCTTGGGAGGCAGGCGGGGAGGAGGGTGGTGCAAGCCAGCAAGGCAGGTTGCCCCTCCACCCCCTGCTGCCAGGCCCGGCCCTACCGTTGGGCAGAGGAAGATGCTGGAGGACAGGAGGGGTTGGGGGCAGAGCTGTGTGTTCTCCTGCATCCCATTGCCTGGCTTCTCCCCCTTCCGGCACAGTGGAGGACTCTGCCCTGCTGCCAGGGCTGAACTGAGGCTCACCATCCAGCCCAGCGGCTTCTGCATGTGCAACTGGAGCAGGGGGGCTGTGCCGTCCTTCGCCTCTGGCAGCAAAATGTCTGGGGCTGGCCCTGAGCAGCCCTCCCTCCCCTCTCCCTCCCACCTGCCAGCTGCTGTTTTGGGACCTGGGCACATGCCGCCGCCTCCTCCTCCCTGGCATCTCCTTGATGTCCCTTTTGCTGCAGGTGGTGAAAAAGCTGAGTGACCTCACAGGGTGCCGCCAGGTTGTCGATGTTGGCTCTGGCCAGGTGAGTCGGCAGGTGAAGACCTCTTGCCTTTAAGCACCAAGTGTGGGCCTCTGCTTGCTTTTAAGTGTGTGTGCGTGCGAGGCAAGTTCCGTTTTCTTGTAGTCACGTCGTCTCTCCCTCCCCATATGCCTTTTTAAAAGCATTTTACATTTTAGCCAAAGTTAGTCCTAATCAGAGTAGACCCATTGGCTGACATAATAGACATGGTGAACTTAGGCCCATTCATTCCAATGGGTCTGCTCTAGCTTAGCTGGCTCTACCCCCTACCTCTTTGTTTGTGTTTCAGTTGCTTTCGTTTAATGCATTCATTGCAAGCTGCCCAGAAAATGTTCAGATGGTGCTGGGGGCACCCTCACCCCATCAAGGTGTAACCTGTTTGTCCATCTTGCTCAGTATTGTTACTGTTATTGGCAGCAGCTTCCCTGGGTCTCCGAGCCCTGCCTGGAGATTCCACTGGCGGCTGACCCTGGGACCGTCTGCCTGCAAAGCAGATGCTCTAAGTACTGAGCTATACAGCCCTCCCATTTCATGTCCTTACAAAATGGTCCCAGCCGCACTGCCAACAGGAAGCCGGCCTTCTTTGAACCCCAGGCAGGCAAGAGCCACCTTGACCATCCGGCCTCCTCCCTCCCACAGGGCCACCTCTCTCGCTTCCTGGCCTTTGGCCTCGGCTTGTCGGTCACCGCCGTCGAGGGAGATGCCCAGCTGGTTGCGCAGGCCACCAAGTTTGACCAGGAGCTGGTGCAGGCACTGAAGAAAGAGCAGGCCAAGCAGGGAGGCCAGGTGAGGAGGCGCATGCTGGGATTGGAGAAGCAAACGCGGCAGCACAGGCAGGAGAGAGATGGGGCTTTCAGCTCGCCAAGGCGCAGCCCCGCCCTGTGCCTAGTTCTCAGCTGGGGCTGATGTGAGCTGCAGGCCAAAGGGCCCAGGCTGGGGAAGGGCTGGCACAGGCCCTGTCATCGCCCCAGCCAAGACTGGCTCCTTTGTTTTTTCCTCCTTCACATGCCAATACTCTCTTTGCCTCCCTGCAGACTCCACGTGGCCTGTCTCTCCGGGGTCCAAGCCACGTGGTTGCCTGGGTGGATCCCAGAGCACCGTGGCCAGAGTTCTTGCACTTGCTGCAGCGTGGGAAGGATGAGGAGGGCAGCGGCATGCCTGGAACCCCCCATCCTGGCCCTAGGTTCCCTGGGAGGACCAAAGAGAAGGGAGGCCAACCCAGGGAGCCCTTTGAGCAAGGAAGAGCAAAGGCTGGAGAGGAGGATTATGGGGGAGGGGGTATCCCAGCCTCCCCAGAACACGGGCCCTTGGCAAGGGGGGGCCGGGCGGACCCCTCCCGCCCCGCAGCTGGAAGGCAGTTCCTGCTCACTGGGCTGCATGCCTGTGGCGACCTGAGCGTGGCCCTCCTGCGGCAGTTTGTGCGCTGCCCCCACGTGGTGGGAATCACTTCCGTGGCCTGCTGCTACATGAAGCTGACCACAAAGGAGGGCCCCAACCCGCCTGGCCAGGCCCCCACCCACCCCTGCCCCTCGCCCTGCCCAGTGGAGCACGGCTACCCTCTGAGCGCCTGGGTGGCCGCTCTGCCGGGCCACCAGCTCTCCTACAAGGCCCGGGAGGGGGCCTGCCATGCCCTCGAGGACCACGCCCTGCGGCTCAAGAGCGAAAGTGCCACCTTGAGGACCCACTGCTTCCGCGCCGTGCTGGAGACGGTGATACGGGCTGCCAACCCAGCCAAGAAGCGCCTCGGGGTGCAGACCATCCACAAGGCCTACCTGCTGCCCTTTGAAGAGTGAGTGAGTGAGCGAGTGAGCAAGGCAGGCAGTGTTGCTGCAGGCAGCCCCAGCTCCGAGGAAAGTGCCTGGAGTGGGGATGGGTGGGAGAGCAGGGAGAGGGTGCATTCACGGCTGGGAGTCTTCCTCAATGAAACAAGGGTGGGGGAAGGACATAGTGGCCCTCTAGGTGTCCCCTGCTCTAGGCCCAAACCACGCGCAGTCCGAGGATGCACGGGTGGGCAAGTGGGCTGCAGCTGTCCGTGGGGGGAGGGGAGTCACTGCAGAAGTTGGCCATGGAAATGAAAGGTGCCTCAGGCCATTAGGAGCCAGGAGCCCATCCTGTTGCTGCCGTTTTACTGAGAAGGCAAAGTGCCTTTGTTTCCTTTCCCCGGCCCCCACACTCCAAATGGACGTGGCGCCCTCAGAATCAAAGGGAGCCCTAAACTCTGGGGTCGTTGTGCGGGCGCGCATGTTCCCAACACGATTTGAGCTTCGGCACAAGGGAAGGGCCTTCCTTCCTCCTCCAGGTACGCTCGGCTGGGCCTGGAGGGCGTGGGGCTGGACCCAGGCGCGAGGCTGGACTCGGCGGCCTGGGAAGCGATGCTGGCCCAGGAGCAGAAGGTGGTGGCCTTCTTCAGCCTGGCCCTGCTGCTGGCCCCCTTGGCGGAGACCCTCCTCCTGATGGACAGGACGATCTTCCTGCAGGAGCAAGGTGAGCCCCAGCACGGGGGCTTCTGGGAGGGGGAACCTCTCCTTAGCAGGCTGGTGGGTGTAAAACCACGGCTGAGGGGACGAGGGGCTCCATCATCACCAGCTTCAGTTCAAGCAGCTTTCGCCAACATGGTGCCCTCCAGATGTTGATGCTGGACTCCAACTCCCCTCAGCCTGCCCCTGCTGGAGCCACTCCCATAGCTGCAGCTCTCCAAAAGGCACCCAGCCTGAAACAGAAGCTTTTCACACCCAGCAACCAGGCTCCTCCTGAGCTGGTACAGTCATATAGGTGAGGGCCTGTACCACGCAGGCCTGAACATATTTAAGCTGCCTCTGAGGCAAGAGCTTGGCCTGGCCCCGGCCTTCCAAGCCGGCAGCAGCTCCTGGTTCTAATGAAGGTCCCTGGTAGGAATCCCTTCTCCACCGCTCAGCCATATTCTTTTCTGAGCAGCCTTCAGGGGCCATATCCCAGCGGTGGGCAGGGCCAGAGGGAAAAGTGGGCGGAGCAACAAATGTGACTGTCACCTTTGTACACTGGGCCAGTTTCTCCACACACGACACCCCTCCTGTCTGTCTTCTGTCCTGGTGACCAAGACGCCTGATCAGAGTTCAAAGGCACATTCCAGTCGAGAGTCTGAAGCAGGGACGGCGGGGAGCATCCCCAGGGCCACACAGAGAAGCCTGGCCACATTCAGCCCCTGGTCCTGAGTTCCCGCTCCTGTCTCAAGGGCGGCAGAGGCTCAAGCCTGCCTTGACGCGGTCGCACTCACCCGCTTCCCTCCCAACAGGTTTCCACTGCGAGGTCCTCCCGCTGTTTGACCCCGTCTTCTCCCCCAGGAATCTGGTGCTGGTGGCAGCAAAGGCGGAGCTGAGCTCTGCCCTCTCGTGTGTGGCAGCAGAAAAATGAGGGAAGGCGCTTTCCTGGCCCCCAAAGGGAACACAGCTTGGTGAAGCCTGGACTCCGACTCCTCCTCCACAGCATTCAACCCCAGAAAGGGAGCCGGAGGACAGCCACGCAGAGGAACGAAACAGAGATGGAATTTCAGACAGCCAGATTCTGCGTTGCAGCTGCCACAACTCTTTGTAAACCCATAAACTGGGGTGGGGGACATTGCTGGCCCTCCAGGTGTGGCTGGACTCCCCATGGTCAGGGACGACGGCGGGAGCTGGGAGTCCAGCCACGTCTGGAGGGGCACACAGGTTCCCCCAGCCTTGTCGCAGATCAGGCGTGGGGGAACCAGTTGTCAGTGAACTACAACTCCCATCAGCCCCCGCCAGCACGGCCACTGATCTTTTGAAATCCTCCATGGGGATTTAAAGTGAGTCAGGAGCTTGTGCCGTTGCCATCCCATTTCCTCCCCCCTCCAAAAACAGCACAGAGAAAGAGGCCTAAAGAGCAGCAGAGAGAGAGAAACGTCACGAAGAGAAAGGACGGACGGACACAAAAACTGGGCTGAGGAGATCCTTTATACGGCACTTCCTGCCCAGCCCCATTTCAGCCTTGAGTCGACATCCTTCCTTCAGACTGAGTCCCAGATGGGCAGAGAGTCTTTCACAGTCCAGGCAGCCGTCTGCCACTCCAGAAGGCAAGAGGGGCATTAATACCAGTAGGACTTCCTGAAGTGGCGCGTCTCTATGATTCCCTTCAGCTCCATGATTTCCTCTTGGAAGGTCTTCAAGGAGGGGACGTAGGTCTTCTCTAAGGCATCCTCTACTGATGTGTCTTTGGGACCATCTGCGTTGGTGATGGGGGTGGGGAGGGAGAGAAGGCAAATGAGAAGAGAGGCTGAGTTTGGTAAACTACAGTGTTTTATGCTCTGGTGTGGTTTCTGCAATCCCCAGTCTCTCTGGTTTTTTAAAAAGTTCTAGTCCTCATGGTGATAGAGGATAGTTTGAAAACACAATGGGGCCCATCTGAAGCAACAGACAGCCCCTCCTAGAGTGAGGATTCCCTTTTCCCTACATAAATCTGCTATACCAGGTGTGGGGAACTTTTGGCCTTCCAGATATAGCTGAACTACAGCTGCCATCATCGTGCCTGGCCATTTGCCATGCTTGCAGAGGCTGATGGGAGTTGTAGTTCAGCAACATCTGGAGGACCAAAGGTCCCCCACATCTGCATTTGATGCTTGCTCGTTCCTTCCTTCCCCCACCCCTTCCCAATGGAAGAGCCCCTCACCGGTCCACTGCTCTGGTATTATGCCATCCTCTCTCTCCTCCACGGGCTTGGGGATGATTCTGCCGGTCCTGAGAGAGACGCGCACCCTCTCCCCTTCTTCAGTGTAGCGCCATTCCACCTCGGTGGGTTTCCTGCAGTTACAAGATGTGGAGTGAGCTGTCCAAAGTAGCAAGTCCGGCAGGACAGGCGTGGGGGTCTTTTTGTTTTTAAAAGGGTTAGGGCCTTCACTGAGTCAATCGATTGCTTAGTTACCTTTCAGTTGTCAAACTAACAAATAACAACTAATGCAACCCTTACACACTGACAATCATAATTTGCCCAAGGGCAACCCCTCAAAGCAGGAAACAAACCAGAAATCATAAGAGGGCAAGTGAAGTATAATCCTCCAGGTCCCAAGGTGCTGATTATAATCAAAATAATGAGTTGTATCTGATGCTAGTTCTGCCCAGAGTAAAGTAAAGGTAAAGGTGTCCCTGCACTTGTAGTGCGAGTCGTTTCCGACTCTTAGGGTGACGTCTTGCGACGTTTACTAGGCAGACCGTATATATGGGGTGGGATTGCCAGTTCCGTCCCTGGCCTTTCTTTACCCCCCAGCATATGCCGGGTACTCATTTTACCGACCACAGATGGATGGAAGGCTGAGTGGACCTCGACCCCTTTTACCGGAGATTCGACTTCCTCCTTCCGTTGGAATCGAACTCCGGCCGTGAGCAGAACTTTTGGCTGCGTTACTGCTGCTTACCACTCTGCGCCACGGAGGATCTATCTGCCCAGAGTAGACCCATGCAAAATAATCAACGTGTCTAACTTAGGTCCATTAATTTCAATAGGTCTACTCTTAAGTAAAGCTTATATGGATACTGCCCTTTAATAATATTTTTTAACAGGATCATTCATAATCTCCAAGTGGCTTACACAGAATATAAAACATTTATAAACTAAAAATACTAACAATACATGTTTATATATTTTATATGTTATCATAATAAGTTATAATTGGGGCTAGGAAGGATTCTTCCTTTTCCTCCCCCCAGCAAAACAAAGATGGGCAAGCAACACTTCAAGGCATGAGGCCCAGAAGGGGGACCCTTGTGGTCCCTCTTCAGCAGCTGCCAAGGGCCAGGGATGATGGCAGCTGGAGGGCAGCAACATCGGGGGGCCCACTCGGGGTCACCGTACCTGGGACAAGGCTTCAGAGCTGCTCTTTGTACCCTTGCTCATCGTTAAGATTCAAAGAGCTGATTGCCTGAAACGTGCTGGGATCCAGCCCGATTGGATTAATGCACAGTGTGCCTGTTGCAACCCTGCCCAATTCAACTGCCTTCCAGCTGCTGCTGGCCTTTGGTTCCCATCCTCAGCCCTGACCTTTGGCCATGTTGGCTGCTGGGGCTGTTGGGAGATTGGGGGAGTCTGGTCTAATGCATCCGTTTGTCCCTAATCAATAAAAGCCAACCATTTCTTACAACCAGGGCCCTGTGCTGCTGCTGGTGGCTGCCATCTTGCAAGAGACGGGGGACAAGTGCCTCATCTAACACACTCCCTGCTGCCTAAGAGATTTAAAAAAAAAATACTAGGCCAGGAGATTCCCAGACTGCAGTCCACGGACCGCTCGTCATTCAGTTTGTCTGCAGCGTCTCTGAAGAAAACATACAATTTAAATCGCTTCAGGATGCCTCAAGGGAAAAGTTTCATAAAATTCAATTTACTTACTTCATTTATGGGATTCAAATTATAATGCCATAAAATACAATATAAACGAAGCAAGAAAAATACAATTAAAAAAATACAGGGTCTAACCCAGCACAGCACAAGGTCTACAATAGGCAGACAATTCATTAAGTCACCGGCTAAGACCTGCGAGCAATGTTAAAGTGGTCAGTAGGGAAAAAAGTTGGGGCACTGATGTAATAGGTGGTTTCTAAATACTTTTAAATAAACAAGCAGGCAGGCAGAGGTGGCATCACATCTGAAAACAAACGAATGGTGCTTGTTTGATGGCATTAGATACAGGCAAACAAATGTGGGCTGATTGCAGCAGATAAAATTGAGCAAACAGTTTTTAAGCCCAAAGGCTTACCTGTCGGTGGGGTCAATCAGTGCCACGTCCTTCACCAGCAGCGGGCCTTCACTGGCAATGTACGTACCGGGGTAGTTGCGGGATTTGCCAATGTAGCGGTAATGCTGCCCACGGGGAGAGAAAAGAGGCACAAAAGGGTCCCCTGTGCATGAGGAAGGCAGAGCACATGGAGGGGGCGGCAGCAGCACAACCCCCTCAAGGCCCCCCCCGACCTCATAGCAGCACAGCTGACGGATGCGCAGACATCAAGCTACGCCACCAGCCCAAAGGAGATGCCCACACTGCAAGGCCCTGCTTTGGTTCTGCATTACAAGACAGGGTAAACCTAAGACCGAGGAGTAGAAGGACTGGCCAGGAACTGGGTAGAGGTTCAAATCTCCACTCCGCCACTAAGCTCCGTGGGGGAACTCGGTCCAGTCGTTCTCTCGGGTGAGGTTGCTGTAAGGCAGGTCGATCTGCGGAAGGGCTGTAGCCCAGGTTGGAGAGCGCTGCTCTGCGTGCAGAAGGCCCTGGATTCGATCTCCAGCAGCATCTCCAGATAGGGCTCAAAAAGGCCCCCCCACCTGATAACCTGGAGAGCTGCTGCTGCCAGTTGGTGCAGGCAGCGCTAACGTAGATGAATCAAGGGTCTGCCCTTTGACATTTCCCAGCCTGTGGCCTTCCCGGCGCTGTCAGACTCCCCAGCATGACCACCGTCCAGGGTTGGCGATGATGACAGGAATTGTAGTCCAGCAACATTGCAGGGCCACACAGGTTCCCATGGAACCTGCAGGGGACCTGCATCTTGAGCTGGGCCTTTAAAATTACATAATTTTGCAAGCCGGAATGCTGTGTATTTGGACAGTTCCCTGAATCCAGGGAGCCTGATGACGCTGGCTCTAAGATAAGGGAAAGGTGTTTTCCCCAGTGGCCCCCACCACCACCCGGTGGCTTTTCCTGCCTCCCACTGTCCATATGGCAAGCATGTCCACAGGTGGGGGGAGAGGAAGCATCTTGAGTCCAACCACCTCCTTGCTGGTGCCAGTTTAGCGTTTGCAACAGATCCTCTTTCAGCATTGCAGGATTATGAGGGGGCCCAGATTGTGACCCCAAAGGCTAAGGGTATCCCTTCCTCTGCCCTCTTACCACGTTCAGGCCCTGCAGGACAACCCAGTTCCGCTCTCGGATCACCTGGCTGACCAGCCCTTGCTTGCCAACATCCTTCCCCGTCAGGATCTGGACCTGGAACAAGAGACAGACATTGTGGTCATGAGGTCAACAGGAAAGGAAGACCCTGCCCATGTTTGCTGACCCCGGCTGGGCGGGCAAGCCAGTCGTGGATTCCATCCTCCAGCTAAGAGAGGGTCCCACCTAGCCTCTGATGGGAATGCTCAATGGACAAAGATCTGGAGGCTTTAGCATTCTCTTCAGTTAGATACATTAGGGAAGATATGACATCACTCTTGCAAGTCCTTGAAAGGCTGCCACACAGAGGAGGGCCAAGATCCCTTCTTGATTGTCCCAGAGTGCCGGACACGGAATGATCAAAGCTGGTTTGGGGGGCAGAATAGGGAGAGGCACTCCCCAGCAACATTTGGGAAAGGCTTTTTGGACACAGCCCAGCAGTTTGAACTGAATCCGGAAGCATCCTGGCAGGAGTTGCATTTGCCACGAAACCAGCTGGATGTGTTTGCACTGTCTTACATCCACAAGTGGACAGACAGCATTTGGTATGAGGGTTGTATTCAAGGGCAGTCCTATGTGGAGCGCCTGGTAGCAGTCAGGTGGGGGGGAAGGAGTTTCAGAAGTATGGATTAGCACTGCAAATTCCTTTCTGTCCATGAAGGGGCACGTCTTGTGCAACAAACGGGGCAGACAGAAGGAGCAGCAGAGGAGACTCACCGTGTCGCCCTGGAAGACCTTCCAGTCCTCATCTCGGATGGGCTCCACAAATATCTTCTTGCGCTGGATCCCAGGAGGATTCTTAATCTTGTCGGCCATCGACCCAGGCCGGTTCATACCGTACCGGTAGCCTCTCGGTGGCTTGAACTTCTCTGCCATGGCAAGGAGGACGGAGAGCCTCATGGTCCCTGCAAGGAAAGGACAGCTCAGGAAGGCGATGGAGCAGCGAAGGGAAGCTTGGGGGCTGCCCCAAAGCCCCTAGCAGAAGCCAGGGCTGCTTAAAGGATGGTCTATCCCAGCAAGAAGCTCCCTGGAAAGGAGTGGGGGGACCCACCGCCCTCCAAGCATTGTGGGACTTACAACTCCCATCATTGCCCCTGACCATTGGACATGCTGGCCGCTGGGACTGCTGGGAGATGGAGCCCAGCAACATCTGGAAGGCAACCGGGATTCCCCATCCTGCAATCTAGGGCAGGGTGTGTGAGCTCGTGTATGATTCTCCACCCCTGATCTTTCCACTAGCATCGCTGTCACATAGCAGTTTCGAGGCAAAGCTGTGAAGCAAGAACCCCCCAGTCCAGATCTCAGCTCTGCCCAGGAACTGCAAGAACAGGCCGCAGCTCAGCAGGGAGAGCACCTGCTCTGCATTCAGGAAGTTCAGGCTGAAACCCTGGAGAGCCGCTGCCAGCTAGGCAGACCAGTGGTCTGACTCAGCGTACAGCATCTGCCTAGGATTCAATACCATGCGGGCTGGAATCTTACATTTATTTGTTTGTTTTAAGTGTAGTATGATTATTTTTAAGGGAAAGCCATAGCTGTGTCATACAGCTGCAGCTTCCCACGCAGAAGGCCAATCCGCAGCAGCATCTCCAGGCAGGGCGGGGAAAGGCCCCCCTGTCTTGAGGCCCTGCAGAGCCATTGCTGCTGGTCAGTACAGGCAACACTGAGCTGAACGGACCGACAAGGCAGCTTCCCGTGTTCCTCTGTAAAGCCACCTGAGTCGCCCCGCTCCTTCCGTGCCATGTGGCGAACTTTCTCCCGCGCCTGTCCTGAATCTGCCGTCAGATCGCGTCCCGGGAGGGCGACTGGCACGGGGGGGAGGCGCTGCATGCTGTCGGTCAGACTATCGGTCCATCTAGCTCAGGGTTTCCTGCACTGACTGGCAGCAACGGTTCTCCGGAGCTTCAGGCAGGGTTCTCTCCTTCCCGGAGATGCGGCCGGGGCTGAACGTGCGACCTCCCGCATTCAAAACAGGGGCTCTCCCCACCGAGCTGCCACCTCTCTTCCTTGCCCCTCCTCTGGTGCTTGGGCTGCTCGCTAGTCTACAACAGAGGCGCCCCGCGCCCGCCGTCGCGCACCCTCCGCTTGCAGCTCCAGCGCCGGCACTTGCAACTAGTTCCCAAGCAGGCTGTTCGCGCTCGTGCAAAGAACCAAAGGGGGGTGTCGGAGCAGTGCATTCTGGGACTTGAAGTCCTGGGAGAGGGCCTGCAGGCGCTCGTCACAGAGCTATGAAAATACAGAAAGGAGTCACCACGCTTTGCCTTTCGGGCCGTTGTAGAGCTTTATTTCTGTTTCTGTTTTTATTTTATTCTCACCTGGGGTGGAAGGAACTCGAGATGCCCACCGAAACCAATATTTGAAATCCAGGAGTTTAGCTTAGCTGGGCTGCGCAACAGTACATTCAACAAGCAGCTCTTTCTCACCCAGGTCCTACTTTGCGTGGAAAACTCGGGATTTTAGGGGGAATTTTTAAAGGACATTTTAAAGCGCAAGTGTTTTGTTTTTGAGATGCTTTGAGACTTTTTTTTAGTGTTTTGCCCTTTGTTTGCCACCCCGGGCTCCTTCCCGGAGGAAAGGCGGGAGAGAAGCTGAACAGATGAATAAAATAATATCGTGCCGGCCAGGCAGGGAAGGCTAACACTCGCCACCCACCGCCGCAGCGGAGGCGGTTCGGTCGCCCCCTTCTTGCCCATCAGGGCCGGGGCGATTTGAAACTCATCTCCGGCGTAGCGCTGAAGGAGAGTCGGACCCCCAGGAGAAGGCAGACCCTTGCGACGCCTTGGCTCGGGTAGGGGGAAGCGAGAACCCCTCAGAGGCCTCCCCACTTGCCGAGCCCTCCGGCAGACCTTTGGGGCATGGACTGCGGGGGCTGCGGAGCTCTCCCCTTTGGGCTGCCCCCTCCCCAGGGGGGCTCCCCCAGAAACTTCTCCTCCCCCCACCAAGAATGATGGGCCATTCTCCATCCCAGCCCCTAATGTTGTGGGGCTGCAACCAAGTGAGGGTCTTCTCGGTGGCGGTGACATGCCCCACTCATGACACTGCCCCCCCCAGAGAAGCTGGCTGGGCCTTCTCGTTCTCCCGGGCCTTTTAAATCACAAATCCATCTGGTGCTTCCCTTTGGCGTGTGCTCTGCATGGGGCTTCTCCTGCAAGACAGTTTGGAAACTTGTGACCTGTACATGTGCGTGTGCTAGAGTAATGTGGGCTGGCCACACCAACCTACGCCGCTGGCATGGGGCCTCCAGAGGGTTTGCCAAAGCCAGGAGAAGCTGGTCCAGTTGGGCAAAGGGGGCACTGCCCCACCAGCCTCAGCCAGCGCCTGCCTGCCCACTTTCAGTCAACCCCGGAGTGGGTGCGTGGGCAGCCCACCTGGAAGGGCCAGCCTCCTCCTCCTTGGAACTCAGCAGGGAGGAAGTCAGGGGTAAAGCTGCGATGAGTTGGCTCTGCCTGCTGTAGGGCTCCCTGCCTTCCGCCCCACCAGTCCCAAAATGGGCACCCGCTACCTCTGGCCAAAGCAAGGCTGGCCACCCTTTTTAAATTGTGCTTGTGGAATGTTTGTATTTTCACCATAGTCTGTAAACTGCCTTGGGAAGACATTTTATTATTATTATTATTGTATTGAGTGAATGAAGAAATAAAGGCTTTTGGCTTTCGGAAAGCAGAGCTCAGCTGCAAAACGGGAGGAGGCGGGAAACCAGGGGGACATCATCCCCCTCTTCCCCTGGAATCCCCGTACATTTCTATGTATCAGCACCTTCACACCCAGCCTCTCCTCCCTTTTCCCCCTCCCCTGCTGCCCCTGGTCTCTGTCCTCTATTCTGGGGGGACACTGGGATGGCCAGAGGGGCTCTCTTCCTCCTCCTCCTCCTCCTGTTTGGGCTGCTCATCCTCCGGGTCCAGCTCCTGCGGCGGGACTTGGATGCCCAACTTGGCCTCCACTCGCCACAACCTGCTCTTGACCGACTGCAGATTCTCCTTCATGGTCTTGATGGACTTGAGGCAGTCCTGGCAGCTGCGGAGGTCTTTTGTTCCTGCAAGTGACCGAAAGAGCATTGAGGGGCCAGGACGACTGGAACTCTGCAATCCTCATCCCGCCCAGGAATAAAAGGATTCTGAAACCTGCATGCTGCAAGCAGAGCAACAGCAAGGAATGCACCATTTTGCAAAATGCAACCTGCTGCTTTTGTGCTTTGCTATTTTATGTGACTTACTTTAGTTTTGCTAACCTGCCCCCCCCCCACATCTCATTCATCCATGTTACTCTGTGGCTTCTGAGGTTTCAGCAGGTCCCTCTCCACCCCTTTCCTATAGATCTTTGCAGCTTTCTTAGGGGCTAGGAACTTGCTTTTGTTTTTAAAGGGGAAGCAGGAATGCCAGGAAGCCAGAGCAGACACCCTCAGCCCTGGAGAGGGTGGTGGGGTTGAAGAGGGAAGGGGTGGTGGGCAGCAGCATATCGTCCTGCTTACGCTCCCGGCGGTGGTAAGACTGAACCTCCCTCACTGCTTCCAGCTCCTGAATAATGGCCAATATTTCATGGTGAGGAATAGGGAGGGTGAGAGCAGGCCGGGGGGGTGGGCAGGCTGCCAGGGAGACATCCTTGGAGGGGAGGGTGCCAGGAGGCAGGAGGGGTGCAAGAGCCTTGGCGAGGCTTTCTGGATCGCCACCTACAAGAGGGGAGAAAACAGAGCGGGTGTCAGGAAATGGAGGCTGACCTGGGCTCCTCTGGGGATGGCCCGCCTGCCCCTTGGCTTACCATCCTCCACTGCTGTGGCTGCCTGGGCTTCAGCTTTAGGGGCCGGCTGAGGGGGACAGCCTGAAGAACAGAGGGGAAAGGGAGGCGTTGGGTGGTGCTGGCAGGGCACCACCGTTGCCCAAGCAGGGGCTGCTTAAATCAGGGCCAGGGCCAGGCTCTATCTGCCAAGCAGGAGCTCTGCAGGACCTGCCTGATCCCGAGACAGACCACTGGCTTTGGCTGGCCAGTGGGCCCTCTCCCTCGGCTTCAGAGCAAGGCCTTGCCATGTGGTCCTGGTGATCAGGAGGAGGAGGACTGGCCCTGAGACCTCCAGCATGCCAGGCAGGTGCTTGGCAGCTGCACCTTCTCCCTCAAACAAGGCATGGCCGGGAGGATGGCTAATGTGGCAGTGGGGGGTAGAGGAGGACTTCTGCATTGCAGCCTGGTGCCATCGAGGGTTGTGGTTGAGAATCTGGAGGAAGTGAATGATGGGGTCTCTGTGGTGGCGGGCACAGAAAGGAAGGGAAAGGCAGTTTCCCCTCCGACTGGCTCCAAGGGGCACCTGCCAACTCTGCCTGGGTGGAAGCATTGCCCATGTCTCTTGGTGCCCATGCTGGGATTCTGCCTCTCCACTCACGTACCTGCCCCACACAGAGACGGTCTGAAGCGAATATGCCCTTGGGCTCCGCTGCTCTCTCGCCCAAGGCAGGAGTGGGTCAAGAGGGAGTGGGAGTGGAGAGGCAAAGGGCACTCTCAGACTCCTTGGAGAAGCCCTCGGCCTCAGCAGCCTCCCGCTCAACCACAGCCACAGTCCTTCTGCCACCTTGTTGGAGCCCTATGGAGGAGGGCACTCAGACGCAGCCAGAGGCGACCCCACACTGCTCTCCTCCAGGCTCTGTGGCCACCTCTGGTGCCAGCACCACCCAGCCTGTCCTTCGCAAGGGGACACAGAGAAAGAGCTCTTGGCTGTCAGTGTCCACCGTGCCCCTGCCCTGCCGGCCCCCTGCTCAAGGCAGGCTGTTCTCTGGAGAGCAAAACCCTTCGGGGATTTTGAGCACACGCCAAGACCCGTCTGGTCCTCACCTTCTCCTACAGCTGCCTCCGGCCCACCTTCCTTCTCGGCTTCTCTCTGCTCCTTATTTTCTGACAGCCTGTAAGAGCAAGAATTATTAATGACATCCCAAGTTGGCGCTGTGAGATGCCCGTTGGACTGCATGTTGTTGTTTGGTGCCTTCAAGTCAATTTTGACTTATGGCAACCCTTTGAATCAGCAACCTCCAATAGCATGTTATAAACCACCCTGTTCTGATCTTGTAAATTCAGGTCTATGGCTTCCTTTATGGAATCAAACCAGACACGTGATCTCTGCCCACAGGCTTGACAAAAGACTTTCAAGGTTTAGGATTCAAGAAGGCCATTCACTCACCTGTCGTCTTCCTCATAGCTGGCTCTGGAACAGGAAAAGGAGGCGGGTCAGACAAGTGGCCATGCGATGAATGGGTGTTCTGCACCCCCTCCGCAACACACACTCGCACACAGAACCTGCACACCTGTGGCACAACACAGACTCACTGTTGCCTCAACGCTGCAGAGGACCAGCTCTCCTAGTAGTGAAAGCTACCATGTGGTGATAGTGATACATGCACCCAACACGGTCTTTGTGCTATTATATTTGTGCATTCATTTATTGTTAAGTCAACTCCCCCCTGCCCTTTGGCCTTCCTCCAATGGGAGTAGAGGACAGGCTAACAATATATGAAGAGTAAAACTGAATGAACAATGCAATTTGGGAGAGCTGAGAAGCCCCCAATAGCCCAGAAATCATTATGGAGAGATGTCCACATATATTTTCTTGCTGTAGCAGGGTCTTGTTACATTATCTCTTGTCTATGGGATGCAAAAAACCCTGTAATTTCCACAAAATCCTGTAACATGGTTTGAGGTTGTTAGAAATTTGTTTTTTCTTTTTGTTGTTGTTTGTTTTTATCCAGTCGAGTTATACATTTGCATTTGTAGTTTTAATTTTTGTTCTTATGGTTCATCATTTTGAGATGTTTCATAGAAGCAATTCATAAATGCAATATATATCCATAGTAAAATATGAACACATCTAAACCACCTTACATCACTTCACATCATCATCAGCAAAGTATTTATTATACCAAAACTAGCAGCACTCAGTTTGATCAAAAGGCCTGGGAGAAAAATGAACATTTTCAATTTATGTTTAAAAATTTCTTCTGCTGGGATGAAACAAATATCCTCTGGGAGTGGCAAGGACTCCACACCTGTGCTGCTGCCAGAGATAATGCCCTTTCCTGCGTCGGCATTGCCCACCTGGCTTCTGCCAAGGACAGGACCAAAATCAGAGCATCCCCTGCAGATCTCAGTGCCTGAGCGGGATGGGAATGGACACGACATACAAGTTGCATTAATAGAGGGGTGGGGGATCTCTTTCAGCCCAAGGACCGCATTCCCTTCTGGGGAATTTCCAGAGGGTCATATGCAAGTTGTTGGCACGGCTAGAGGCAAAACTGGATAGCGCAACAAATGTGAATTTTACTTTTGTAGAGTAGGTTAATTTCTACACACACTCGCACATCCCTCTCTGTCCTCCATCTAGAGATGCAAGCGCGCTGACCAGAGTTCAAGGGCACATTCCAGTCAGGCAGTAAGTAAATAAATACTAATAATAATAAAGGGTGCAAGGCAGGGCTAGTGACCTGCTGGGGAGAGTTAGGAAGGCCTGGAGAGCCACATTCAGTCCTTGGTCCTGAGGCTTCTCATGCTTACATTAGGGCAGAACCACTCAAGTGGAGACGCTGATGAAAGAGGCTTTTATCAGGCTGGACCGAGAAGGAGGTTTAATAACCCAGGGAAGACCTTCAACAATGAATCACACCAAGAACTCAGCTTTGAAACAAAGCTCTCATGGCCTGTGGGCTCTTCTGGGCTTTACCTATGATGCCGACGGTTGCAGGAGAACCAGCCCCTCATCATGCAGCAGAGGAGGAAGAGGAAAAGAACAGGAGAGCAACCTCTGATATGGAGAAAATTGTGGTGGAATCATCGTAGGTCTCCGGGGAACAAAGAGTGCAGGATTCTGTGGCCAGTTGTGAGGTCACTGCCTGCTCAGTTGTTCGCCACAGCAGCTGCAGTGTGAATCCACCACACCAAATGTGTGGCTGAGGCTGGGTACACACCATACATTTAAAAGCACATTATGTCCTCCAAGGAATCCTGGGAACTGTTGTTTATCCCTCACAGAGGTACAATTCCTAGCTGCCTTTAACAAACTACGGTTCCCAGGATTCTTTAGGGGAAATAATGTGCTTTAAATGTATGGTGTGTGCTTCAGTACCTTGACACCTCCTTGAAACTTCAGACTAAAACCTGGAGCAGATTCCACTGCCCCACTGATAAGAAGCCACCAGCCACCACTGCAATGTATTTATCATTGCAGCATCCTGACAAGCTGGGTGCCTTGCAAAGGCTGTCTTCTGTACCACTCTGGTCTTCCCCGTAGGTTAGAAGCTCAGGGAACTAAGGTGTGGGCCCGAGATGGTTGTGCAATTTCTCAGATCTCTTTGGAGACAGAGCTATTGCAACAGACTTCAAAGCTACCTCACCCAGTTCTGACTTATTAGATGTTTCCAATAGGCAATTAGCTCAGAACCGGGGGGGGGGGGAAGAGACTGCAGCGTTAGTGGAGTGATTCACCCGATAATCATTAAGTCAACAATGTGGAATATAAGATTGCAATTAATGGTGTTCAAAGTTTATTGGCAGAGCCTATTGGATGCCTCAGCTATTTGTGAACAACAACCCAAATTATTCCTCAGGGTAATGGAGAAGTTTCTCTACACTCTGGGTTGTATCCAATGCCAGTCCTAGTCAGAGTAGACCCACCGAAGTTAACAGACATGATGATTAACTTAGGTTCATTCATTTCAAAGGATTAGAACTTGATCGGGTACAATTTTGTGTGCTCATTTTGGGGCACCAGCTGTGTTTATCCACCCTGGAAAGAGATGCCTTGCTTTGATTCCAGGAGCAGGGAAAGGTGGGGAAAGGCACTCACCCAGGCCACTGAGGGCCCCGCAGCCCTCCTGTGGCAGAGATGGATCCAGGAGAAGCTCCAGAGGACGGACCTCCTCCTGTGTGTGGGGGGGGTGACCCCCCTCCCCACAGCTCTGGGGCAAGTAATTGATGTGCCTCCGAAACACAGGAACCCCTCGCTGCTCACAGTGCCTCCACCTTGTGGGACAACAATAACAGTAAAGGCCAAATAATAAAAGCAGAAAAATTGTGACAATAAAACAGGCATCATCATCATCATAATTTTAATTTTAAATAAATCCATAAAAATGATGATAATAATGATAATAATAATAATAATGGAAATTGACAATAGCAATTAGGGTTGCCAGGTCGGAACCATCCAAAAACCTGAGAAAATGGGGGCGGGCCCTAGTGACATCAGGGGGCAGGCCATAGTGACATCACAGGGCGGGCCCTAGTGATGTCACAGGGTGGGCCCTAGTGATGTCACAGGGTGGGCCCTAGTGATATCATTAAACATGATACATTGTATCAACCACAGTTGCTTGGAGCATACCATTCAAAAAAAATTCTCTGGAGATTAAAATAGAAATCTTACCTAAAATAGGGTGTTCCTAGGTCCATCTGAAGTGACAAGGTCATTCTTTCTCACAAGCTTAGGGTGATGCAAAATGGAAATGGACTGCCTTCAAGTTGATCCCAGATAGGGTCTTCATGGTAAGCAGTACTCAGACAGAGGTGGTTTACTATTGCCTTCCTCTGAGTCTGAGAGGCAGTGACTGGCCCAAGGTCACTCAGGGAGCTTCATGGCTGTGTGGGGATTCGAACCCTGGTCTGCCAGGTCACAGTTCAACGCCTTTAGGGAACATTTAATCTAGCTTACTTGCTTCTGGCAAGAAGGGTTTACGTGCCCTCAGGCCAGGCCATTATTGGAAGAAAGGAGCTTAGTGTTGCAGAGACGTTAGATGGGAGCACAGATAGATGCCCCTGAAGGCAGCAACTGTAAACATGCTTATTAAGGAACTAAGCCCCATAGAACTCAACAGGACTTACTTCTGAGTAGTAGCTTGTTTAGCCTGTTTTCAGCAAGGAAAGGCATCAAATGTAGGATTTTGAAAACTTGCTTAGAAGCAACCAATGTCTGATGGTCAATATTTTAGTTTGCATCCATAACTCCATTACTCTCCTGCTGTCATTTGGCCACAATGCTGAATTAGATGGCAATATAAGAAAGCCAGCTTCACTGTCAACACACTTTTATCCAATTTCAACATGAAGGGATACAGTTGTGTGGTAGGAGCATGTTGCAGCCCAAGAGCAGGTGTCTTCTGATGAACCATTGGAAACACGCCCCCTTCGCCTCGCGCCCGCCGCCGCAAGAAACGGACAGGACTTGCGAAGAAGTCAGAGATTACGATTGAAAACGTTCCCTACTGAAGCTGGCAGCTCACAGAGGGCAGTCGCTGAGTCAACTTCCTTTACACACCGCAGAGCATGTCTAGAGTGCAGATAGGGATTTCTAGTGAGTAAGGCAGGTTTCTATAGGAAGCGCAATGTCTTTGATGTATCCATTACTTAAAGCAAGATTTAATTGCACCCGCATCTCCGTCTCGTGGTTCCAGCTCTGGACGGGACATGCAGAAGAGGAAGTAATTCAGACACTTTTTTCCCCATTAAGGAGGATAGACCACTCGAGGATGAGACTGGAGGACAGCCTGTGGTTGAAAAATTACAGGAGACCCCGTGTGACAACAAGCAAGAGGCTGAAGCTCAATCAATCAGGGACAATGAAACCACTCCCCACAACAAGATGAGAAGAGTACTAGTAGTGGGAGACTCCCTACTGCGTGAGATCGAAACCCAAGTATGCAGAGAAGATCCATGGGCTCTCCAGGCATGCTGTCTACCAGGAGGATGGATTAGAGATGTGACGGAAAGGTTGCCATCACTCATCAAGCCAACCGACAGATATCCCTTTCTCCTCATCCATGTAGGAACAAATGATACTGCCAAATGGAGCTATGAAGAAATCACATCAGGCTTTGAAGCTCTGGGAAGGAAACTCAAGGACTTTGGGGCCCAGATAGTTTTTTCATCCATCCTTCCAGTAGGAGTAGAAAGGGAAAGAAAAATACTCTGTGTGAATGAATGGCTATGAAGGTGGTGCCGACGTGAGAGATTTGGATTCAGGGACCATGGTCTATGCTTCCTGGAAGATGGACTGCTGGCAAGTGATGGGTTGCATCTCACAAGAACTGGGAAGAATGTGTTTGGCCACAGCATGGAGATGTTCATCAGGAGGGCTTTAAAGTGAATCCTAAGGGGGAGGGAGACATAAACTTGGTGGGAAAGACTGATGAAGGCTTGTGCACAGTAACGGGAACAGAGAGAGATTGGCTGTAATAGGGACCAGTAACAGTCCTCAGAAAATGTAGTAAGGGAGCCAAGTCATAAATCACATGGTCTTTGATGTCTGTATACTAATGCGCAGAGCATGGGAAACAAGCAGGACGAACTTGAACTCTTAATACAGAAGGGCAATTATGAGTTGATAGGTATAACTGAAACTTGGTGGGATGACTTCCATGACTGGAATACAGCAATTGAAGGATATAACTTGTTCAAAAAGAACAGAAGGAATAAAATGGGAGGTGGAGTCGCGCTATATGTTAAAAATATATATCCCTGCACAGAAATACAGGAAGATGAGCTTGGTAGCTCCACCAAGAGTATTTGGATTAAAATTAACAGGGCAAGTAATAAAAGGAATGTGGTGCTTGGAGTCTACTACCGACCACCCAATAAAGGAGAAGATGAGAATGTAACTTTTGAAAAGTAAATTGCCAATGTTTCGAGGAGGCATGATGTAGTAGTAATGGGGGACTTCAATTATCCCAATATTTGTTGGGAGACAAATTCTGCCAAACACAGCCCCTCCAAGAAATTATCTATTATCTTTATATAAATTAAATAAAAGAAATAAATAAATAATAAATATTATCTTTGCGAAATCATGGAGGACTGGTGAAGTGCCGGATGACTGGAGGAGAGCTAATGTTGTCCCTAACTTCAAAAAGGGCAAAAAGGAAGAACTGGGGAATTACAAGCCAGTCAGCCTAACATCAATCCCTGGAAAAACTTTGGAGCAGATTATAAAGCAGTCAGTCTGTAAGCACCTTGAAAGCAATGCACTGATTACTAGGAGCCAACATGGATTTATGAAGAACAAATCCTGGCAAACTAAACTCATCTCATTTTTTGACTGGGTAACCTCCCTTGTAGACCGTGGGAATGCTGTGGACATAATATATCTCGACTTCAGCAAAGCTTTTGACCAAGTGCCCCATGATATTCTGATTAGCAAGCTAGCTAAATGTGGGCTGGATGGAACAACTATCAGGTGGATCCACAGTTGGCTACAGAATCATACTCATAGAGTGCTTATCAATGGTTCCTTCTCAAACTGGGCAGAAGTAATGAGTGGGGTACCATAGGGCTCAGTTCTGGGCCCTGTGCTCTTCAACATTTTTATTAACAACTTGGATGAGGAGGTACAGAACATGCTTATCAAATTTCCAGATGATACATACAGAAACCAGTAATGATTTGAAATGAATGCTGATGAAAGTGAAACAGGAAAGCACAAAAGCAGGACTACAGCTGAACATCAAGAAGACTAAAGTAATGACAACAGAAGATTTATGTAACTTTAAAGTTGACAATGAGGACATTGAACTTGTCAAGGATTATCAATACCTTGGCACAGTCAGTAACCAAAATGGAGACAATAGTCAAGAAATCAGAAGAAGGCTAGGACTAGGGAGGGCAGCTGTGAGAGAACTAGAAAAGGTCCTCAAATGCAAAGATGTATCACTGAACACTAAAGTCAGGATCATTCAGTCCATGGTATTCCCGATCTCTATGTATGGGTGTAAAGCTGGACAGGGAAAAAAGCGGTTAAGAGAAAAATCAACTCATTTGAAATGTGGTGTTGGTGGAGAGCTTTGCGCATACCATGGACCACAAAAAAGACAAAATAATTGGGTGTTATAACAAATTAAACCAGAACTATGATTAGAAGCTAAAATGATGAAACTGAGGTTATCATACTTTGGACACATCATGAGAAGACATGATTCACTAGAAAAGACAATAATGCTTGGGAAACCAGAAGGGAGTAGAAAAAGAGGAAGGCCAAACAAGAGATGGATTGATTCCATAAAGGAAGCCACAGACCTGAACTTACAAGATCTGAACAGGGTGGTTCATGACAGATGCTCTTGGAGGTCACTGATTCATAGGGTCGCCATAAGCGGTAATCAACCTGAAGGCACATAACAACATATGTGTAATAGGAGAAATAAGGTTTAAAATTCTGATGAATTTGCATGAGGATTTTAAAAAAATGTATAAACTAATGTAGAGAACTGAATTTAAGATTAGAAAAATGAGAAAAGGAAAGAAACTGATCTTGATAAATTCTCCCATCCCTAGTGATGGGTAACCTCTTCACCCTCTCCCCTTTCTCCCTTTTTTAAAATGAGCTTGCTGAAACACAGAGAATATTCTTCAGTGTTCATTTTGCCAGCTCCAACTGTGGGCCTCATAAATCTTCTTCGTGTCCTTTGGGGTGGCTCACTTTTTTCTGCCCAAGAACTGTGTTTATTATTGGCCAACCCACTGAGGGCTGTGGCAAAGCAAAAAGTGGGTGTGGCCATACCTCACACAGACACCCGTTCACCATGCATGCATACGGACCAAATGTAACAGGAAGCACTCAGAAAGGCTGGAGTGGAAGCAGAACCAACATGGTGATAACTGCTGTGGTCACTGTGGCAAAAGCTCCCAAAAAAAGCCCCAGTCCTTGAAGCATGTTAAAAAAAATGCTTCGAGTTCTTCAACTGGGCAGTATTTCTGAGGGTTGCTGGGAAGAAATCTTCCACCACTTGGCTAGAGGCGTGGGTTGAAGGAGGTGGGGAGAAGTTTCTTTCCTTGTGGCTGGGAAGAGTGTTGTTGCACTCGGGTTCTGCTTGTAGGCTTTCTACAGGCATCTGGTTAGCTGCTGTCAGAACACGATCCTGGACTGGATGGGCCACTGGCCTGATCCAGCAGGGCTCTTTTCATGTTCTTATGAGAAGTTCCTTTCCTTTTTTTTTTTTTAATGCATTCTCTGTCCTTCACAAATCAATGCTGCAAAATAAAATCCGGAACAAGCTTTGAAAAGTGGTGTTGCTTCAGAATAAAAGTGGCCTACCTGGAGAAGAAGAATGGAGTAGGTGGGGAATTCTGAAGATGACAGGACCAAGCAAAGGGGAGGGGGGGGGTGGCGGCGGCTATGATGAGATGTTTTCTTTGTTGTCCTGTCCAGTGGTGGGGGCTGAGGGGGGGAACTGGAAGAAGGAGCTTCTCTTCAGTAGCGATGGAGGAGGAGTCCTATGGCCTTCCCCATGTATCTTCTGGTGCATTCCCTTTCTCCTTTACCTCCTGCTAGTTTGATCTTTAGTGTAAAAAGAAGATGACGGTGCTATGTAAAGAGCTAGATGTTCTCTCTAACACAGCTGAATTCAGGTGTCCATCTATGCAACCTCCATTAAAGGTGATTTGGGGAGTATAGAGAAAAAATGGCAGAGTACTGTTTCAGGCAGGGATGGGGGAAACTGGTGACCCTTCAGATGTTGCTGGATTCCAAATCTCATCATCCCTGACCATTGGCTGCGCTGACTGCAGGAAGTCCTAGCGTATGGAGGACCACAAGTTCCCCATCCCTGGTTTTAGCTTTCTTATGTATAGTGCAGCAGATGTCTCAGTCTTGCACAACTGAGCAACTGCTGTGCATCATCCCTACTCTTTTGTTTTTTATATAATTACAAAAAATATTAGAGGGGGAAGCTAAAGAAGAATTGTCTGTATAATCAGAAACCAGACAAGAACAAAAACAGCTATCTGTACATCTGGCTCCATTTCTGCTGTTGCCTTCTGAATGTCATCAGAAAATCAACAACCTCCTCCCCTTTTTTAGTTGGCTCTCGCTCTTCCTGTTTCAGATTAGGATGTTCTAAAATTCCACCCAATTCAGATCTGGTATCAAGGTTTCTATTATTATTATTGTTGTTGTTGTTGTTGAAAATAATAAAAATTACAATTACAATTAAAAATAAAAAAAAATAAAAAAATTAAAAAAATTAAAAATTAAAAAAATTAAAAATTAAAAATTAACAAAATTAAAAATAAAAATTAAAAAAATTAAAATTAAAAAAAATTTAAAAAATTAAAAATTAACAAAATTAAAAATTAACAAAATTAAAAATAAAAATAAAAAAATAAAAATTTAAAAAAATTAAAAATTTAAAATTAACAAAATTAAAAATAAAAATTAAAAAAATTAAAATTAAAAAAAATTAAAAAAATTAAAAATTAAAAATTAACAAAATTAAAAATTAACAAAATTAAAAATAAAAATAAAATAAATAAAAATTAAAAAAAATTAAAATTTTTTAAAAATTAAAAATTAAAAAAATTAAAATTAAAATAAAAAAATTAAAAAAATTAAAATTAAAATTAAAAAAATAAAAAAATAAAATTAAAATTAAAAAATTAAAAAAATTAAAAATAAAAAATAAAAAAAATAAAAATAAAAATTAAAAAATTAAAAATAAAAAAATTAAAAATTAAAATTAAAAAATTAAAAAATAAAAATTAAAAAATAAAAATAAAAATAAAAATAAAAAAATTAAAAATTAAAAATGAATAAAAATTAAAATTAAAATTAAAAATTAAAAAAATTAAAAATAAAAAAAAATAAAAAAAATAAAAATTATTTTTTTAAAAAAAAATAAAAATAAAATAAAAAAAATTAAAAAAATTAAAAATAATAAAAAAATAAAAACATGAAAATAAAAATAAAAAATAAAAATAAATATTAAAAAATAAAAATAAAAATAAATATAAAAAAATAAAAATAAAAAATAATAAAAAATAAATAAATAAATAAATAAATGAAAATAAAAAAATAAAATAAAAAATGAAAATAAAAATAAAAATTAAAATTAAAAAAATAAAATTTTAAAAAATAAAAATTAAAATTAAAATAAAAAGATGTGAGAAGATGTGAGATGTGGTGGGATGTGGGATGTGGTGAGATGTGATATGTAATATGCGATGATATGTGATATGTAATAATATATATTATATCGTATGCAATAATATATATTATATGATATGTAATAATATATATCATATGCAATAATATATAATATATCATATGCAATAATATATAATATATCATATGCAATAATATATATTATATGATATGTAATAATATATATTATATCATATGCAATAATATATAATATATCATATGCAATAATATATATTATATGATATGTAATAATATATATTATATCATATGCAATAATATATAATATATCATATGCAATAATATATAATATATCATATGCAATAATATATATTATATGATATGTAATAATATATATTATATCATATGCAATAATATATAATACATCATATGCAATAATATATAATATATCATATGTAATAATATATAATACATGATATGTAATAATATATATCATATGCAATAATATATAATATATCATATGAAATTAAATTTATTAGTTGCCCATTTGGCTGGTTTACCAACCTCCTCCCCTTTTTTAGTTGGCTCTCGCTCTTACTGTTTCAGATTAGGATGTTCTAAAATTCCACCCAATTCAGATCTGGTATCAAGGTTTCTATTATTATTATTGTTGTTGTTGTTGTTGTTGAAAATAATAAAAATTACAATTACAATTAAAAATTAAAAAAAAATTTAAAAAATTTAAAAAAATTAAAAATTAAAAATTAACAAAATTAAAAATAAAAATTAAAAAAGTTAAAATTAAAAAAAATTAAAAAAATTAAAAATTAAAAATTAACAAAATTAAAAATAAAAATTAAAAAAATTAAAATTAAAAAAATTTAAAAAAATTAAAAATTAACAAAATTAAAAATTAACAAAATTAAAAATAAAAATAAAAAATAAAAATTTTAAAAAATTAAAAATTAAAAAAAAATAAAAATTAAAAAAATAAAATTAAAATTAAAAAATAAAAAAATAAATAAATAAAAATTAAAATTAAAATTAAAAAATTAAAAATTAAAAAAAATTAAAAATTAAAATTAAAAAATTAAAAAATTAAAATTAAAAATAAAAAAATAAAAATAAAAATAAAAAAATAAAAAATAAAAAATGAATAAAAATAAAAATTAAAAATTAAAAATTAAAAAAATTAAAAATTAAAAATTTTTTTAAAAAATTAAAAAAATAAAAATAAAAAAATTAATTTAAAAAAAAAATAAAAATAAAAATTAAAAAATTAAAAAATTAAAAAATTAAAAATAATAAAAAAATAAAAATATGAAAATAAAAATAAAAAATAAAAATAAATATTAAAAAATAAAAATAAAAATAAATATAAATATAAAAAAATAAAAAAAATAAAAATTAAAAAATAAAAAAATGAAAATAAAAAAAATAAAATAAAAAATAAAAATAAAAATAAAGATAAAATTTAAAAAAATAAAATTTAAAAAAATAAAAATTAAAATAAAAAGATGTGAGAAGATGTGAGATGTGGTGGGATGTGGGATGTGGTGAGATGTGATATGTAATATGCGATGATATGTGATATGTAATAATATATAATATATCGTATGCAATAATATATATTATATGATATGTAATAATATATATCATATGCAATAATATATATTATATCATATGCAATAATATATAATATATCATATGCAATAATATATAATATATCATATGCAATAATATATAATATATCATATGCAATAATATATATTATATGATATGTAATAATATATGTTATATCATATGCAATAATATATAATATATCATATGCAATAATATATAATATATCATATGCAATAATATATAATACATCATATGCAATAATATATAATACATCATATGCAATAATATATAATATATCATATGCAATAATATATAATACATCATATGCAATAATATATAATACATCATATGCAATAATATATAATATATCATATGCAATAATATATATTATATGATATGTAATAATATATAATATATCATATGCAATAATATATAATACATCATATGCAATAATATACAATACATCATATGCAATAATATATAATATATCATATGTAATAATATATAATACATGATATGTAATAATATATATCATATGCAATAATATATAATATATCATATGCAATAATATATAATATATCATATGTAATAATATATAATATATCATATGAAATTAAATTTATTAGTTGCCCATTTGGCTGGTTTACCAGCCACTCTGGGCGACGTACACCATAAAAACATATAATTCACATTAAAACCTTAACATTCCAACAATAAGACTAAAACCTAACCCACCCCAAAAGCTTGCCTGAAGAGCCAGGTTTTCAAGGTCTGGCAGAAGCTCATCATGGAGGGGGCATGGCAGATGTCATTTGGGAGGGAGTTCCACAGAGTGGGTGCCACGATTGAAAAAGCCCTCTCCCTAGTTCTCACCAGTCTAGCTGTTTTAACTGGTGGGACGGAGAGAAGGTCTTTTGAGGCTGATCTTGTTGGGCGGCAACGTTGATGATGCTGGATGATTCTCTATTGGTACAGATCAGATTTTTATGTAGTGATTTTCTGCAGCTGTTTTTGAAAATAGATTTTTAAAAAAATCTGCCTCTATAATAAGAATGGTAATTTATTGATACAGTATTTCCTTTCAAAATATGTATTTCCTTTAAATTGATCAATATTTCCTTTTAAAATATTAATATCAATATTTTTTGCAAGGGGAAAAACGGATCTGTAAAAGTTGTGGCTGGCAGACAAAGAACCAACTCAAATCAATACCATCCTGTTAGGTCAATGGAATGCTTTCGAGCCAGCGCTAGCCAATGGATCCTATCCCTGTTCCTAATATGCACTCCACTTTCTGCAGCTGATCAATGGGAATTGAAGACGTGAGGAATTTATCCAGGTGCAAAAAGTGAATCTCATTTGGAAGTGTCACACTTTCCTGTTCTCTGTAGAATAGAAATTGCATTTCAATTGGGCCCTGAATAAACCTTCAGAATACTAAAATTTGGCAGGAATTTACTTTTGGAAGTGATCCATTGAGGTAGCCTATGTCTGCATTGGGCATTAGGGGACACAGCTAATACTGTGGAAGACAGAAACAAAATTCAAAAGGACCTTGATAGGCTGGAGCATTGGGTGAAAACAAGAGAATGAAATTCAACAGGGATAAATGCAAAGTTCTACACTTAGGAAAAAGAAACCAAATGCAGGGTTATAAGATGGGGGATACTTGGCTCAGCAATACAACATGTGAGAAGGATCTTGGAATTGTCATTGATCACAAGCTGAATATGAGCCAACAGTGTGATGTGGCTGCAAAAAGGGCAAATGCTATATTAGGCTGCATTAACAAAAGTGTAGTTCCCCTCTATTCAGCATTGGTTAGGCCTCATCTTGAATACTGCATCCAGTTCTGGTTTCTGCACTTCAAGAAGGATGCAGACAAACTGGAACGGGTTCAGAGGAGGGCAACAAGGATGATCAGGGGACTGGAAACCAAGCCCTACGAGGAGAGACTGAAAGAATTGGGCATGTTTAGCCTGGAGAAGAGAAGACTGAGGGGAGATATGATAGCACTCTTCAAGTACATGAAAGGTTGTCACACAGAGGAGGGCCAGGATCTCTTCTCGATCGTCCCAGAGTGCAGGACACGGAATAATGGGCTCAAGTTGCAGGAAGCCAGATTTCGACTGGACATCAGGAAAAACTTCCTGTTAGAGTCATACAACAATGGAACCAATTACCTAGAGAGGTAGTGGGCTCTCTGACACTGGAGGCATTCAAGAGGCAGCTGGACAGCCATCTGTCGGGAATGCTTTGATTTGGAATCCTGCATGGAGCAGGGGGGTGGACTTGATGGCCTTATGGGACCCTTCCAACTCTACTATTCTATGATTCTATGATTCTATGTGTGCTGTATTTACTGGGCATTTTTTAAAAAATTAAAAAATACAGAGATGCAGAAATAAAAAGTTAAAAATACTAGATACCCAGTTGGAGACTGAACTGACAGTTGGAGAAAGAATGAGAAAAGGTGGCCACATTGTGAGTCTGAGTCTTCTTAAGAGTTGAGACTATTTTTTATTTTATTTACTTTTCTTTTTGTGAATGGGGGAGACTGTTGGGAGGAGAAACGGCAGGTTGTCTCTGTATGTTTGTTTGTTGCCTGCCTTGCACGATGAGAGGGGAGAGTCCAGAGCCAAGAGAGTTTCCTCCATGTCCTTGTCCAACCTCACCCTTAGGTGTGACTGGGATTTCTTCACACACACACCCTCAACGCACCTTGCACATGCTTGGGTCACACGTGCCAGTGTGGGATCTATTGTGATCCTATACATGCACACTTTACCTGGGAGTAAGTCCCATGCAAGTGAATGGGGCTTCCTTGCTTCTGAGTAGGCATGTAGAGGGGTTGCACTATCCACAGTGCAAGCCTGCCTGCATGTGTTCACTCAGAAGTAAGTATGTAGTGAGACTTACACTGTAGTAAATATGCTTAAGATTGCAACGGTGACAATGCAGCATCTTTACTCCTTAAAGGTGCTTAGTTTGGGGGTGGATTATGCTCCTCATCCTCTGGTCTTTAAAAAATTGTGGTTTCCTCCCAACATCAGGCAGATACAGTTTTTGCGGCTCCGTGAGTTTAGATCAAAGATGTCAGAATAATGTCACAACAATATGAATGTTGTTATAATTGTTTCTGTTTGTTTGTTTTTTTATTTTGTAGCGGGAAAAGCTGGAGAAGCTTGTAGCAAACAAGACCAGTCCGCAAAGACAACAAGTGTGTGAACTGAGGGAGAGTATGACGCCCAGTTCGACCTCAGCAAATTTCTCCCTCATCCCTAATAGTGTTAGGATTGCACTGTTTGTGGATCGAGACAAAAGAAATTCGCTTACACTTTTGCTGCTAATGCTAAAGATGATATAACCATCACCATCATCATTATTTTAATATCCTGGGGGGCAGAGCCTTCCCTGCTTGCTTTCCTTGCCAAACCCCCACCCCCAAACACACAGACACACATCCCATACACCCCCAAAGATACAACCCCTCACAGGCACCTCCTGGCACTCCTAAGCACACATGGATACACATAAACATATAGAGGGACTCTCTCTCTCTTTCTCCCCCCCCCTCACCCCTGGCACCCACACTTCCTAACACCACCCACTTGCCTTGACTGCTGGGGCTTTGCTGATGTTGCCATCACCCTCCTACCTGCCCAGGCCCAAGCCCTGGCCCTCCCACCTGCCGTGATATGTGTGTGGTCTCCAGCATCACCACAGCCTCCCCCAGTGCCAGTGCCATGGCCTACATAGCCTCCTCAACTGCTGCAGCTTCACTGCAGTCTGCGTGGCTTCCACCACCACCACCGCCTGAAGGGCTGCTCCTGCTCCTCCTCTGTCCTCTCTGCTGCCGTGGTGGCCAGTGCAGCCTCCTCTTGCACTGGTGCCAGGGCCAGTGTGGCTTGCAGCCTGTGCTACCTCCACCACCGCTGCATACCCTGCCTGCTTGCCCACTGGTCTTTACCACCATGCCCCACTCCAACGTCACACAACATCCTGCTGGTGTGAAGGCTTACAATTTTATGATATAGGAAGATCACACACCCTTCACCCTGAGGTCCCAGGACAGGAGGCAACAATCTAAAATACATCATTAATACACCATTTAAAATAACTTACAATCACAAAAGTAGGGTGGGTCCTACAAATATTTTTATGGGTTTGGGGATTGAGATAGATGATTTCTGTGAGTACCCTTCTAGGTTCTGATTTGGAACCCTGCACCTGGAGGTGGGCTCTGCAACGGAGAAACCTGCTCCACAGGTCAGGTGAGTCTCTTTTGCTAGTCTAATAGAGTGGCCAGGTGAGTTAATGGGTCTGTCAAGTGCCCATTAACTGGACCACGGAGATCCCGTTGTTATTGAAACTCTTCAGGAGAGAGCCCCCCCCCCCCGCCCTAAGAGAGGCTTGTATTGTTAGTTGAGTCTGAGAAAAAGCTGCGAACAGAAAACAAGGCAGAGAGGCTGGCTCCCTACACCATGGATTTAGGATGCCTCCTATAGCAATAATAACAGAGCCCTAATAATAACAATGGTAATTGATAATACCAATAATAAAATCAGCATAATAAAATAATAAGATCAGCATAATAATCATAAAACAGTCATAATAACAATGACAACAAACATAGTAGTAAAACTGCCATAACTATTATCATTATTATAATTATCATTAACAACAAAATAATAGCAAAATAGTCATAATAAAATAATAATCGTAAAAATATAATAAAATAATAATAACAATAATAATAATAATACAACCATAACAGGATTTTAAGTAATGCAAATTATAATCATCATATTCCGTAGATTGTTTCCTGAACAGAAGGAAGCGGCACTTCCTTCCGGTGTTTGCTTCCCCCCTCCGGAAGTGGCGTCAAAGCGCCGCGCGGCCCCGCCCCCCGCCCGGGCTTCCCAGAGGAAGTGACGACAGCCTCTATGGCCCGTGAGCGCCTGGGTTTCCTCCCTCCTCCGGAAGTGACGCAAGAGCCGAGTCAGAGCCCAGTGGGCGACCGACGAGGCGTTTCCGTTTCCGGTGGCTGGAGGCTGGGGGTGGGTGAGGGACTCTTGAGGGGAGGAAAGAGAGAAAAGGAGAGAAAGAGAAAAGAAAGGGGAGAAGAGAGGAGGGAAGAGGGAAGAGGAGGGAGGAGGAGCCCCCAGGCGGAAGGACGGGGCCCGCGGGCGGAGGCGGCTCAGGTGAGGAGGGGCCGGAGGGAGGGGGCGCTGCTCCTGCTCCGGGCCTGAGGCTGGCCGTGGGGCGGGCGGCGAGGAGGAGGAGGAGGAGGGGGCTCCTGCCTGTATGTGTTTATTGGGGAGAGGCCTGGGAGGCCGTCGGGAGGAGAGCGGGTCGTCTGTGGGGGAGCCCCCCTGCTCTCCCTTGGGAGGGGACATGGGGAGGAGTTGCCGACCTCGGGTGGCGGCGGCGGGTCTGGCTTGCCCGTCCCCCCCCGGCTGGGCCTGAGCGCGTCTGTCGTGCAGGGAGACAACCCCCCCGGCTCAAGAGGGGCCTTGGAGGGTCTCTGAGCTTGTCTCTTGCGGGCGTTAAAAGGGTGTCAGGCGAGGCGCTGGGAGACCCAGCCTCAATTCCCCCCCCCCAAAAAACCTTGGCCATCAAAGTCAGTGGGTAGCTTTGGCCTGTTTCTCTCTTTCTGGCCTACCTCGCAGGGTTATGGTTAGGATAAAGTGGTGGTGGGAATGGGGACCAGGTGCATCCCCTTGAGCATGATGAAAATGTCAACCCAGTGTGCGGCAGCTGTGAAAAAGGCAAATTCCATGCTAGCAATAATTAGGAAAGGTATTGAAAATAAAACAGCCGATATCATAATGCCGTTGTATAAATCTATGGTGCGGCCGCATTTGGAATACTGTGTACAGTTCTGGTCGCCTCATCTCAAAAAGGATATTCTGGAGTTGGAAAATGTTCAGAAGAGGGCAACCAGAATGATCAAGGGGATGGAGCGACTCCCTTACGAGGAAAGGTTGCAGCATTGGGGGCTTTTTAGTTTAGAGAAAAGGCGGGTCAGAGGAGACATGATAGAAGTGTATAAAATTATGCATGGCATTGAGAAAGTGGATAGAGAAAAGTTCTTCTCCCTCTCTCATAATACTAGAACTCATGGACATTCAAAGAAGCTGAATGTTGGAAGATTCAGGACAGACAAAAGGAAGTACTTCTTTACTCAGTGCATAGTTAAACTATGGAATTTGCTCCCACAAGATGCAGTAATGGCCACCAGCTTGGATGGCTTTAAAAGAAGATTAGACCAATTCATGGAGGACAGGGCTATCAATGGCTACTAGCCGTGATGGCTGTGCTCTGCCACCCTAGTCAGAGGCAGCATGCTTCTGAAAACCAGTTGCCGGAAGCCTCAGGAGGGGAGAGTGTTCTTGCACTCGGGTCCTGCATGCGGGCTTCCCTCAGGCACCTGGTTGGCCACTGTGAGAACAGGATGCTGGACTAGATGGGCCACTGGCTTGATCCAGCAGGGTCTTCTTATGTTCTTATGTTCCTTGGGGAAGTTGGGCGGAGGGGGAGGGAGAGAGATTAAATAAATAATATTTATATCCCTTCCCTATGCAGAGGCTGACAATAAGTGGCATATGGTGAACTTAAGGCTCTTCTGTGGCAGGGGCATGTGACTGACGAAGGGGGTGGGAGGGAAATCTGTCCCTCAAGCCGTATCTCTTTATAACACAAACGCTTCTGCTGTGGTTGGTTTCACACAGGTCTTGTATAGCACTTTCAGAAACCAGACAGATACAAACACGCGTCTGGGTAAGAAGATGTGAGAGACTTGCTCTATTTGGGGCACAGAGATTAGAGGAGGGAGGAGGCAGTGGCTGTTGCTGCTGCGTGATGGAGGAGATTTGTTGTTATTATTACTATTTATCCAAACAGAAGAGTTACACTGAGGAACTCCCTTCTCCAAGTCGTGGGGATTGCCACAGGCTCTGACGGCTTTGTAAGGGGCTTAGGCAAGTCCCAGGAGGGAAGGAGAGGGGCCTAGCAAAGCCTCCCAAGTTCAGGGACTGGGACAGCACCTGGGAGGCAAGGTGGGGGTGGAAAGTGACCTGTTTTATTCTTCCAACCACCCTGTGAGATAGGCTGCAAGATGGGGACTGGCCCAGATCATCTTCTTGGAATTTGAACCCGGGTGTGAATCTCATCCTTGGATGTGCACACCTCTCGGTGCTCTCGGGTGGGATTGGGCTTGTGCATGGAGGAGCCGTTTCTTGGAGGCAGCCTCACTGGTGATGGCTACCTGCCTGCGTCTCTCCTTGTTATTAGGCACCAAGTGCTGTTTTTTCCTTTCAGTGCTGGGAGGCAAAGGGTGTGCTCTGCAGAGAGTGGGGTTGGCCTGGTCTAGGGAGTGTCAGGTGCTCTGTGGAAAGGCTCTGGAGCATTGTTTGAGCACAGGAGCAGGTAATCCCTTTATTACCCCCCTTATCAATCTCTCCCTGCTCAGGGAGAGGAGGAGGAGGAGGAGGAGGGATCTCCCCAGCTCTTGAGTCCTAGTTGTTGGGCTCTGGGGGGGTTTCTTTGCTTAAAATAGTCTCCTGGTGACTTCACTGTTCAAACACGGGTGTGGTAGAGGGAAAGGAAGCCAGCACGGAAGCTGTCATGGGGAGGACAGGCTGAATAGCTCACAAGCAGGAGGCATGCAGCAGCCGTGAACTCGGCTGGACAGAGCCAGGGTTCCCGCAACGGGTGGGCTGTCGCAGGGAGGCAGGCAGGATTGCGTGTGCTGATAAGGGCGAAGTCATGGCATGCCCTCACCAGAGCCCTGCCTTTCAGCAGGCTCAGAAATGCTTTCTCCTGACACTGGGACTGGTTCCTGGTGTGCTCTTACCCTTCCCTTAGTTGCACAGCTTTGCCACTTCTAAGCAGAGCCGCCACAAGGGAAGGACTTTGGAGAACACAGGTCTGGGAGCAGACTTCCCCTTCTGCTAGGCAAGAGCTTAGCCGTGGCTGTATCCTTTTGTTTGCTGTGTGGATTCACACCAGTTTGCAGGCTCTGCCACTGCAGGGCTACTGTTGGTTCTTTCCTGAGCCAGCAGAGAAGGGCCGTGTGAGCAGGGATTCATGCCTGCCTGCCTGCCACGTGTGGGCTAAGTGATGGAGGTTTGAAAAAAGTTTGCCTGCTTGGGCGAAGCAATTGGAAGGACCACCTAGAAAGCCTGTAAGGACATGAAAGGCAGCCCGAGTTGTGCTTAATGTGGCTTTCATCAGAGTAATCGGGATCAGATGTGCCGTATTCTTCCACAAGAGGGAATCAGGCTTCTCCTCCTCCCCCCAGTTGCTTTCCCTAACTCGGCTCCCAACCCAGAGCCAGAAGAGACCCCCCTTCTTTTGGTCTGACTTAGCCCCAACGCTTTGCTGCTTCTTGCTTTACTGGTTTGCCGGGTCGAAGAGCAAGATCAATGAATAGTAATTGCTTGTGTTTATGACGGTTTGTGGTTAGACTCTGGTTGGCCTGTTGGGATCACAACTTTTGACAGAACCGTCGACTTTTGCAAGGTGTGGACTTTGCAGGGAGTCGGTGGTGATTTTGAGTCGAGGGGGGGAAGCAACTGGGAAGCCTTGCATGGTAATTGTATGCTAAGATGTAACTGTGGTCTCTCTTTCTCTCCCTCTCCCCCCCCCTTGCAGGAGCAGAAAAATGAAGGCAGGTTGCCCCATTGTGGAGAAGCCGGAGGGCGGAGGAGGTAAGATGGGATCCTCTATGCTCCGCTCAGGCCCACAGGCTTGATGACTTACAGTTAGATTCTTTGAGTGTGAACAGACCTTTCCACTTGTTCCTGAAGATGTTATCGTGGCAGACCCGTTTCTTCCAGCACTGCTTCAGACGGCGTCTTGTAACTTCATTTCAGGGCTGTGGAGTCGGAAGTAATTTCCAGTGCAGTCAGAGTCAGTTGAAATGTACTGACTCCGACTCCAGCTTCAAAATAAATCTTGATTGACAATTTAAAAAAATATATAAATTCAAAATGTCAAAGAAGCTTCCCATGAAGTCAGCTGTAGTTGAGCATTTCACCATAACTCAGGATGGAAAGCATTTTGTGTGTCAGTGCATGATACAGGACCCAGATGAAGACAAATGCTGTGGTGCCAAGATCAGCGCATATTCAGGCAGCGATAAAAATGCTGCTCTGAGAGCTTCTAATTTAAAAAGACATTTACAGCCCTTTCCAGGGCTGTGGAGTTGGAAGCAATTTTGGGTGGAGTCGGAGTCGGACAGTAGAAAAATAGAGAAGTCAGAGTTGAAGGTTTGGCGTACCGATTCCAGAGCCCTGCTTCATTTAGGGCCCTATTCCAGACAGGCTGGCTGGGGCGGGGAGAGCACCACACCAATGCTTTTACAGTGTAGATATGGCCACCGTCAGTCTTACGGCTTGGATCCGTTGATAATATAAAGCATTAAGTGAGGAACGTGGTGCCCATCCAGGTGTTGCTGTACTCCCAACTCCCGCCTTCCTCATTCCTGACCATTGCACAGGTGGCTGCCTGGTGGGAGGTGGAGTCTGACAGCATCTGGAGGGCCTCGCGGCTTTCCTGATCCCTGATGTAAAGGACATCGAGATGGCAGAAGAGCCCAGGGCTTCATAATGTGTTCTGGAGTCTCCTGTGTTTGGGGGTGAGATTATTAGGCAGAGATAATGATGCATGTTGGAAAGCCGCCAGCCTCTTGGAGTCGGGGGTGGGAGGTATAAGGGTGTGTGCTCCAGAGGGAGCTTTTACATCTGTCCATTTGCTCTTCCCACATCCCTGTGAGGTAGGCCAGGCTCATTGGCTAAGGGTGGTGTTGGTGTTTGCAGACAGGTCTGGTTCTTTGGTGGGTATTGCTATGAAGGTTCCTATAAGCTCTCATTTATGAATTTCAGTTGCTTTTCAGTGTTAATTTTTTTAAAATGGCGCAAAGCAGCTTAGAGATGAGGAGGAGGACTGAGTGACTCAGAAGTGTGATAGCTTTAGGTCACGGGTAGTCTAAACGTTGTTGGATCCCACCAGTCAGCCACATGGTCAGGGAAGATGAGCGTTGTAGTCCAGCAACATCTGGAGGCACCATGATGGCTATCCTGGCTATAGCCTAGGGCTGGTGTGCTGGATCCTTATCTCCCATGGGCCATGTTTGACAGGCAGGCGAGTCAGTGACCCCTGGTTTGGCCTGTGCCAGCTAGTGGCTGGGGCTTGTGTAGCACTACACGATTCCCTTTGGCCTGGCTGCATCTTTGCCTGCCCCACACCTGTTGCCCTATATGATGCCGAGTGCAAAGCAGGTGGGTGTGGTTTGGCTAAAATGGTCTTGTGAGCCAAATGGGGGGGGGAGTCCTGGTGGGCCTAGTTATCCTTGTGGCCCGGTGGTTGACCCCTCCTGCTGTAGCCAAATGGATCCCAGCTGGTTATAATTTTAGAGGCCCTCCACAAAAGGAAATGGTTCTCAGACTCGGGGTCCTGCTCCTGTCCCACTTTTTGATGGCTTTTTGTTGCTCCTCAGGCTACCACTTCCCGGACTGGGCTTACAAGACTGAATCCAGCCCCGGCTCCCGCCAGATCCAGCTCTGGCACTTTATCCTGGAGCTGCTTCAGAAGGAGGAGTTCCGGCACGTCATCGCCTGGCAGCAGGGGGAGTACGGGGAGTTTGTCATCAAGGACCCCGACGAGGTGGCGCGGCTGTGGGGCAGGCGGAAGTGCAAGCCCCAGATGAACTACGACAAGCTGAGCCGGGCCCTCAGGTGAGGGGGCCTAGAGACAGGAGACGGGGAAGGGGTTGGTGGTGGTGTGAGTCGAGGGCATTGATCGCTTCTCCACAATCTGGAGGAGTCTGGGCGTTGTCCATTAGCAAAGCCATTCCAGGCAGGTTTCAATCCCCTTGTCTCTAGCTTGCAAGTAGGTCAGCACAGGAGATCTGCCCTCTTGGGTGTGCAGAATTCTGCAGCCTGAAATACTTAGGATGCAATCCTGGACGTGAGCACTTGGCAGTAAGAAGCTTCGTGGAAGGCACAGGGACTGCCTCTGAGTAATCAGCCTTCTAGGAGGTTTCCTAATTCCATTCCGAGTCACCAAGTCCCATCTTGAAAGTCTGGAAGAGGGTGGGTGGATACGGACTGAATCACTAGAAAAACCAGCTGGCTTTCTGGCATTTAATCTCTGCATCATGGGACCTGTGCTTGTTAGGATTGTGCAGAGGGTCTGCTTTGCATTCAGCAGGCTCCCTAAGCTGAAAGGCCTGTGGGCTGTCAGTCCTGCCTGGCTGAGCCTTGCCAGCTACTGGTGGTTGGTGGGGAGGGGGGTCCTCATGCACCTCCTCCCTCTGCTGAACAGCATCCATGGATTCTCTCTGGGCTTGAAAGGGGTAACAGAGGTGATGTGTTGCTGCGGGTAGGTGGTTGGGACGGCCCCTTGCAATGCTGCTGTGTGCTGGACTCCCTTGCCTGGCCCAGGACCAGTCAGCGCAGGGGCCTGGCTCTCTCCCGCCTGGCTCTCGGCTGGTCTGACTCAGCCAGGCTGGCAGGCAGGCTCTCCATTAGAGCTCCTGGGGCTGCCTGTGGTTGCTGCCTGTTCCTCTCTCTCCAGGGCCCCCAGCGTCCCTGTGCTTGGCCCTCCTCCTCCTCCTCCCACTTCTTCTTCTGAGAAGGCCGCCGGAGTTGAGCCAGCGCCAAGCAGAGGAGAGCACCGGCTGTGCGACAGCGTGCTTCCCTTTGGCTTTTGTCCCTGGGAGGCTGCCTCTTGGCTGCTGTTTGCCCTCTGATCCCTCCTTGGTGGCGAAGGCCAAGATCAACAGTGCAGCATTTGCATAATGGAAGAGGAAGGAAGTCCCAGCGCAGAGGATCCTGACACAGCCCTTGATTCGAGGGAGGGGAGGAGGCAAAGCCTCCATTGGGCTCAGGATGGTGCTGGGGAGGCAAACCAGTACAGCCAGCTTGACAGGCCAGCAGGAAGAGGATGTCTGTCTCCCACTTGGCGCTCTCCTTTGGGCACCTCTTCCGGGAACATGGGAATCCGCCTTATCCTGAATCAGGCCCGGGCTGGGGGTGGGGTCTGTCTAACTCAGCGTTGTCAGCACTGACTGGCAGCGGCTCTCCAGACAAAGGACATTCCTTTGTTTAATTGCATTTTAATTGTATGTTTTTCTATGTTTTTAACTACATGTAGTTTTATTTGTAAGCCGCCCTGAGTTCCAGTTTGGAAAAAGGGCGGGGTAAAACTAAAGTTTCAATTCAATTCAATTCCAGCCCCACCTGGAGATGCTGAGAACTGAACCTGGGGGCTTTTGAATGCAAAGCAGAAGCTCTGCCACTCAGCCGGGACCCTTCCCAAATAGGAGCGTAGGGAGCTGCCTTAGTCTGGGCCAGAGCCTTAGTCTGTCTAGCTCAGTATTGTCTGCACTGACTGGCAGCTGCTGTCCAGGGCTTTGGGCAGGAGCTATTCCCAGCCCTAGTGGAGATGTCGGGGACTGAAGCTGACCAGCGAGCTACAGACTTCCCCTAAAAATCAGGCAAGATTCCAGTCTTCATGGTTCTGAATAAAGGCCTGGTTTAGGTGGGAACATAGTACGCTGCCTTATACCAAATCAGAGCCCTGGTCCATCTAGCTCAGTACTGCCTGCACTGACTGGCAGGGGCTCTCCAGGGTTTTGCTCAGGAAGCCTCTTCCCAGCCGTACCTGGAGATGCCGCCAGAGGCTGAACCTGGCGCCTTCTGCACGCCAGGCAGCTGCTCTGCCCCCGAGCTACAGCCATTCTTGCTAGCCACCCCTGCCGTGCAGTGACCTTGTGAGGCTGGCTAGGCTGAGAGAGAACGATTGGGCCAAGGTCATCCACAGCGCTGAGTGGCGGAGTGTGGATTGGAACCCTTCCCTTGTCCTTGGTCAGTCCTGCTGTTCCTTGGTCTTAGGCCTCTGCTTTGCCCTGTCTTGTAATGCAGAACCAAACAAGGTGGAGGCCTTGCAGCGTAGGCAGCACTCTTCATCCCAACATGGGTCCCCACCCCCAATAAAGTAAGGTTCTAGTCCTCAGGGTTCTGAATGAAGCACTGATTCAAATAGTAACATATCAAGTCAGACTGTTGATCCAGCTGGCCCAGTATTGTCTGCACTGACTGGCAGCAGTGGCTTCCCAGGGTTTCGGAAGAAGGCGTTCCCAGCCCTACCTGCAGATGCCGCCATTGTGCAAGTGCTTCCCAACTAAGTCACAGCCCAGTCTGGAGGTCGCAGCAATCACAGGGGCTGACGCTTGATTGTATTCTTACCTTTTGGCAGATATTACTACAACAAGAGGATCCTCCACAAAACTAAAGGGAAGAGGTTCACCTACAAGTTCAACTTCAACAAGCTGGTGATGCCCAACTACCCCTTCATCAACATACGGCCCACAGGTGAGCGAGTTCTTGTCTCTTCAGGTCAATGTGGAATGTCATCTGGCCCGGAACCAAAGGCCTGTTGTAGGCCATCAGGTGGGGTTGTGAGTTTGGGGACTATGGCCAAATATCCCACAGGCCGCCTCCAACTGTGTCCTGCACCAGAATCACACGTGGACACTTGACGTTTGCTGTGAATATGTGTGTGTGTTTGTGTTAGCGTGTGATGCTCAAGCATTTGTAAGTAGATAATTATTTTTGCATTTTTTGGAAGAAACCAGAGCCCTGCAGAATAGCACTGTCACACAGGTTTTCATGTCCGGATATTTAACTTTGCATCACGTAGCTGGACGACACAAGATCCGGGTTTTGCCTTTGGCCATCTTAACGGGATCACAGAAGTTTGCATTGGGGCAGCATTCCCCCTAACAAAACCCTGGTGTCTCTCTCCTTATAAAGGATGTGTTAAATAACAACCAGAACCAATTTATTAGTTCAGAAAGCTTGAAAACTAAGATCCTTGTGGGGGGAAGGGGTTGCCTCTTCTAAACATTCTGTGGTTTCACAGTCTCTCCCAACCCCCAACCTAGTAGCCATCTTTGCAGCATGTAGTCTGAGTGGATTGAGGCCCTGTTGGTGGTGTCTGTTGGCATTGACTTGTGACAGGGCCTTCCTGGTGGTGGTTTCCCATTTGTGGAATGCCCTTCCTGGTGAGTTGTGTCTGTCTCCCGCATTATTAACAATCAGGAGGATCTTAAAAACATTCCTTATTCACCCAGGCATTTGATGGCTGAAAAAAATACTGTTCCTGGCAACCTAAAAATTAATAGTTGTGAGAGTATGCCATTGTTTGTAGTTGCTTTTGGAGATGTTTTTATTGTACTGGTTTTTCCACGGATGTGTTGGCCGCCCTGGGCTCCTTTGGGAGCAAGAGCAGGGTATAAATATAAGGAACAAACATCACTTATAAACTCAGTGTAAAGTGACTGGGCCTGTTGCTTCTCTTGGCTGGGCTGAAGCCAGATCTGGAAGCCGCACTCTTGAAGCGACAGTGGTTCCAGCAGGAACAAGTCTGGGCAGTTTCTCGCCTGACGTTGCTCACCCTGGTTCCTTCCTTCTTGCTCTCGGGCCCGCCCTGTGCTCTTTCTTCCCTCCCTCCCCCCAGCCTGGGGCTGACACTGAGGACAGAGGAGGTTGCCAGCGTCCTGGAATGCCTCTCGGTGATCGCAGCTTGTTTTCTTTCCTCTTGCCTGGGGAGGTTGATGCAAGAAACCTGTCCGGTGCTCTCCTCCTTTGCCCTTGCTCCACCGTTGCATTCCCTTCGTTGTGCTGCTCATGCTGTGCAAGGCCTCTTAGTGCAGCAAGTGGCGTTTGGGGCCTGGGCGGCTGCTCTGCGCAGAGAGCGAGAGAGTGAGACGAGCGCAGCGGTTCCTGGCCCAGTTGCTGCGGGTCACAGTGGAGCTAAGAGGGTTGTGGGTCAGCCAGCTCAGCCGGGTTCTGGGGCTCCCCCAGAAGACATCCTCTCCATCTCCCTCTCTTGGGGGCATCCAGGGAAGCGGAATGTCGGGAGATTCAGGATTTCCTCACGCAGTGCAGCTTTAACTATGGAATTCACTCCCACCCACCCCAAGGGAGCGAGGGTCGCCTATTTGGGTGGCTTTAAATTAGACAAATTTATGGAGGAGGACAAGGCTGTTAGCGGCTACTAGCCACTGTCGGGAGCTTCACGGCTCTGAATGGTTGCTGGGGATTGCAGATGTTTCCCTCATATGCGGAGAAGGGGCACCTCTTTGTCCTGGCCTTTGAGACCAGACGTAAATATTCTCTGCACCCACCCTGCTCAGAGGCTGGTTGCCCTGTCTTGACTGATTTGTTTTAAACTGTCTTTTCATACTTGGTATTTTTTAATTGCTGTAACCCACCCTGAGACCTTCCAGTAAAGGACAGGTAAGAAATGTGATGATGGTGATGATAATGCCTCCTGTCTTCCTCCTCCTCAGGGGTCGTTCCCCAAAGTGCTCCTCCAGTCCCGACAGCTTCTTCCCGGTTTCCGTTCCCTCCGCTGGACAGCCACTCTCCCACCGAAGACGCCCAGCCAAGCCGCTTCTCAGGCAGATCCCTCGTGCCTTCTGGCCAAGAGGCTCTAAATCACCGCGGCCTCGGTGAGAAGTCTTCTCCAGTGCCAGAGTTGGAGGGCAGCTCTCCAGACTGGCGGCGGGGGTTGGACCTCCTGGCCTCTCGCAACTCTGCTGCTGCTGCCACCGCCACCGCTCCAGGTGGTGCCAGCCACCAAAAGCGCAAGCCAGACTTGGTGCTTCCTCTCTTCGGCTGCTCTGGGATGTACCCCGACCCACACAGCCCGTTTGCTGTGTCCCCACTCCCGGCCCGCGGAGGGGTCCTGAATGTCCCTCTCTCGCCTGCCTTGTCGCTGACGCCCACCCTCTTTTCGTACAGCCCCTCCCCGGGCATGAGCCCTTTTGCGGCCGGGAGCAGCTGCTTCTCCTTCAACCCCGAGGAAATGAAGCGCTACCTCCACTCGCAGGCCTGCTCCGTCTTCAACTACCACCTGAGCCCTCGGACTTTCCCTCGCTACCCAGGCCTGATTGTCCCACCCCTGCCGCGCCAGGTGCCCCCGGAGGATCAGGGCCAGTTCCCCATCAAGCTGCAGCCCCCGCCTGTCGGGCGCAAGAACCGCGAGCGCCTGGAGAGCGGCGGGAGGCCCGGGGCTTCTCAGCCAGCCCCAGCGTCCCCTCAGATCAAGATGGAGCCTGTCTTGGACCACCAGGAGTGCGAGAGCAGAGATTCCCCAGAGCGGGACCCGGCGGGACAGGAGGAAGGAGGCAGCAGCCCAGCTGTGCTTCCCAGCCAGAGCAAGGAGCGGGAGGAGGGTTTCTTTGTGAGGCCGGTTGCCCCATCTTGGCCCGTGGCACCACTAGGGCCGCCAGCCCCCGCCCAGACCAATGTCCCAGCTGACGAGAAACCTAAGCATGAGGAAGGCTCTGGCGAGAAACCTGCCCGAGAACCTGTGGAGGAGCCAGTGGGGGGCCCAGAAAAGAGGGAGGATGCTGTGATGCCCCCCAAGCTGCGCCTCAAGCGGCGTTGGAACGGCGACCGGCAGGCAGAAGCCCCCGAGGAAGCACCAGGCAGGAAGGCCTACTGGGGCGGCCACCTGGACACCCCACACATCTTCTTGGCCCCCAAGGCTGCTGTGGATACATAGGATTGCAGAGGCCCCACAGCAGAGGGCTGGGGGGTCCCTGCACTGTAATGTAGCAAGGTTTGCCTAGTGGGGTGGGGAGGACCGGAAGGGGGGGCTAGAATGGCCTGACTAATTCTAGAGGGCTTTGTGAAGGGTGTTGCGTGTGTGTGTGTGTGTGTGGGTTGCAGGTGAAATGCGGCTGTTGGTCATGGGGCGCAGGGGCGAGGTGGCTCTTGCAGTGCGCCTCCCCCCGTCTGTGGGCGAAGCCGCTTGGCCGTTTCTCCAGTGACCCCCCCACCCCCTGCCCCTCCGGTGGGGTTTCCACTGAAGTGGAAAAACTCTCGCATGAATTCTCTCCCCCTTTTCCTAATAGCGTTTTATAGAAGCCAGAATTTGTCTGGATGTATTATAGTTCTTTTGTGGGGGATGGGGGGGAGAGGGAGGGCTTTCTAGCCATTCACAACTGGAATGTCTCTTGTGTCAAAATAGGAAGACACTTTATTTGGGAGGGTGAGGAGGTGGTACTGGGGGGCGTTGCACTGTCTTTAAACGTTTTAAAAGCAGAAATTGCAGGAGAATGATACGGAAGTGGCCACCCTGGCAGGAGGGGGGGGCTGGTTGGCGTGAGGGCTTTTCAACCTTAAGTGTCACTTGTAGAACTTGGAGTGGGGCGGAGGGGAGGGGACACTGAATGGCCACATTTGAAATGATGTTTTTGAAAATATTGAAGAAGCCATGATGAGCAATTGTAGAAATCTTTTCAGGGATGTAGAAGGAACGTGGTTGTAAACTAAACAAGCAAGCCAAATGCCTTTAACGAGACCCCCTTTCGTCCTTTCCTCTTTTGGGTGGCTGTGGGTGGGACCTCCCATGGGACGAGTGCTGGGACACCCCCTCCCTGACTGCCCCCCTTCCCTTTCCCTTTTGCCTTAACTGCACTCTTTGGAGTCCAGCACCGGGATACAGAGGGGGGCTTTGGTGTGGCTTGAAGTGGGGGTGGGGGTTCCTGCTTTGGGCCTGGAAGAGGGGCATGTGTGGGGGGGAAGAAGGGCCATGAACAGCTCAGGGTCTCAAACTAGGGTCTGGATCCTTGCAGCAAAGGGATGATGGTTGAGGATGGTGTTGGAGAGTGCGCAGCAGGGCAGATGCGGGGGGGATCCCCGCCAACCTTGGGCCTGTGGGCACATTTGGAATGCAGGGAGAATGGTGTGGGGTGGCCACACTACCCCCTGGCTGTTTGTCTTTCCCCCTCCCCTGAGGAGAGGGAGAGAGGAAGCACACACGCGCCCGTCTGTCCCCCGCATGCACACGCAAACTCTTTGCTTCTCCAAAGCATTTGGGTCGGATTCTGTAGACTTAAGTCTTGAGTTTGCAATGCGGGGTCCCCAGGCCTCAGTAGTGAGGTGCTCAGGACAAGTCGCCGGTCCAGGGCCGTGGAGGCGTTGAGCCCAAAGTATGGGCCCTGCGTGGATCTTCATGGTTTTTGCATACGATGAGAACACAGGACGTGCCTGTGGGCATGGCAGTACCCTGTGGTTTGATGGTGGTTTTGACGGGCTCTCCAGTGAAAAAGAGGATCCATTCCTTGGACCCACGTGGTTTCTGCCGTGGCAGTGCTACAGAGCAGCCACTCTGTGGCTTTTATGGTTCAACCAATAGAGAGAGTTGTGTTCTGTGATTTCATCGTGGGAATTTTTGTGAGGGGTGGGGGAGCAAAACTTGTGAAAAAACGATTCGGTTTCAAGAGGATCTATTCTAGCGGATCTGGTGTGTGTGCTCCCATTCAGCCTCCCCCCTGACCTCTGTGGCTCCCTCCCCACTTTACACACACACACACACCGGCCATTCCTTTCTCCTCCCCCTCCTGCCCTCCTCTCAGTTGCTCCGCTGTCAGTTCAGCTCCCATCTGAGCCTTGAAAAGCCCATAGAGCTGAAAGAGGAAGTGGGAAAGAGGGCCCTCCTTCCCCACTTCCTCCTCCAGCCCTTACACTCTTTTTGTGATGAAGTCATGACGGGCCGTGAGCGTGGAGGGACTCAGCTTTGCATGTGTCGGAAGAAGTTCCCCAAGGGGCACCATTGTGCCCATTGGCACCATGTCGGCAACCCCCAGACAGAGAGATCTTTGTAAGTTGCCTGCCGTTTTGTGGTAAGGGTCCCCAAGAGTACGTTCTTTTTTCCCTCCTCTACACCTCCCAAGGCGGCTCCCTGAGGGTGAACCTAAGCCATGTCTACATTAGGAGCCTTTCCTTGTATGCTTGTGGGTAATTGTGGCCCCAACTGCCGTCTTCATTGCAGTTTCACTTGTTGGACCCGGTGGCACCACCTCTTTTAACGTCCCCTTGTCTGCCCCCCACCTCCCCATCTTTCTCTCTACACACACACACACGCACGCACGCAAGCTGGCCAGGTTGGATGAGTCTCTGGTCCCCCTGTGAGCAAGCGATGCCTTCGCCTCCTCGGCCAGCCACGCCTGGCTCTGAGGGGCTCCATGAAGGAAAGCCGTTGGCTGCCACGGAGGTTTGCTCAAGTGAATACTGTAGGTGTTCTGAGGAGGGGGAGAGTTTTTGGGAACTTCATGCCTGGCATGGGTGGGGCAGAGTTGGGGCTCATGGCAGCGTGTGGGGCTGGACCTTCTACCACATCTGCAGGGCCTTGCAAAAGCTCACACATACCCCACTCCCAATCTTTGACGGTAGCCACCATTCTGCACGGTAGCAGCCTCACACACCTCTCTGGCTTGGACCTGGGGTGGGGGTGGCTGCCAGGATAGTCTGAGGCTTCCCCCGAAGAGGAAGGGGGCTGGCGGAGATGGGCTCGAAACTCAGGGACTGAAACACGCGGCCTTTTTTGTTTCATCTTTTTCTTAAAGATCAGCACATGCAAACCTACAGCCCATTGTACCCAAGTGCCGGAATTGATGTCAGGTGGGGGTGGGAAGTGGGGGGGCTAAGCCCATTTGGGGGAAAGGGGGCATGAAAAATACCCTTTGCACTTCAGTGAAAATTAGCGCAACTTTGTGTCTTATGTGTATATATATTAATCTTCGCAGTCATGTTTTTTCGTTGGGTCCCCTTCCCCCCAGGCCCCTCCTTCCTCCAAAGCCATTGCACTGCAAAGTGGGGGCACCTTGCTCAGGGATAAAAGGGCTCGGGGTCTTGGGCAGCGGACAGGGGGAAGCGAGGTAATCTGGGGGGCAGAAGGAGAACCCAGTTGTGTGGGGAAGCGGGCCTCTTTCCCCTTCAGCCGGCTCAGGGAGGCTTTGCAGGGGCCACAGCAGGCAAGGCCCGTCTCCTAGGACAGGGTTTCTCCGAAGGGCTCCTTTTTCTTTTTTTGGCAGGAGAAACGGCCATGCACTTAAAACAGAAATGTCTGTTCGTTGTGCCAAATACTTAAGCTGGTGAAGTGTGGACAGTTGGAATCCCACATTGTAACTAATCAAGAATGCATTGACTTCTTCAAAATGTTTTGTATTTTTTTTCCTAAATTTGCTAGCCCAAGAAAATGTTTAGGGAGCAAGCAAACTTTAGCGCTTGCGGCCCACCACATTTCCCCACCCCCACCCCCAAAAAATCTCACCCACCCCCTCCAGCAGGAGGAGGGTTCTCTTCCTCACCCCCCACCCACCCCACCAGTTTTGAAGGCTAACAAAATGACCTTGGGAACTGAGCCCAGCTCAGTCTTTAATCATATAACAGTGAATTTCCTGGCCCCTTCCCAAAAGGGCAGGCATGTGGAATCTTGCTCACTCCTGGGTCGGTGGGTGGTGGGTGGGGTGCATGGCTCCTCTCTCGAGACCCACACATCAGATGCACATAATGCTTGAGAGCACCTCACCCAGGGGAGTGTCTAGAGTTTGGGGCTGAAATCCACCCTGGGTGACTTTCTTCTGGCATGCAGGGAAGGTGCCATTTCCTCCTCTGTCCTGAGATGCCATTTCCGGCCACTCTTCTGTGCACTGAGGAAAGACACCCAGACTCTGCCCCCCACGCACACTGTGGGGCATTATTTCTGGATTGGAATTTTAGGGCTGCGTACCCTCTAACTGGGTCCCTTGTGTGCAGACCCACACATGTGAGCCATGGGTGATGCGTCAAGTCCATGCTGTTCCCTTGGAGAGAGCTGGCAAGTTTTTTTAACCTTCCAGGGAGGTTTATATCTGCTTGGTTACCCTTTTAATTCCATAACCGTTTTGCTTTTGAAAAAAATGTAACTTTTTTTCCTCTCGTTTTGGTCTTACAAATCCTGATGGGTTTTAACAAGAAAAATGTTTTTGGTTTGGAATACTTTCAATTAGTTTTCTTTTAAAAGAAATAAAAGAACTGTTCGATTTTAGAGTGTTAAAGTGACAAAGTATTTACTGATAACTTTTTATTATTATTATTATTATTAAATCATTTTTCATGAGACATGGTCCTGTCTTTATGATGCTTTGAGTCAGCAGAGACTAAACATCTGAACAGCAACTCTTAGCTTGAGGTAATTTTTTTGTCCTTGTAAAGCAGGATTAAAATTGTGTGTAAAAATAAAAAAATATGTAAGTAGTCCTCATGCTTTTGTGCAGTGCCTTTAGACGTTCCACTTTCTATAAAGTCTTCAAAAAAAGTTTGCATATATATTATATATATGATGTAATGTTATAGAAATATATGTATAATATACATATTTTTTCCAGGGGTATCTGATAGCTCTGTATTTTGTTATGGAAGTTGATATGAAAAGTATTTTACCTCAAATTTAAAAAAGTTAAATAAACCTTTTAAATAAGCCTCCCGAAATTCTTTTCGTCTCTTGCTTTTTGCGAGCTTGTTGGGATGCCGATGGGGGTGGAGGCAAGCTGTGGCGCTCTGGCCTTATGGGAAGATCCCAAAGGTGAGTGAAGTGCCCCAGATCTCACTCCATGGCACACCTGCCCTTCGCCATATGGGGTGGGCTTCGTTTTTTTTTAGGTAATGATGTTTGTCAGTGGCTTCCCACAACTGGCAGAAGTCCTGAAGTGATTTACAGAACAGAAAATAAAAAATTGAAAGCGCAGGATGTGGGTCTGTGTCACACTTGTGAGAGCCTTTGCTACTGGGAAAGTGAGCTGAGGTTTGCTCAGACTGTCGTGACTTTGGGCAAGAGAGGGATGGTGGCCCAAGTCCTCCTTGTAAGGGGAAGGGTTGTGGCTCCGTGGTTGAGCACCTGCCAGTCAGTGTAGACAATACTAAACTAAATGGACCAATGGTCTGACTCAGTTGAAGGCAGCTTCCTTTGTTCAGGAAATGAGTTGCAACTTTCTTCACTGGTCCCGGGGCATGGTTTGGAGGCCCAGGATGCAGCAGCTGTGCTTAGGTCAGGGTCTGGTCAGTGCCTGGCTGGAAGACCCCACCCCAAGGAATCCGATGAATGCTCCCTTGAATTCCAAGATGGAAGATTGCTTGGGGTGGTGGTGTAGGAATGGACAGGACACTGTCGTTTCTGGAGGTTTCCCCCCACAGGGTCTTGAGAACCCTTTGACCTGGGTTCTGATTACCCTAGAGACAGGTTGAGCCCAGCCATTCGCTTATTAAACATGTTTCTAAGCTAAGCTACCCTTCATCATAAATAGATCTCAGGGCCTTGCCCAACCCAAAGTCCAAAACTGAATAAAGCACAAGAACAAGCTGGAAAAAAATGGGTAAAAATTACGGCACAAACCTTAAAATGAGCCAAAACACATAAAACCACAAGCATGTGAAGTGGGGCCCTGTTGTAGCGTTTGCATAGCCTCGTGCATAATTGCAAACACTCGCCAGGCAGGGAGAGGATCACCAGCCTGTTTTGACTTTGAACATTTATTTATTTAAGAAAAATTATATGCCGCTTGAACGTAAAGCCCTCTAAGCAGTTTACCAAAAAACCACAATATCAATAAAACAGTTAAAAGCAAGTAATTAAAAACATATTAAAAATAATTAAAACAGCTGCTAAGTAAAAACAAAAAAACAGATCAATAACTGTGTCTGGAAAGGCTTGCCTAAAGAGAAAAGTGTTAAGCTTTAAGGACACTGCAAAGGGGTCAGGAGGCAGGGAGTTCCAAACTTACCAAATCTCCCCACAGATTCTCTTGTTTACACTGTGCCGTCACTCCAGAGTAACATAAGCAAAAGGGAGACAAGGAAATGTCTCTGACGCTGAGGAGCTTACAGTCTACACATTTGGCCATGGGAAGAGTGATGAGGACAAGGGGTGGTCAACCAGGTTCTTCCGTGACGGGAAGGATTCTCTGAGGCGGGTAAGCTTCCCTTGCACTTCCACTGTGGATCTGCCCCCCCATTGACTCCACACACACACACACACACCCCCGCTTGAGCTGTCATGTTGGAATCAGCCCTTTGCAGGAACCCTCCATCTGACAACGGAGGGCATGGAGAGCTGAGAGAGAGAGGACAGCACTATTGATCTGTTAGATTACTCAATTTCGCTCGTATTGATCAGGTAATTGCTTTGTCTTCGTTCTCATTTGGACACTGCATTACTTTTTCTCCTCTTCCCTAACTGCCAACTCCCCCCCCTCCATCCTGGATGGCTCAACTCCCTCCTCTTAAAGCAAAACGGAGCGGGAGGCGGTGAAGGAGAGCTTAGTCTGGAAGAGGGATGGGGCAGAACAGCCCCAGTGGTGGGAAGCCAGTGCCCTGAGAGCATCCAGACAAGACTCTCTGCTCCAAGTCAAGTGGTGGGCTTTAGGGAGGAGGTTGATCTGCTTCGAATGTTGAAGCGTTGCCCTCTCTTATCGGAACAAAAGCCCTCACCAGACAGTTCCACTCTCCACCAAAAAGAGCCTCCAGGACCCAGCCCTTGCCCTCCTGAGCTCCATCCTGAGAGCAGCAGCAGAGCCCTGCAGCAGCCTGCCAGACCAGGCTGAAGAGGGGCCCATCTCCCACTGCGGCCTCCTGTTCTCCCAGGGGCCACCAGGTGCCCCGATGGGGAAGCCCGCAAGGAGGATATGAGAGCATGCAATAGCTCTCTCCCCACTTGTGCCCTTCTTTCCCTGCAACTGACACTGGAGGTCGTACGTAGCCATTGGTAGCCTGACCCCCTCAAGAACCTGTCTAATCCTCCCTTAAAGTTGTCCACGTTGGTGGCCATTGCTGCCTCTTGTGGAAACGAATCCCGTCGTTTAATTATGCGCCGTGTAAAGAAGGACTTCCTTTGTCTGCCCTGAATCTCCCAACATTCAGCTGCGTTGGATGCTCCCGTTGGGCTCTAGTATTACGAGAGAGAGAGAGAGAGAGAGAGAGAGAGAGAGAAGTAACACAACCCACCGTCTCCACACTGTGCATCATTTCATACCCCTCGATTATTACCCCTTTTATCTAAACTGAAAAGCCCCAAATGCAACCTTTCCAAGCGGGAGGGAAGGCAAGAGACAGGAACAGCTCCGCAGCAAGGAGGGTTTCGTGCCATAAAGGACCCAATCCACATACCCACCCTTGGCTTTTGTAGGCAGGAGTGCCCAATGATTCTGCTCCTGGCTCGAGTCTGTCGGGGCTCTGGGCGTCTCTCTTTGCCTGAGCAATTCCACTGCCCAACACCTCCTAAACAGGAATGGCCCGAGACATTTTGCTGCCTAAGGGGGAGGACAAGATGGCTCCACTTCCCTGTCCCATATACATCTGGGCTGGCAGATGGCTCTTACTCACGTATTCATTTCATGTCTATCCCACCTTTCCTTCTCCAAGTAGCTCAGGTTGGCTTTCACAGTTCTCCTCTCCCTATTTTATCCTCACAACAACCTTGCGAGGTGGGTTACTCCCAGCCTGACAGCGATTGGCCGAAAGTCACCCAGTGAGCTTCATGGATGAGTGGGGGATTTGAATCCAAGTCTCCTAGGTCCTAGTCCAACACTCTAACCAGTGCACCACCACTGGCTCCGTGCTCCCACACTGGTTGCAATGATGAGATAGTGTCCCACCGCTGCAGCGGAAGGCAACTGGCCAATTTAAGAAGCCCAGGAGAATCTATGTGGCCACAGGGGAATGGCTGAGTGGCGGGGGGAGGTGGCGGCTCAGGAGGAACAGCTGGGGTTGGCTGTTGCCGCTCTCCCCCTTGCATCTGCTGCAGGAGGCAATTGGCTCACACTGCCCAATGGCAGGACTGTCCCTACTCCCAAAGGCAGCCCTGAGCGATGATGTGTGTGCCGGCCGCGCCTGGCTTCGTCGCATCAGGGGAGGCCAGCATGAGATGAAGGATTTATTCTGGGGGGGTTGTGCAATGGGTCTTCTTATGGCAAATGGCAGAGTGGCGTCTGCAGGCCTTTGAGGGTGGGCTCCTCTTTACTGCATCATCATCATTATTATTATTATTATTATTACTATTAATACCCTGCCCTTTTTCCAAACTGGAACTCAAGGCGGCTTCCAGATAAAAATAAGTACATATCATTAAGAACCTATAAACATATAAAACATATAAAAATATAAAATCAGCATTAAAACAGGATTAAACTATTAAGATGTTAAAACCAATTAGATATACACTTAAAATACTGCAACCCAGTTTAGGAGCATACAAGTAAAACAATAACATACAGCATCCTCTTCAGTCACTACCCTTAAAGCCTTCAGTTCCAAAGGCTTGCCGGAAGAAAACAGTCTTTAGCTGTCGGCGGAAGGACTGCACAGAGGAGGCCAATCTTGCCTCCCTAGGGAGGGAGTTCCAGAGCCTAGGGTCAGCCACCGAAAAAGCCCTTTTCTTTCCCCATTTTCTCTTCCCATGGGGGCTTGTGCTGGCTGGCCGGCCGGCCGGCCTCCACCCACTTCCCCAAATGTCTTCTGGCTCTCCACTCTGCTGAATCGTGTTCCCTTCTCCCTGGAAAACTCTTCCCTCTGACTCCACTCTTTGGGGAGGAGCAGCCTGAGGGGAAGGCACCTGGCTGGCCTGCCCCAAAGGGCAGCTCCTGAGTTCCTTCTTGAGAGCCAAAGGGGGGCCAGGCCTCTTGTGGTCTTCTGTGGGGAGGAGGAGGAGAGGTATCCGACAGAGGCAGCAGCAGCAGCAGCGAGGAGATTTGCCACATTGGCCCACGATCCCAGGAGCTCTGGTTAAGTGCAGGCACAGAGACTTTGGCTGCAGACATACCATACTTTTAAAGCACATTCACCACCACCCTGGAGAAAAAAAACAATCCTGGGGACTGTTTTTGTTAAGGGTGCTGGGAATTGTAGCTCTGTGAGGAGAAAACTATAGTTCCCAGGATTTTTGGCAGGGGGAATCACATACTTTTAACTGTATGGTATTGCATATGTTGCTAGGTTGGTGTTAAGGGTGCAAGCTTCCATTACCTAAGCATGTACTGATCTGAGCAGGTTTGAAGCAAAATCTAAAGCCCTCTCTTACTCTGCAGATTAAGAGAAGAGCCACAAACTCTCCATTGGAAATCAAAGCCTTTTATATAACTCAAGTCTTACACAAGGTAATTAAAAACACCTCCAACCCAATTCCTCCTGTGAGGTTCCCTAATGCTTAATTGGCATTTGAAAAGCACTTCAGGTATAACATACATGGATCTGTTCTGAAACAGCCAGTTGTTCCGGTTCTGTCAGGAGCAGGAACTGGATGATCAAGTTCTTGAAAAAATAAAGCTTTGCAATTTAAGAGTCCTGGAAACCCAAGTGTGCTCCTGGCTCCCTCTAGCCGGCCTTCTAAGTCAGTGTCCTGGGCGGCCAGGACGTGAATATTGATTACGATGGTGATAGCGATTATGATTTGCTTGTTACCCAAATGTCTCCAACTGACTTACAACACTGTTAAAACACAAAGAAATATATCCTGCCGATGGTTCCCCAGCTTTTTCCCCCCCACGGACCTCTTGAAAGTTGCTGAGAGTCTTGGCAGAGCACTTAATAATTTTCCTGCCTGTTGTAGCAGTTGCAAAACCCTGTGCTAGAGGCTGCATGATCTTTATCACATATTTTTCTTGCTGCTTTTATTTCTTAAATTGCATTTTATAATATTACAATTTGAATTCCACAGAATACAGCCTATAGAATAACAGAAACTATAAAAGCACAATTAAAAATCAATATGAGTGTTTAATGTGCTGCGCCCGCCATTCTTCACAGAAGGACTGCAGACCTCCTGGATGAAGCTCATGGGCCACCGTACGGGACCCCCCTACCTTACACCCTAAAACAGAACTTAAAAGAACCCTCCGTAAGAGCCATAGGGAGCTTTGGCAGCACCCTAAGAACAAAACAACGTTGATCTCTGTCAAAAGTCTGGGGCCAAAGTGCAGCCTTTACAGGCACTGAAAAGATGTCAGCAAAGAAACCAGGCAACTTCTCTGGGGAGAGCGTTGTGCAGACAGGGGGCCACCACCGAGAAGGCCCTTTCCCTTGTCACCCTGCAGAATGATGTGGTTTGCCATTAGGGTGCTGCCAAAGCTTTCTGCTGCTATGTGTTAGAGGAGGTTGCTTTGTACGTGCTTATGTGTGAATGCATGTGCATACATTATAATGCCTTTTTACTCATGCTTATGTTTTTTAAGTACGTTGTAAATTGCTGGGAGACCTTTTTGTGTTACAAGCAACTGGCAATTTAATTAATAAATTCACTAATAGGCAAAAAACCCTTTTGGTTTAAGAATGTAACTATAGCCCACAGATATTTCTATCAAACTTTAAAAAGCAGGGAAATTGGGCAGCTATAGTGAATGCACCAGGGGAGCAGAAGACCTGACCTCCTCGTATCTCAGAGAGTGCTGAGAGTTGCTAGGAGATGCCCTGTTCCCCTCACAGACCTTCAATCAGGGTGGCTGGCTGTTAAACCAGCCTGGCCACTGGAGCTCTGTCAGTGGCACAGGAATCTCCTCTCAGCCCCCTTCACAAACTACACTTCCCAGGATTCTTTGGGGGAAGCCCTGACTGTCTCAAGAGAAACAAAGGTCAGGTGTGGGTGTGGCCCCGATTAGCCCAGCCCAGCAGCTGAGTCTGGCTTTTAGGACACCGGCAGTTGGTTCTTACTGAGCATGCCCGACACTACCATAGGGTGCCAGCCAACATTTCTTAAATTAATTAAAAATCAGCCAGGCATTTTTTAAACCTTTAAACTGCAGAAGATGAAGGTCAGAGTATGGGGCAACGTCAGTAACAGAATTACAGGTAATCTGTGAACATGACTGATTTTTAGTGAATTTTAACAGATTATGAGAACTCAGAGAAAAAAAATCCAAAAGGCATCTGGTTTCCCCCTCTCTTTAGACTTTGAGCTCACTATTCTCTGTGACTGTTTTGTGTATCGCCATGAAAATTGAGAGGGTTGTTAAGCAAGCGTTTCTGAGTTCAGGACTATAAGTTTTGTAAGGTTTTGTTTTGAAATGAGCTTATGGGAAGCCTCAGAAGGGCATGGGGGGTATTTTCAATTTAACATTGCGGAATGTGAAAAATCCACGCTGGCCACAGTAGTATTCTGCCGCTCTCGTGGCTGTATAATCATGATAGAAGTGTGTCGCCTGGGCAGGGGATGTTACGAGTGCCAAACACTGTGGGACCCAAACGATGCATGGGAGTTAGTTTCTGGCTGCATGCAGGAGGAGGCCATTGTTTCTCGGAGCCTCTAAGCTGCTTTAAACGATTCTTCTTTGTGTTTTGGGAGAAGGTGTCTCTTCCTGAGCGACGGCCGTGCCAATGTGTGTGGTGCGTTTTGCACAAGTGCGAAGGAGTGGTTCCCTGCCCCAAAGAGCACGCAGCGCAAAAGATAACACGGGCGAGAAAGCAGAACTACAGAGACATTGGGGAAGAAAATGTATTTATTTCGCTTTCGTGGTTACAATAGAACAAGGGACGGGGAACATCTGCGGCCCTCCAGACGCTGCTCCCGCTGTTGGACTCCCCCTCCCAGCAGCCAGCGTGGCCAATGGTCACAGGGCAGAGGAGGAGGAGGGGTGGTAAGAGTCCAGGTCAACACCCGGAGGTCCACGGGTGGCCCCAATCCTGCCATAGAGTTTTGGGAAGGGTTTTGGAGGCAGCAAGCCACAGGCCGGGGGTCCCAGGCCAGAGGATCATCGAGGGGAGACAGGACGGAGGAGGAGGTGGCCACTTTGGGCAGCTCAGGAGGGTGGCACAGAAGGAGCAGCGGTTGCTTGCCGGCTCTGAGGCAGCGGGCAGGATCTCCGCGGCCTCTTCCTTCCCAAAGCTCACCTGGCTGGTGGCGCAGGGCAACCTGCCTCTGCCTTGGCAAGGCACAGTGGGCGAAGTGGTGGGATGGCAGAGGTGCGGAGGGTGCCCCTCCCCAGGGGAGCACATCTGGCCCTTGGCGTGGGGGTGGGGGCCGCTTCTGCTGACAGAGAGGCAGAGCCGGTGTGGGGCTGGACGGGGGGCTGGCAGTGTGAGTGGAATGCGCTTATTACGCAGAGTCTGCTTGGCAGGATTGGTATGACCGGGGCCTGTCACCTGTCATTGCTGCTAATGGGACGTGAAGGGGATTCTGTGGCCAGAACGAGGCCTCCTTCACCCCAGGCCGGCCCCCCAGGCCGTTATTTCAGCTCTTCCTTCGGCCCCCTTGGAGGTTTATTTTCCTAATTCCTCCCCCCCCCTTGTTTCCAGGGCCTGGTTTTGGGGTGGGTGGGGAGGATGTCTTTCCATTCAGTGCCTCCCGTCTTGCACCCCCAAACCAGGTTACTGCCTTGTCGTCTGGAGGCTGAGTTCCTGTGAGGGGGTCCAGGTGAGGCAGCTTGGGGCCCTCCAAGCGTCTTTGGCTGGCCACGTCTTCCGAAACATCTGGCAAAGGCTGCATTGAGGGGTAGGCATGGCACAGGCTGTCAAACGGTGTGAGGGGTTTTCTTTTACACATCCAGTGTTGGTAAAAACAAAAATAAATCATGAAGGGCTGTGCTCAGCTAAGTCCTACTCAGAGCAGACGTTAAAATGGGTGAACCTAAATTAGTCGTGTCTGTTGGCTTTGATGGGTCTACTCTGAAAAATATCTTAATAACTAGCAAACCAGCAAATATAACAGCTATTAACTGAGGAATAACAGAATATGAACTTAGGTTGTGATATTTGCATGGGAGTCTCGCCTTTCTTTTTTTAAATCCCTTTGAAATGTGGATTGATTGATTGATTGCATTGATATCCCACCTTTCCTCCAAGGAGCTCAAGGTGCCAGACGTGGCTCTCCTCCCTCTACATTTAACCCTCACAACAACACACTGAGATAGGTCAGGCTGAGAGACGGTGACTGGCCCAAGGCCACACAGCAGGTTTTATGGCTGAGTGGGGATTCGAACCCAGGTCTCCCAGGCCCACACTCTCACCACTACACCACACTGCCTCTATATTCTGGATGAGAATACTATAAATCTAATTAACATCAGGGGCTGTTGCAACCCCCAGTTCATCAGGCATGTAATGAGGAGACTCCAGACTGGCATCTGTACGGCAGATTTCTCAGAGAACCTCAGTGTATTCGGCATGACAATAGCACGGTGTAGGAGTTAGGGCCTGGGATGGGGGAGCAGGCAGGGCCCCCCAGCACCCATCGCCTGCCCCCTCCAGCCGGCATGGCCAACGGTCAGGGGTGGTGATGGGAGTTGCAGCTGAGCCACGACTGGACGGCAGCAGGATGAGGAAGGCCAACCCTTGTTTTGAGGGAGCCGATACGTCAGCAACCTGGGGAGGCAGCCAGCGAATGGGTGTCCGGCCCCAGCCAGGGGAGTCCTCCTCAGAGGAAGCGCAGGAGGCCCCAGCCTTACCCCCAGCCCCGGGCCACGCTTGCATCTGAGGGCAAGGGAGGGCCGCCTCTCTGCACCCAGGGCGAGTTCGGCCTCTGACATTGAGGCTGGATGGGTCCCAAGCCCAAGCGACAGGCGGCGCCTCAAACGCCAGAGGAGGAAAGGTCTCCTTGGGAGTAAAGGTCTGGCTGGAGGTGGTTGATGGGAGCCAGCTGAGGTTGGGATGTGGTTCCAGCAGCTCGCAGCTCAAACCCCCAGTGCCAGCCTGGAAGAGCGGCTGGGACGACGCCTGTGGGCCAGCCCTGGACCTGGCCCCTGAGCTGGCCTCCTGCTGACTCCGGACCGGACCACGGAGCGCCTTAGACCTGGTAGAGCCGCCCATGCCGTGCCCTGCCCTTGGCCTGCAGATGACCTGGTCTCTTGCCTGACCCCTGTGTGGAGATCTCTGCTTGCGTGGACGGCCTGGGAGGCTGCCTTGGGTTGCCCACGCTGGTGGTGTTGCTGGCGAGTCTCTTCCTTCCTCAGGAGCCGGGCATTGTGGAGGCGTGTGAGTGAGGGTACCGTGGGGGTGCTTTGGCCGTGAATGAGGTCTGGACTGTGAGGCCAAAAGTTTTTCAGGGAGCAAGAGGAGAGGGCTTGAAGGGAGGGTGTGCAGGTGGCACCCGGAGGTTTTGGTCCCTGGCATAGGGCAGCAAAGCTGATACGGGGAGGTGTGAGGTTGGAGGGGCAGGGGAGGTTATGGGCTGGGGATTAATGTCCAGTTTTAACCTCCTAACGATTGCCCCCATTGCTGCCTTTCAGGGAGACGTAAGGATGCCCCAGGCGGTTGATGTTTAGCAGCTAGAGGGGAGCCGGCTCCCCCACATGCCTCCCGCCCTCCACTACATCCGCCTCCTTCGCAGGGAGGGCGCCCAAGCTTTTCAACAGAGCAGGTGATTTTCCTAATAGGCATCTGTCAACACAACTTTCTCCACTCGGCATTGGGGGGCTGTGAGAGGCCCCTCTGCAAAACATTTCTCTCTCTTCTCCCCCCCAGGTCCGCTTTTGTTTGTTCTGTTTCCCTCCCCAACCTTATCTTATTATTGTTTTAATTTGGGATCTCGCTCAGCAACTGGCGGGGAAATTAAGGAACGAGAAATGACATATTGATTCCAAGAGCTGAAGCAGGCGGCGTAGTCCCTCAAGGCTGGGAACTTCTTCAGCGCCAAGTGGCTGAGAGATGGGGCAGGGGGTGGGGTGCAGGATGGTTTAGAACGTACACAAAGCTTTTTGGGAGCTATTCCCCCCCCCATGGGATTTACTGGGAATTTCTTTCCTGGTACCTACCAAAGTTCCCCTGTTTTCCTACATATGACTGACTGGAGGGACGTTTTTAGCTTTTGGAGGCCCTCTTTGGCCCTCCAGATGTTGCTGAACTACAGCTTCCACAGGCCCCATTAAGCATGGCCAGTGCCAGGGATAATGGGAGTTGTAGTTCGGCAACACCTGGAGGGCCAATGGTCCCCCCCCCACCTCTATGGGAAGCCCACGAGCAGGACCTGAGTGCAATAGCAGCACTCCCCACTTGTGATTCTCTGCAGCTAGTATTATTCCGAGTCCTACTGCCTCCGACAGTGGAGGTTGTATGTGGCCCTCAGCCACTGGTGGCCTTGTCCTCCATGAATTTGTCTAGTCCTCCTTTAAAGCCAAGTGGCCACTCCTACCTCTTGCGGGAGCAAATTCCCCAGTGTGAGTCTGTGCTGCTCTGTGAAGAAGTCCTTCCTTTTGTCTGTCCAGATTCTTCCAACATTAACTTATTCCCGTTGGATTATTATAGTATTATGAAAGAGGGAGGGGAAAAATCTCTTGCACAGGGAAAGGTCCCTTCCATTACCTGCAACCCAACTTCCCTTTTCAGCCAGAAATGCCCTTGGGATTGAACCTGTGACCTTCTGCGTGCAAAGCAGATGTTCTGCCACTGAGCCACAGCCTCTCTCTCTCTCTGTCTGTCTCTCACGCACGCACGCACACACGGCAGGAGTGTTGTGGCCGGTTCAGAAGTGCAGCGTCCCTTGCTGGTAGTCGTGCCACACCCCCAGGATTCACTGCCTCTTCTGCAATGACAGAATTATAGGACCAGAATAAAACTACTGTGTGCATGGGTGTTCCCACCTCAGTCGCTCTCTCTGGGCCTAAAGGTTGCCTGAAACATTTTTATTTATTTATTTATTTATTTATTTATTAAATTTATATACCGCCCGACTAGCGATAGCTCTCTGGGCGGTGAACATAAAATAGTATAAAAATACAATGAATAACAAAATAATATTAAAATACAATCAACAATACAATAAACATTTTTAAAATTAGATCAATGTAACTTAAAATGCTTCAGAGAATAGGAAGGTTTTGACCTGGCGCCGGAAGGAGAGCAGAGTCGGCGCCAGGCGTACTTCCTCAGGGAGACTGTTCCATAGTTCGGGGGCCACCACTGAGAAGGCCCTAGATCTTGTCATCACCCTCCGGGCCTCCCTGTGAGTTGGAACCCGGAGGAGGGCCTTCGTAGCAGAACGTAGTGCACGGGCCGGTTCATATCGGAAGAGGCGTTCCGCAAGGTATCGTGGTCCCGCACCGTATAAGGCTTTATAGGTTAATACCAACACTTTGAATCTAGCCCGGAAACATATTGGCAACCAGTGCAAGCTGGCCAGAACAGGTGTTATATGCTCGGACCGCTTGGTCCTTGTCAGCAATCTGGCCGCCGCATTTTGCACTAGTTGTAGCTTCCGAACTGTCTTCAAAGGTAGCCCTACGTAAAGCGCATTACAGTAATCCAAACGTGAGGTTACCAGAGCATGTACCACTGATGTAAGGTCCTCTTTACTCAAATAGGGACGTAGCTGGGCTACCAACCGAAGTTGGTAAAACGCATTCCTAACCACCGAGGCTACTTGAGCCTCAAGTGAGAGGGAAGAGTCTAAAAAGACTCCCAGACTACGAACCCGGTCCTTTAGGGGGAGTGTAACCCCGTCCAGGACAGGGTATATATCCACCATCCGATCAGAGAACCCGTCCACCAACAGCATCTCAGTCTTGTCTGGATTGAGCTTCAGTTTGTTAACTCTCATCCAGTCCATTGTCGAGGCCAGGCAACGGTTCAGCAAATCGACAGCCTCACCTGAAGAAGATGAAAAGGAGAAGTAGAGCTGCGTGTCATCAGCATACTGATGACAACGCACTCCAAAACTCCTGATGACCTCTCCCAACGGCTTCATGTAGATATTAAAAAGCAGGGGGGACAAAACTGACCCCTGCGGGACCCCATATTGGAGAGCCCGCGGTGTCGAGCAATGTTCCCCAAGCACTACCTTCTGGAGACGACCCGCCAAGTAGGAGCGGAACCACTGCCAAGCAGTACCTCCAACTCCCAACTCCGCGAGCCTCTCCAGAAGGATACCATGGTCGATGGTATCAAAAGCCGCTGAGAGATCAAGGAGAATCAACAGAGTTACACTCCCTCTGTCTCTTTCCCGACATAGGTCATTTTGATTCTAAGAAATCTGAAATGAAGCTAAATGTGGGACTAGGATTTGGGAGATTAAGGTACTTTGCCATGAAACCCACTTCTCACTTGCCCTAGAAGCCAATCGGTGTGAAAGGAGAAGCGTGTTAGCTACCAAGAAGAGTCTTCTCAGTTACTAGTTCGCCTCCTTTCACTCTGATGGGCTCCAATCAGCATGAAAGAACAAGGAGGTATGTTGTTAGCCAAGTGAGAAGATTCTTCTCAGTGGCTAACATGCTCCTTGTAAATGTTGATTGGTTCATACATCAGGACCCTACTGGGACCCTGCTCCTAAAAAAGTAGGGGTCTTAAGGATTCCCCATGACCCTGGACAATTACACTCCTGGCTAGAGGGCCTGGACTCTTTAGTCAACTGACAGTCTGTTGGGTCCTTCTCAATGCACACCCAGCTTATCTCCTAAATCAGGGCTGGGGAACATCTGTGGCCCTCCAGATGTTGCTGAACAACAACTCCTATCATCCCTGATCACTGGCCATGCAACATCTGGAGGGCCATTGATGTTCCCCAGGGCTGTCCTAAGAGACGGCAATAGCAGCCTGTTAATTTAGTGCATCATTGAAGAAACAGCAGGGTCACTGAGGTGCCGCAAAGAGGTTGTTGGCAACATTTGTTGTTTTTGTTTTAAAAAAACTTACTGGGCTTCCCCAACCCTGAAAAATTAAATCTGGATTAAATGGAGGGAAAATACAGGCAAGCATTTTGTTGCCAATGATGTTGTGTAGATGCTGTAAAAAGCTTGCAGGCGTGATGAGCACAATAAAGACGCCCATCTAGAAGTACAATTGTACAACCGTAGAGCCAGAAGGGGCCTGTAAGGCTATTGAGTCCAACCCCCTTGCTACATGCAGGAATCCAACTGAAGGCATTCCCAACAGATGGCTGTCCAGCTGTCTCTCGGGTGCCTCTGGTGTCGGAGATCCCACCACCTCCGTAGGTCATTGGTTCCATTGTCGCTCTAACAGTTAGGAAGTTTTTCCTGATGATCAGCCGAAGTGTGACTTCCTGTAACTTGAGCCCATTATTGTTGGTGTGTCCTGCACTCTGGGAGGATCAAGAAGAGATCCTGGCCCTCCTTTGTGTGGCAACCTTTCAAGGATTTGAACAGTGTTATCATATCTCCTTACAACAGTCGCCTTTCATTAGTTTCTTTTCAAGGCAACCAGGCTACTTTTTCAATATCTTTCCTGCATGCATTCAGGCTTCACAGTGCAGTCAACCTACACAGGTGTCCTTGTGTATAGGTTGAGTATGGGCACACCCCACAGCATTATTTGAGAATTGCAATCCATCCCTGATTTGGGTAACCATTAAGGATTGGAAAATCTGCCAGTTTGGGTTTTTGTCATTTTCTCATCTTTTCAAGCTTAAGTTTGGTTTCCAGTTTCCATATCAGTTTGCATTAAAAAAAAAAGTCCAGCAAAATTCTCTGAATATACACGTTTATATGCTATTTTACCTAATAAACATATTTTTGCAAAGCAATTTCTCCCCAATATTATTCATTTTCATCAATATATGCATTTTAATGCACTCTTCATCCCAGTATATGCATTTTTGTGGATATTATCTGGCCGGAAAAGTGCACTGCAAAATTCAGAAAAGTGTGGATTTTGAAGGATTGTATTGTTTCGGAAAGTGCAGACTATGGAGGTTTGCCTTTAAAAGCGAACTGAATCGAATTTCTCTCCCACCCCTGGCGTCCATGCCCCCTTGTTCCTCTTAAGAAGTGTGTTTTGGCTTGGTATACCTTATCATGCACTCTGAGAGAAATTGCACTGGCAGAAATTCCCTCTTCTAGTCAGCCTTTTGATGTAGGAGCCCTCTGGGGCCTGGACTATGATTGCCCCTGTGGTTTCCTTTCCCTGAGTGCCTCTGGTTGGCTGGCTGCCCCACCCTCAGTCCCTGCACTAGCTACTCTCAGGAGGGGATGAACCTGAAATGCCACCACCACAGGTGGGTCCCCCTGCCCCAGGTCCCAAATAGGCAGAAGGCCAGAAGGCTCGTATCTCTGACTGGGAGGGATGCCCAAAGATGTGCAAAGGTGACTCTGAGCCTTCCGCCCGTCCGCCATGGGACCGTTCTCTCTCTCTCTGTGATAAAGGGATTGGGAGAGGGGTCGGCAGCCTGAGACCGGCAAGAGTTAACGTGATTGTCTTTATAACCACATCAGCTCTCCTGGGAGCGCAGAGTACTGGGTTTTCATTCTAAGTAACCCCGACACGGCATATGATGGAAAGCGCTGTCCCCGCCTGGCAGATGGAGACGGAGAGGAGGAGAGGCGGCTGGGGGACGGTCCAGGTGGCTCCAGAAGGTAAGGGAGCAAGCAACGATTCAGTTTGGCCAACTCTGGCCGCCTGATCCAAGGCACTTTCGCTCGGGATTAAGTCCCCTCCCAGGACGTGTGTGCATAGGGTTGCTTCTTCAGACTGGGGGGCGTGAGGGTCCACCAAACCTCTTGTAGCTTCTCCTCGTCAGCCAGTTTGTTCCTGTGTCTTTTCATGCCCCATGAAAGTCAACTCCAAGCAAACAAAAGCTTTGAGGTAACACAGGAACAACCACATATGCTGAATCAGAGTATTGGCCCTCCTACCTCAGTATTGTCAGCACTGGCTGGCAGCTGCTCCCCAGGGTTTCAAGCAAGAGTCTTTTTTTTCCCCAGCCCCACCTGGAGAGGCCTTTGGGGACTGAACCTGGGACCTTCTGCATGCCAGGCAGACACTGCCCCTGAAACATGGCTCTTCCCCTTGAAGGCTCTTTGCCACCCTGGGCTCCTACTGGGAGGAAGGGCGGGATATAATAATAATAATAATAATAATGGCTCCAGTCCTCATGGTTCTGAATGAAGTGCTGATTTAAATATTTTATCCTATGCTGTACACCAGCCAGACTGCTGACGAGGACCAGCCGGTCCGCACAGATAACCCCTGTTCTGGCGCGTTTGCACTGGCTACCTATTTGTTTCCGGGCCAGATTCAAAGTGCTAGTTTTGACTTATAAAGCCTTACACGGTGCGGGACCACAATACCTTGCGGAACGCCTCTCCCGCTATGAACCGACCCGCTCACTACGTTCAACATCTAAGGCCCTCCTCCAAGTCCCGTCCCATAGGGAAGCTTGGAGGGCTGTTACTAGATCTAGGGCCTTTTCAGTAGTGGCCCCCGAATTGTGGAACAGTCTCCCCGATGAGGTGCGCCTGGCGCCTACTCTTCTATCTTTTTGGCGCCAGGTTAAAACCTTTTTATTCTCCCAGGCATTTTAATTGCTTAATGTTAAGTTAATTTTATATCAAATTGTTAAACGCTTAAGCTGTCTGTTTTAGGGATTTTATCTGATTTCTTTTTTACTGTATTGTATTTTATTCCTTGCTGTGAACCGCCCAGAGAGCCATAGGCTAGGGGCGGTATAGAAATGGAATGAAATAAATAAATAAATAAATACACCATTCCTCCTAGGCCAGTATCGTCGACACTGACTGGCAGCAGCTGTCTTGCAAGGGTTTGGGCAGGGGATATTCCCTGCCTTACCTGGGGATGCCAGCGGGGACCTTCTGCATGCAGAGCAGGGGCTCTGCCGCTGAACTACAGGGGAAGCCAACAGGGGCTCTCCTTGGTCTGGGAGGGATGGGGCAGCCACTTAAGTTCAATCTACACTGACTGGCAGCAGTAGCTCTCCAGGATTCCAGACAGGAGTCGTTCCCCCCCCCTACTTGGAGAGGCCTTTGGGGACTGAACCTGGGGCCTTCTGCATGCAGCAAGTGCTCTACCACTGATTTACGACTCTTCCTCAGAAAAGTTTCCAGTCCTCATGGTTCTGAATAAAAGGCTGATTTCAATGGGAACATCGAAAGCTGCCTTAAACTGAGTGAGAGCATTGGTCCATGTACCTCAAGATTGCTGACACGGACTGGCAGTGGCTCTCCGGGCTTTCAGCCTTACTTGGCGATGTCAGATGTTGGACCAGGGACCTTCCGCATGCAAAGCAGGTGTTCTGCCATTGAGCAGCCTTCCTCTGCTGCTTCTCAGCAAGAACATCTGCCTGCAGAGCTAGGAGTGAGCACCACATCTGTCAAAGGGGAAAACTCTCCAACAGGCCTGTCTGGGAGATCAACACAGGATGAGCTGTTGGGAGCCTGCCTCTTTAGGAGCTCCCTGACTTACGCCTGCAGCGGAGGGGAGGGCACTGCAGAGAACTTCAACACAGTATATACACTTTTGTACACATTACTCAGCCGGAGAACTGCATTGCAAAATGTGGAGCAGGGTGAATTTCAAAGGATGGCTGCTTTTTGGTTTGGGAAGTGTGGATGTGATCGCTTCACTTTTAAATCTGAACTGAACTGAATGTTGTCCCTACCTTTGGTGTAAGACCATTGGGTCTGTGGTCTAAAATGAGCCACCTGCATTGCACAATGGGAGGGCAAAGAGCAGGGCTGCTGCTTGCCTTGTGCTCAGCTTCCGTTGTGAGGAGCCGCTGGATCCTGCCCCCCCCCCCAAAGTGGAATTGCAGAAGACACCTAGCATTGCTGCAGGTGCTGGATATATCACGGAAAAAAGGCAATTGGTGTCCGTACATCTGAGGTGTTCAGGTTGGTTTTCTGTCCTCCATACTCCCGGTAGCATCAGATCTCTTGTCCAGACCACTTTCTTGACCCCAAATGGGCCACTTGGGTCCCTGCGTGTTTTGACCTTCCAGTGTAACCTTCACCATGCTATTCCCTCCCACACACATGCACATGCACAGGCACACACACACAACCAACAGCCGTTTAGAGTTTCCTTTTTGCCAGAATTACAGGAGCCTTTTAAATACCACATTCCGCAGAGGCCCAAATAAGGGAAATAAAGGACTCTGTGGAGACAAGGAGAGGAGGTGGGCAAGTCGGGGGGGGAGACATTCAGGCAGCGTGAAGCCACAGAAGACTGAGCAGAGGGGGACTCTCTCCGGCCCAGTGCGATTAACCTCCCCGTGCAACAGACATCCCTCTTTCTTTCAGCTTGGTTTGTGCTCCTGACTTACCACCAGAGCAGAACCTCTGCAAAGTCCCTTTGCTTGTGAAGAGAGAAAGTCCTGGAGCGTCTGTGTGGCGTCCTCCTTGCAAAATCTTCCCATTTGCAGAAAGCAAGCAAGGGGAAAGGGTGCATGGAAATGCCCACATTAATGAAAACAACATAGAAAAATGCATTATGCTGGAGGGGAAATTGCTTACCAAACTGTGTGTATTGCATACAAATGTCTATATTAGAAGGAATTTGCACTAAAATGCTGACAAATTGTTGTAATGACTTTCTTAGAAAAAAAGAATTTGCAAAGTGACATGTGGAGAATTGAACTTAAGGCTGGAAAAACGAGAGACGCAGAAGCCGAAATGGACAGGCTCGCTGCTCCCGACTTGCAATCCACCAAGTGCAAAAGCTTTGCGCTCTGGTGTTTTTTTAATTTGCTCAGATTCTCATGCTTGGTTATTTCCACCCCCTTCATTTTGCAATTGGCTCTTTCCCTCACTGCCCCCCTCAAAAAAAGAAAAGAAAAGGAAGAAAACAGACTAGTTTCAGGTAAGGGTGAGCTGCATTCCTTGGCTGGCCTTGATTGCGGCTGGCTCATTAGTATTCTCCAGTTAATCAGGTCAATCCCAAGACAGTTTGGATAGTGGGACCCATATAGGCCCCTGCCTGTGTTTGTGTCAGTTGCTGCCAACCAGGGGACCTCCGGAGAGGAGGCCCTTGCATGTTCCGCTTTCAGCTGTCCAGTTCCATCCCCTGCTCGATCAGGGCCTCTCCTCTCCCTCACCCCTCCCCAGTCTCCTCCCCACCTACCCCCCCTTCCTGCTGACTGTTGCGATGTTCTGTAATCCGCTTGTGGCAGTAATAGCATTAAAGGGGCTTAAAAAAACACACCCCTTCACCTCCTCACCTAGTGGGGCTGAACAGGAGGGCAGCTGAAGTGCCCAGGCCCAGCTCAGGGTCGTGCATTGTGGGGGGAGACACTGTGGAAGAGTGACTGACTGAGGGGGGAAACCCGACAGGAGCTGAGAAAGGTCCGGTTCGGAATAAACCTCCCCCCTGGGATAAAAACCAAAGAAATTATGAAATTTTAAAAGGGGTAGGCCTAGAAGTAGGCATTGTGAGAGCAGGGGCACAGGATATAAATTCAGAAGAGCAAAATTACCACAGGCCTAACCACAAGTGCCAAAGACACTTGAAGAGAGACACTGCTTACAAGTGCCTGTACGCTAATGCTAGGAGCCTGCAAACCAAGATGGGAGAACTGGAGTGCTTGGTCTTAGAGGAGAGCATTGATATAGTGAGCATAACGGAGACCTGGTGGAATGGAGAAAACCAGTGGGATACGGTTATCCCTGGTTATAAACTATATCGGAAGGACAGGGAAGGACGTATTGGTGGCGGAGTCGCTCTATACGTGAAAGAAGGCATTGAATCCAGCAAGCTCGAAACCCCAAAAGAGGCAGACTCCTCCACAGAATCGTTGTGGGTGGTGATACCATGCCCCAGGAGGGACTTAATACTGGGAACGATCTATCGTCCCCCTGATCAAAATGCTCAGGGAGACCTTGAGATGAGATATGAAATTGAGGAAGCATCCAAACTAGGAAATGTGGTAGTAATGGGTGACTTCAACTACCCGGACATAGACTGGCTGCATATGTGTTCCAGTCATGACAAAGAAGCAAAGTTTCTAGATATTCTAAATGACTATTCCCTAGACCAGTTGGTCATGGAACCGACCAGAGGGACGGCAACCCTGGACTTAATCCTCAGTGGGGACCGGGACCTGGTGCGAGATGTAAGTGTTGTTGAACCGATTGGGAGCAGTGACCACAGTGCTATTAAATTAAACATACATGTAACTGGCCAATTGCCAAGAAAATCCAACATGGTCACATTTGACTTCAAAAGAGGAAACTTCACAAAAATGAGGGGATTGGTAAAAAGAAAGCTGCAAAACAAAGTCCAGAGGGTCACATCACTCGAAAATGCTTGGAAGTTGTTTAAAAACACTATATTAGAAGCTCAACTGGAGTGCATACCGCAGATCAGAAAAGGTACCGCCAGGGCCAAGAAGATGCCAGCATGGTTAACGAGCAAAGTCAAGGAAGCTCTTAGAGGCAAAAAGTCTTCCTTCAAAAAATGGAAGTCTTGTCCGAATGAAGAAAATAAAAAAGAACACAAACTCTGGCAAAAGAAATGCAAGAAGACAATAAGGGATGCTAAAAAAGAATTTGAGGAGCACATTGCTAAGAACATAAAAACCAACAACAAAAAATTCTATAAATACATTCAAAGCAGGAGACCATCTAGGGAGACGATTGGACCCTTGGATGATAAGGGAGTCAAAGGTGTACTAAAGAACGATAAGGAGATTGCAGAGAAGCTAAATGAATTCTTTGCATCTGTCTTCACAGTGGAAGATATAGGGCAGATCCCTGAACCTGAACTAACATTTGCAGGAAGGGATTCTGAGGAACTGAGACAAATAGTGGTAACGAGAGAGGAAGTTCTAAGCTTAATGGACAATATAAAAACTGACAAATCACCGGGCCCGGATGGCATCCACCCGAGAGTTCTCAAAGAACTCAAATGTGAAATTGCTGATCTGCTAACTAAAATATGTAACTTGTCCCTTGGGTCCTCCTCCGTGCCTGAGGACTGGAAAGTGGCAAATGTAACACCAATCTTCAAAAAGGGATCCAGAGGGGATCCCGGAAATTACAGGCCAGTTAGCTTAACTTCTGTCCCTGGAAAACTGGTAGAAAGTATTATTAAAGATGGATTAACTAAGCACATAGAAGAACAAGCCTTACTGAAGCCAGCATGGCTTCTGCAAGGGAAAGTCCTGTCTCAGTAACCTATTAGAATTCTTTGAGAGTGTCAACAAGCATATAGATAGAGGTGATCCAGTGGACATAGTGTACTTAGACTTTCAAAAAGCGTTTGACAAGGTACCTCACCAAAGGCTTCTGAGGAAGCTTAGCAGTCATGGAATAAGAGGAGAGGTCCTCTTGTGGATAAGGAATTGGTTAAGAAGCAGAAAGCAGAGAGTAGGAATAAATGGACAGTTCTCCCAATGGAGGGCTGTAGAAAGTGGAGTCCCTCAAGGATCGGTATTGGGACCTGTACTTTTCAACTTGTTCATTAATGACCTAGAATTAGGAGTGAGCAGTGAAGTGGCCAAGTTTGCTGATGACACTAAATTGTTCAGGGTTGTTAAAACAAAAAGGGATTGTGAAGAGCTCCAAAAAGACCTCTCCAAACTGAGTGAATGGGCAGAAAAATGGCAAATGCAATTCAATATAAACAAGTGTAAAATTATGCATATTGGAGCAAAAAATCTGAATTTCACATATACGCTCATGGGGTCTGAACTGGCGGTGACCGACCAGGAGAGAGACCTCGGGGTTGTAGTGGACAGCACGATGAAAATGTCGACCCAGTGTGCGGCAGCTGTGAAAAAGGCAAATTCCATGCTAGCGATAATTAGGAAAGGTATTGAAAATAAAACAGCCGATATCATAATGTCGTTGTATAAATCTATGGTGCGGCCGCATTTGGAATACTGTGTACAGTTCTGGTCGCCTCATCTCAAAAAGGATATTCTAGAGTTGGAAAAGGTTCAGAAGAGGGCAACCAGAATGATCAAGGGGATGGAGCGACTCCCTTACGAGGAAAGGTTGCAGCATTTGGGGCTTTTTAGTTTAGAGAAAAGGCGGGTCAGAGGAGACATGATAGAAGTGTATAAAATTATGCATGGCATTGAGAAAGTGGATAGAGAAAAGTTCTTCTCCCTCTGTCATAATACTAGAACTCGTGGACATTCAAAGAAGCTGAATGTTGGAAGATTCAGGACAGACAAAAGGAAGTACTTCTTTACTCAGCGCATAGTTAAACTATGGAATTTGCTCCCACAAGATGCAGTAATGGCCACCAGCTTGGATGGCTTTAAAAGAAAATTAGACAAATTCATGGAGGACAGGGCTATCAATGGCTACTAGCTGTGATGGCTGTGCTCTGCCACCCTAGTCAGAGGCAGCATGCTTCTGAAAACCAGTTGCCGGGAGCCTCAGGAGGGGAGAGTGTTCTTGCACTCGGGTCCTGCTTGCGGGCTTCCCCCAGGCACCTGGTTGGCCACTGTGAGAACAGGATGCTGGACTAGATGGGCCACTGGCCTGATCCAGCAGGCTCTTCTTATGTTCTTATGTTCTTAAGAAGATTGCAAGAGGGGGCAGGAGAAAGACTGGCTTTGGCAGAGATAAAGGGGGCCATGAGAGGACCTTGACTTCTCTCCAGAAGATGCAATAACGCAAGGCTGCGCCACCCTCCTCTCTCGGGCTAAAGCAGGGTTCCACATGTGGGATTGGGAAGGCCTGCTTTGGAGTTGGGGAGATTGGTGCATGCGTGTCCAGAAACAAGTAGGATCTGAGTGTGAAACACAGGCATGACTCCCACCTTAAGGGGATTCCACAAGCAGTGTATAAATCTGCTAATTTCCCTTCTCTGTGTTTGCAGAACCACAGTTCTGTAGAGAGCTGAGCACATAACAGAGTTGGATCTCTCCCTCCCTCCCTTTCTGTGAAATGTTATGTTTATTAGGGGGCTTCTTCCTCCCCCCTTCGTTCCCACTCTCCAACTGCCACAAATAGATGGCAGCCATCATGTGAAGTGCAAAAACGTCCTGCCCATGGCATCTTCTCTTCACCGTTATGGTGGTGACCAGAAAGTGAGGAGATGGAGAAACCTTCCTCAGTCCCTTAGCCCCCCCCCCCGACCCTGCCTTAAAATCTCAAAAACAGATCCTGATTTGGAGTGTTGTGTGTGTGTGATTTGTCTTCACTGCCCACTTCGGCCCTTTTGCCTCGCTGCATTTGCAAACATTCAGGCTTTTAAAAACCTCCCTGCTTGCTAAGGAGGACATGAAATAGCAGATTCTCTCTTTGGTAGCCAGAATTTTAATTCCCCCCCACCCCTTCTTGTCAGCTGGAGATAACCCCCCCTTTTTTTTTAAATAAGAAGGCAAGAAAATCCATTTAAGGCCTAACTGTGACCTTGGTCCTTGCCATTTATTTATTAGGTCTTTAAAAGCCAAGCTAATAGATTCTCACTCCCCCTCGCAAAAGGAAAATCTCCATCCTCAGGGCCCAATTGAATAAGGCCTTGCTTTCTCTCTCTGACCCCCTCCCTCGCTCCTCACAGGGAGAGGGGTAAGAAGATTTAAAAATTAACCCCTTTCCCTTTCCTTTATATACGGAGAAGGGTCATCCCCAAACCCTCAAACGCAGAGGACAGCGGTGGTCCCCCTCTGTCTCCCGCTCTCTCTGGGGCCTGCAGTGGTGTCTGTCTGGGAAGATCTCTCAGGGCCGCACCAGGCTGGAGGCAGGTGGCAGGGTAAGTGAGGAGGAGGAGGAGACCAGCCATGCCCATCTGGGCAGCATTTCTCTCTTTTTAGTCCTCTGTTGCCCTGTGAAAATCCGGCTGTGCAGACTGGCAAAGGGGGCTCTGGGCTGATGAACCCCTTGGCAATAGAGGAACCGTTTGGGAGAACCGCAAGGCAGGCTGATACTTCTGGCTAAGACTCACGGGGATCTCTCTGCCTACCTGGCTTTCTCTCCTCCACACACACAAGCATCTTGGAGCAGGACAAGAGCCGTTGTTTTCTCATTCTTCTGGGGGCTGAGAGAAAATGCTTAAGGCTCTTCTGTCTCTAAGGCACAGGCTGCGAGGGACCCGCTGGCTCAGACTGCTGGGGTGGGTGCAGAGGTGCCCTCTGGTCCTGACTATCTACTCACTGGGGGCCTTTGTCGTCCTACATTGCTCGGCCGGTTTGAGCGACGGTCGAATCTGTCAATTTTATTTTCTCTCCAATTCTTGTTTTTCCAATCTTAACGTCAGTTTGCCGCACTTTGCAATTAAAAAAAAGTCTTAATGAAAACTTAGCAGCATTTTACTGTGCATTTCTTCTAACTTTTTACAAGCAATCGCCCCATTTTTATATGTTATTTTTACTAATAGATGTATTTTTAAGGTCACGTTCCCCAAAATAATCTGTGCAGATTTTTTTGGGTTGGAGAATTGCATTGCACAATTCAGACAAGTGTGAATTTTGAAGGGTGGCTGTGTTTTGTTTCACATATTGTTTCAAGAAGTGTGAATTGGGGTAGGTTCACATTAAAACGGTCTGGTCTGAACCCTTGGAGATTCCCTCTGAGTCAGTGTAAGCGATCCTGAGCTAAGTGGGCCAGTGCTCTACTTGGTATCAGGCACCATCCAACAAGGTTTATTCTAACCTGCAGCTACACACATTTTATGCAGTGTCAAAAAAAGTTGTGCAGTATGAAATAAGTTTGAGAATACAGGATTTAATAAGGAGCTAGGTCTTTTCTCAAAAAGAAATGGATGAGAAAAAAGAAATAGGAAATGAAGATAAATAGTGGTTCCTTTCAAATCTTCTTCACCTTAGACTACTAGTCAGTGCTTTTTTGGTAGAAATCTGAGGTGCCAGTACCCATATATTGATAAAAGTACTGTGGGTGCCAGCACAAAATGGCTGGCATGGCAGCAAAAAAGAGGTGCAGGCACTCTGTGCTGGTGAGCATTGTCACCCCAAAAGCCCTGTGAATGGTATATTGTGGGGCAAATTACTTGACTGTTTTGGGGGCAGGCAGTGTGCTCACTGCTTGTGCAGTGGGGGGGGGAAGCTTAGGATAAACCCTGCTGGCCAGTATTCGTTACTGTGCCAATCTGGATGGCTTCTGTGTGTGGCATTGACAGGCAAGGAGCAGATGCCACTTTGTGCTTTGACTCGGGCAGCAAAATGTCTGGGACATGGCCGTGCACATGCACACAGGCGAACTTTAAAGAAAGCCCAAGTTTCAGCAATGGCAGCAAGACTGAAAAACGGCTACTGCCGCTGAAATAGTTAGGCCTTAATGGCGGAGAAGAATTTGGCCAGCCTCCCAAATGTGGAACCCCCAGGGGGAAGCCTCTCAGGAGAGCAGGCCCTGTCAGAACAGGAAGCCACTTTGGAGGTGGTGGTGGTGGTTAGTTATTATCTCTGCTAACGGTCTTCTCTGTCGCCACCATCTTCACTAGCCAGGGCCAAATCCTTCCTCTCACCCAAAAGCCGCCAAATTTGCAACCAGAACAAAGAATATTTATTTTATTTATATTTTATATAAGTAGTATTTTACTTAACAAAATTTGTATACTCCTTAACTGTAAATACAACCACTAAGCGGTTTACAAAACAACATTAAAATTGTCAATAAAAATCAATGTGAAAAACAAACTTGTAAAACGCAAAATGAATGAAATCAACAATTTAAAGGATACATTATAATCTACAGTTGCAGGTTAAAATAGATACTTTACATGCCTGGATAGGCTTGCTTAAACATAAAAGTTTTAGCAGGCACCCAAAACAGTACAGCGAAGGCATAATGCCAATGGGCAGGCAGTTCCAAAGAGTAGATGCTGCCGCATTGAATGATCAACTCCTTGCA